>NC_043748.1:10654022-10956825 GCF_902148845.1 Salarias fasciatus | reverse complement strand
ATGCCCGACTTCAAAAGCAGTCGGATGCTGCGCGAAAAAGTTCAGCCATATTTGGCCGCCTCGGCGGTGCGGCGCGGCACCGCAGACGGGCAACAAGTGATTAATCCCCTTGTTTTGGGGACACGGCGTTGGCACGGTTGTGACCAACAGCACTCACCGACATTAAAGAAACGCTGAATTCAACACCTTCGCTCGGGGTTGTGTTGAAGGTACGGGCTTGACGCAAACATTTTAATATGCGTGATTAATGCAGCCTATTTGTCATGGGCTCGGGCGGGCTTTGTTTTAAAAGGTAAAGGTGGAACCCAGAGGTTTTTGTTGCCTCCCCCTTGGGGCAGCTCAGTCAAATGTAAACAAGAGGCCTTTGAACCTCAAAGGCTAACCCCAGTTGTTAACCCCTTGGTGTCTGACAGGGGGCATCGCTCTTGAGCTCCGCTGCATGGCTAATAGCCCAATTAAAAACATACCACGCCATGCATTATCCTGAGGGGACTGGAGACGCTCCGCAGAAGGGTATACGTTTACGTTCGCGCACACACGAATCCCCGTCTTGCACAATACCCCCTTGTTTTTTTGTCTCCGTTTCGCTCCCGACACACACACACACACATTCACCCAGACTCTCCTAATTAGTGTCTCTCCTATCCGATCCCGTGTGTTAAGCGTCTAGCTGTGAGTGGTCCTCCTGGGTGACCTGTGAACTGAACAGGGCTGCGCTCTCTTCCCCCACTTAATGATCAAGTTGCAGTGGGTGGTAGTCGTGCTGCTGGTGGGAGATCATTACTTTATCCCCGACCGTCCACCATGGGAGGAGGTAGAAGGTGGAGTAAATTAGCCATGGGAGTGGGAGCACATTAGAGGTTGAAGTTCATATGCAAATCTGATCTATTTTGTGCTCTTCACGTATGACTCTCTATGCACGTGCTAACCAAACAGGATTTGTAAGATGATTTATTATTTCTGTTGAACATTTGTTTCAAAAAAGACACAAAAGCAGGAATTGTGTGTCTCCGTTCACTTTTTATGCTCAAGATCAATATCTGGACTGATCATTGTGAGAGCTGAATGTGGTAATGATAATATTCACCTTTGTCAATCAGTGTAAATTTAAAAAAAACAGAAAAAACTGTTCAAATGTACACTGCATGGCGAACATCAGATATGTATGATTGAAAACACAGTGTAGCGTTTATTCACTGAAGAGGTGTAAATTATAAATCAGGATTATTTCTCATTGGGATTTCATTCTAAGCAGACTGAAGTCATTTTTAAAGTTGTTTAGCAGTTGACAACAATTTGTTAAAATTCCAAAAGACATCCTCTCAAAGCTTACGGTGATTTCAGTCACAGCACTTGATTTTACTGCCACTTTAAATAAATCAATCAATAATCAATCGATAATTTATTATGATTTTGTTTTTACCATAAAATCTTGCTCACAAAGCACAGGTAAGCTGTAACACAACAAATTTCACATTCTGCTGTGCAGCCGAGGTGACGTCAGTCTTCTTCAGCACAGGAGATCATCCACATCGTCACATGAGCCACCGTAATGTAGCAAATCCTGCCGTCAGTAAATATTTGAATAGAAATCGGGACAATCGGGATCTATCTTATCAAAACATTGCAGTGGGTGCTGTTTGTTGTTTCTAGGTGTGTATGTGTGAACTTGTAGCTCAGATGCTTCTTTAAAATATTGCAAAATCAATTTTCACAACTGTGCGGTTGAGGTTTTATGAAGGGGCTTTACAGACACCCACAACAGTCAGTGATTACTGTGGAGCGTCTGTATTGTTTGTGGCTGTGTAGGTTTTTTTTCTCCAGGTACTGCGGGTTTTTTCCCCCCCCCCGAATAGTTCAAAGAACACCACCCGGGTTAATTGGCCACTCTCAATTGCCCCGAGGCGTGGATGATGTCTGTCTCTCTGTGTCAGCCCCGTGATTGACTGATGACCCGTCTGGTAAACCTGCCTCTCCGCTCTCTGGGAGCCGGGATCGGCTCCAGCGGCGCTCAGGACACGTCGGCATGGTGGACAAATATCCGGCGAATCATTTCCACGCAGCATCTTGAAGGTCAGAGGAAGAACTGATTCACGAGCGGTCCCGTCGGCGTGTGGCGCTCGCAACGCCAAAAAACAAAAGGAGCCGCGCCAGACTCTGTTGACTCAATATCATCCTGCGGTCTTCATTAGTCACCTCTCCATTAACAAACAGGTGAATAAACACCGGGCGCGCTCGCCCCCACCCTCTTTTTTATTTCACCTCAGGTTCATGAAGAGGCGAGTCTGCCTTCAGCCCGAAACACACCGCAGCCAGCAGGCTGGGAAAATAGACAAGTCTCACCAGACCAATTATAGACTTAAAAAGGCCTGGCTGACTATCAGACGGAGAGAAAAGGTGCCGTGTTGTGTGTGTGTGTGTGTGTGTATATATACAGAAATAACAAGACAGACAGCTGAGTTCACCGGTTTAGAGTGCCGCCGCTGCCGCCGCCGCCCGGGGGCCCGAGGACCCGCAGATGCAGGGAATCCATATTGCAAAATAATCATTATAAGCAGAAATGATGTTCCCATAATAACGTGCCATTTGTTGCTTTCATGTGGCCGCCCCGCGGACAAAATAAGCCTAATCTCCCTCTCACCCCTCACTGCCTCCTTCTGTCTGTGGTCGAGCCACGCCACTTCAGCTCCCTCACTCCCACACAATGTGCAGATTCCAAAAAGGGCCAGTCCTCCAGAGTTTTTACACGGTAAACAATTATCTGTATAGCCCTGAGCTAACTGCTACACTCCCCCCTCACAGACACACACCTCTTCTTCTGCCCCCCCTCCCTCCCTCCCTCTCTCTTTTACTCTCTCTCTCTCTCTCTCTCTCTCTCTCTCTCTCTCTCTCTCTCTCTCTCTCTCTCTCTCTCTCTCATCTTCCCTCAGCCTTTCTCTGACAGTGGCTTAAATAGAATGTTAATTTTGACTGGAGGTTTTCAAAGCCCAGGCACTTCCTTTTCATCTTGGTGTGCACCGCAAGTTCACCAACACAAAGTCATTCTGCTCTTCAAAAAGGAAGTTGTTTTTTCCTTCCTGTCTGTCTTTTTCTTCTTCTTTCTTTTTTTTTTTTTTAAACTCGCTCTTCTTTTTCTCTCGTCTGTGTCTCCTGTCTCGTCTCAAAAAAGACATGAGACATGAGACTCTGGGAAAAAGCAGCGTTTCAAGGTGATTGTTAGCCTCATCCGAATCCATGACAAATGTAAAACGCGTTCCCATCTGATGCAGAGTTTGTTTTTGTTTTGGTTTTTTTTTGTCTTGTGCGAGACCAGCAAAATGAAACAAAATCAGAACAACATTTTGTTTTGTGAACATATTTTGCATTTTGCTTCCAGCAGAAGGATTTCTGTCTTTGATTGCTGTTCTGTGCCTTTTCTTTCAAACACGAGCGCAGACGACACGTATACCGCAGGTTTATATACAGCAGGTCGACCATATGTGACTACTTCAAGTTCGGCTTTTACTCCTGCAAGGTAAAACTAGTCAATGTGTTCAAACTGACCATCAAACAACATGAATTTTGTCCTTCTTTAACAGCTAATTGCGGAATTACAAACCGCTGCATGCGATTCAAAGGAGGAAGTGGTTCGTCTGAAGCAAGCAATGGAGAAGCACCTTGAGGACGCCACTGTCCGCTGGGAGGAGGAGCGGAGGACACTGACTCAGCATGCTGATCGGACCAACAAGGTCAGTGCAGGCCAAAGTCAAAACCCCCCTCTTTTTCACAGATGCTAACTGCATCCAGCATCAGGATGTCCAACAACCTTTCCTCAATGACACACATCCTTTAATTCAGTTAGATTTCATTCGATTGCATACTGATGGTGCCTTAGGTTTTTTTTTTTTTTTTTTTTTCTTAAGAATTTTACAGCTAAGGATCTTGGCCGGGAACCCACAGTGGAATTCAGACTTCCAGTCTGAAGACTGCTTTTCTAACTTCTAAACCTCCATTGCCCCTCACATATGCCAAAAGTTGAGAAGAGAAGGCTCCAACAGTCCGATTATTGATGCTGATGTATGGTGTTGTGCATGCCGTGTTCAATAAACGTCTCTTCAGGAAGGACTTTAAATGCTCCGTACATCAGCAAAGCAGACATAATTCTGATCTATAAGGACATTACCATGATGCATCTTTCATCATTTCCAGTAGTCTTGGAAACATGGTGCCCTATTCTGTCAGTTCGGTGTTCTGTCCAGGTAGAAAAGTTGGTGTGAAAGCAGCTGCATCAAACCACCAAGGCTCGTCTTCATTTTGATCCACGCTCAGATCGGTGCAGCATGAAAGCACCCTTAGGCCTGAGCAACTTTTCAAACGGAAACGGCAACTTTTGTTGCATTTTAGTGTCTGTTTATACAACAGCATGGCTCAGTCACTGTAAGACAGTTCTGTATGCGCACAAGAACTGTAGACTGGCAGTGCTTTCAGCTGCTCACTCTTGAAATTAACATTGTTGCTTAAATTCGTTATACTACACCGCCATCAAAATCAGATCTGGAGACTTTTTTTTTTCTTTTCATGAAGCTCCAATTCAGTGGACCAAAACACTGAAGATAAAACGTTCCAGTATTGTTCTCTGCGTTCACACAAGTGTTTGTCTTCCATAAACACAGCGCCCACTAGTGGTATGCCATGCAACCACATCGTTTTGAGTGTTTCTTCCATTTCTTTGTGTACAGCAATTGATTTGGAAACAGAAATGCGAAAAAGATTCAGTTTTTAATCAATCTGTGTCATGTAAACAGGGCCTAAGTTTTCTAACTCAAAACCACAGACAGGTAAATAGGTGAGGTCTATGAATGACGCTGACTCATGCTTAACAAATACACCATCCTGTGGGTCAGTACGCCTGGCTTTACAAGCATAGTTTCATTTAAACCTTATGTATGAAGAGAGTTAACATTTATTTTATTTCATTTTGTAGTTTATAAGCCTCCTTCACTACTCCATTACTTTTTGACCGACTGCAACGCAATGCACACAAAAAGGTCCGATATTAAACACTCATCAACCTGCAGTTCAGTTCTGTGACAGTTGTCTTATCAAAATGAAGCTTTTTGTAATGAGGGATTCAAGAAGAAAGAGGATCCACTTTCCAGCATTTACGCCACTTACTGGTCAGTCTCCTGTGGGCCGATCATTTTATCAATCTGTTTCTCTTTTCTCTGAGTGCTGGCCGTCCTTTCCACTTCCTGTCCTGTGGCAGCGGACTCTGCACACAGAGACAATCCTTTAGACCCAGAGAAAGGGGGGAGTTGTGTCAGTAAACTCCATCCTCTAAAAGAGCCTTGTCTGGTTTTGACTTTTATAGAGTCGACACGGGTCGCTTTTCTTTTGTTAAGGCCCAGTCGCAGTTTGTGTGCATGTGCTCTGTCATTTTTATGGTTAGTTGCAAACTCCGTAGTGTCTTTAAGTGGCTTGTGTGCTCTATGTCTGGCTGAAGCTTATAAATCTGTCTGCTTCGCCCCACTTCTCCAGTCAGGGCCTCTCTTTATCACTGCTGTCATTCGCTTTTACAGGTAAAGTTTATATTCAGGCTCCGTTTTTTTCACATTTGATTTTTTACTAAACTTGGCCCAATCCATAGTCCTGCAGGGGATGGGCTCCAAGGAAGAGTGAAGGCAAAAAGATCTGAAATATTCAAGATACTCGTCAATGTGTTAGGAAAAATGTGGAACATGTGAAGCTCCACTGTCTTGCCATTTTTAAATGATGTTTGTTTTATTTGGCTCTTTTTCTGGTAATCATCGGAGCTCATTCAGATTTCTTCAACCCAACAGGAACACGGTCGCAGTAGCAGTAGGCGTGGCTCCCTAAATAAAGAGTTGTTGTGTCTGGGACCGCGACATGTATCCAAACACAACCTTGTCTGTTTTGCGGCTGCAGCTGCCTCTGGTCTGCGAGTCTCCCCCCAGATCTGCGGCTCGGTCCAGGCCGTGGGAGCCTCGCTCCCCTCTCGCCTTCCTCCTCACATGTCGGGTTTGTTGAGAAGTGGCGAACTCAGTCCCACTGCGAGACATCTTGTTTTCATACATAAATGATTGACAGTAAAGGCTGATGATAGTTTATTCAGTCCAGATCCATCGCTGAAGCTCGGGATGATGTAACTTCACCTTGAGAATACAAAGCTTAGAAATTCTCTTCACACTCATTCTTAAAATGACATATTCTGCTTTTAACAGGATGTTCACATCGGTATGAGTAAAGCCGCAGGAACGTGTTTTTAATGGGACCGACATAAAAATGTTAGGCTCGGGAGAACTCACTTATCACCCAGTTCTCATCTGAAGCTGTATAGTTAATGCACTTCTTTTTTATGTTAGGATTTGAGAAACTAGCTTTGCATTCAGTCTGAGCTCACTGTCAAACTGTGTAAGAAAAGAACTACAACAGTGTCGAATCCTGTGATCATTTTCACTAAAACAGTATTTACTTGGCTTTTAATCAAATATGCAGCATCAGCGTGCTTCATTGCTTGATTGTTGCTTTAAAAGAGGCAGAGCTTCTACAGCTGGCTGCACTTGTAGCATGATCAATAGCTCTGTTGCTTGTAATCCTGGTGTACCATGACACAGCGCGCGCGCACACACACTTTTCCCCTCTTGTAGCTGGCGTTACAAGGCACGGGCCTTGGCATCTGTGTTGGAAACAGACAACAGCTTTCTGTTTCCATTATCTGTCTCCTCATTATTATGATCCCCCCCCCTGTAATAACCACCCGCTAATGAGACACCAATTAATGGTTGAATCGCTTATTAGAGGCCAGACATGAGGGGGGAGTCGAGAGTCGGTGGGCGAGTGGACGGTAAGACTGGTCAAACAGCAAATAAGGCGTGAAAGGAAGGAAGAAGTGAAGCAAGAATTTGATGTAAACTTGAAAGACGCGGGAGAGGGAACGGGGGCGAGGAGGGGAACAATGGAGGGGGAAAAAAAAGGGGTGTGAGCGGCAACAAAAGGATGGCGGAATTGCGGGGATTGAGACGAGAGAGGGAGAGGAAGAAAGAGCGAAATGGCGCAGAGCTGTCAGCGGGCCATCGGAGGGAGTGTGTCGCCCGCTGACATTGTTTCCATGCTGCTCACTTCAAAGGGCCGGGATTATGAAGCGAGCGAGGGGCTTCAGACAATGGGAGGAGAAGAAAATAACATCAAAGTTAGCCGCGCATTTGAATTGGGATAATCCCAAAACAGTTGTTCTGAATGCGCGCCGCACCGGATCAGATGTCCCTTTTCCGCCTCGCCATCCCCATTCTGCCGTTTCTGGCCCGAATTTAGCTCCCTCTGTGGCTCTACTGTACTTGGACTTCTTAAATGTGGGTGTTAACTGTAGAGACCTTTGTATCTCGTAAACCCCTTTTTTTAGAATAACGGCCGTACAGTTAAGTATGCTCATAATCTTGGGTGTTTTGTGTGTGTGTGTGTGTATGACATTTAGATGAAGGAGTGTATCCGTGTGGTGTGCGTGGGAGCGCATTATATGTTGTGTATGCGCACATAACAAGCATGAGTGCTTGAGAGTGCGCCTGCCTGGCGTGTTATTACAGACAGGGGCCACAGCTATGCGCTCCCTTTCCACTTTGTCTGAACAGCAAATAGGTTAAATATCATAATGTGCGCTGAACGTTGTGTCCAGATGGAAGATCAAGGTATTTTTAATCAAAGAGCTTCTAGTATACAGTTTTAGTGAAGGTCATCTGGTTTTTTTCTATCTGTCTTTCACAGAATAAAGGGGTAATAACTTCAAATCTGCAAATCATGGTACATAAACATGAGGTAACATGAAGCTGAAGTGTAATAGGTGTTATGAAAGTTTCCTTCAGACGCCATGAGTTTCATGGCAGTGTTCACCTTCGTGTTTGTCATTTATGATATGCGTGGATTGGAGGCAAATTTGAAGTGTAATATTGAGCTTCATTGGGATTACCCAAGTAGATGATGTGTGTGTGTGTGTGTTTGTGGCCGTGTTCATAAGCGACATTTTTATCGGCGTGGGTGTGTGTAAGAATGTTTGTATGATTGTGCCTGTGCACTTGCCTGAAATGTGCAGCTGCCAAATCTGACAGAACTGAAGCCCACATTAGCCTGCCAAGAGAAAGGTACAAAGACACACACATGTACACGCACACACACACACACACACACACACACTGGCCTCTCTTTTCCTTCTCACGCCATATCTTTCCAACTCTGTATCTTCGAACTCTTTCTGTCTCAAACTCTGTGTGTCTCCACACACACACACACACACACACACATGCACCAGCACACATGCTCACCTCGCCCTGCCAAAAGGGAGAGGTGGCTGGTGAATAAACAATGGCACTCCGCCCATAGTGTCACCCGCCTGGGCTTTGATCAGCACCGCTGTTCCTGCTCCCCACAGCAGCGCTTCCTGTCTTTCTGCCTGCCGAATGTTGCCATGCGTGCACACACACGCGCGCGTGCACACACACACGCACACCTACCTGTAACTTTGTGTTCACAGGCCTGCATACTCTGTCTCCCAAGTCTTTATCTGTCTTAGGCTCCCTTCAAATTCTCACATAAAGATACTTTTGCTTTGAGTTAGTGCCCTCGTCTCTGCAGTGCATCTTTCAAAAGTGTTACCTTCTGCAACATATTCCCACACAGAGTCGGTGTTTTCCCCACACACCGGGATACACACCTTTGATCCGGGCTCAGCCAGGGTCCTGCCGAAGCGTCCTCCAGGTGAAGTGACAGCCGACACATTACATAATGCAACAGTGACCATTGTCTGACAATGTTTGAGGATGACAGTGAATATACGTATGAGGCGCACGGTATTTCTTGTCAGATTTAAAGTTGATGCAGTCCATGTGATCTAGCCGCCGGGGCCTTTGTGCATGCATAATAATAACAACAAGGAATCCTCCGCACACGCTCGCAGTCACACACGAACTTGTACACATTCAAGGGGCTAGTTGTAGCAGCTGCAGTTTGTCTGTAGTTGTGTAGTTATATATGCATTAGTTTCTGAGGCTGTTGAAAGGATGACTTTGCCTGTGGGAAGGAATGGCAGCAGTGGATCAAGAACAGGTGTGCTGGATGCTCTCTGTTGCAGAGGCAAAGAGCTGCTTCAATCACTGTGTGTATGCAAGTGTGCATTTCTGTTTGTGTGCGCGTCCTTCAACACATCCAAGCTCTCGTTGCCAACCTTGAACTGCACATTCGTTTACAGAAGTTTGTTAACCATCTGTGTCTTTATCAGTGTCTTCTCTGAGAGTGTGTGAGTGTGTGTGTGTGTGTGTGTGCATGCATGGGTTTGTGAGGGGGGGGGGGTGAATGCTACTTGAATAATTATTTATATATTTTTTTCCAATATTGTGACTAGAAAAATTGACTTAAAGCTTCTTTTTTCCAACTTTGCAGTTTCTGTACTCCAATAGATAACAACCTTATTTTAAGAAATCTGAAATACATATTCTTTGAGTATTGCAATGAGTTGCATCTCGGCATGATCAAATTCACTTTTGCAGTTCCAACACAAATGTCCCAGTCTTGAGATTCATGCAGATCCTTCTGGTGTCATATGCTGCAGGTATTTAAAGGCAGTGTAATTCAATAATAATCTGCTTTTTCTTTGTCCTGATACTATTAACTGTGCCAATAACCATTTAGTCAGATTTGAATGGTTAAATGCAACTGAAAATGATAAGACTGGGCTCCTTTGACTGTTAATAATGAGCCCATTAAAGGATTGTTACTTTAATATACCATCATGTTACTCAAGGAAATGTACAGAGTAGGTTTCCAAAAGGTTACTCAATAAAGAGTAATGGACTGTGTTGAAGAAAACTACATACACGGTGGAGAACATGCAAACTCTACACAGAAAAGCCCCATCGGCTTCTGTGTCTTTATAAATGTTTCTTTCAGCGTTTGCAACCGTACGCTTTTGCACTGCAGCGGCTGATTGATGACTTTTCCGGCTGTGGGCCGATTCCCGCCTGCGTTTGATCCTCATATCAGAGGAGGTGGAAGCAGGAGAGCGATAACACCGCCGGATGATACAATGGAACGTGGGAAGTAGAATAGTTTATAGAGACCACACTCCGTTCGCACACAACAAACAAATTACTCACCAAGGCACAAGCCTAACGCTAAAGTACAAAGAAATGAGGGTGACCTCATATCCTGTGTGTGCGTCCTTGGCTGGAGACCGTCTCTTTGAAGATATCAGATATATATATATATATATATAGTTCCAGATGAGTGATTAAAAACAGGAAGACGTCAGAAGATAATTCCACTGAAACGCAGACACCTGACTTAAAAGCAGTGTTATGGAGCCGGTTTATCTTTCATAATCAGTTACTGGGATTCTGCAAGAGAAGTGAGTCCAGTACATTTTTTTTAATGTAAGTAAGTAAAATTTATTTGTGTAGCGCTTTTCACAGACAATGTGTCACAAAGTGCTTCGCAGTTTAAAAATCACAAAAAAGACGATTCACAGTACATGAGAACATATAATATAAAAAGAACAAGTTACTACCAAGACAATACTGACTGGGGTCTAGAGTGCCTTCTGAAACAAGTATGTCTTTAAGAGTTTTTTGAAGGCATCCACCAAGTCCAGGGAGCGCAGATCCGGAGGAAGCTCATTCCAGAGGCGCGGAGCAGTGGATGTAAAAGAGCGGTCGCCCCTGGTTTTAAAGTGAGTCCGGGGGACTCTCAGAAGGTTCTGGTCAGAGGACCTCAGGCTTCAGGCATAATGTAATAATGACTGCTCAGATAATAGCATAAAGCTGTTTTCACAGTAGTTATGTGACTCATTTGTAATTGAAAAAAAAAAATTAAAAAAAGAGAAACGATAATCGGTTGCCTCTTTTTTTTTGGGTGGGTGGGAGTACGTCCCACAATTTCCAGCAAATATTGACAGAAAAATTGACATTTTGATTCACTTAGATTCTGGAAGGACTGAATATTCATTATATAACGTTATAGTTTATTTACTTTTATATGTGAAGTACAATTTGAAATTCAAATTCCAACTTTCATATAAAATCACTTCGAACAACCAGAGAGGAAATGTTGTACAGAAGAAGAGGATGCAGCTGCATAGTTTGCTCTCACAAAGCTGTCTTTTTTTTTTTCGTGTTGAAAACTAGAACATTCAGTCCCCCCCCCCCCCAAAAAAAAAAAAACTTTTTCTATGTCAAGAGTTTAAAGGTCAGTTTATCCACTATTAAATGATGTACTTTTTGATAAACAGATTAAATGCACAAGTACACACACACACACACACACACTCACACGTGTGGCATATGGTGTGTGTTTCAGCGTTGTTTCCTATTCTCTTTCTACTGTAGCTCACAGCAGCTGAGAGAGACACAGACGGAAAGACAGAGAACAGTGTGTTCCCCCTGTGGGCTGAGCTGGGCTGCAACATGTCTTCATTAGCGCAGCAATTGTCTTACTATTTTCATCACTTCTAGGAGAGACGCCTAAGTAAGAGCATGCAGGAGTGTGTGTGTGTGTGTGTGTGTACACGCTGCAAAAAGCCAGGTAACTCTGCGATCTGCTATTTGGGAGAGTTCCACTGCTGCCGCAATCACGGCGTCTTCCCACTTCATTTCTAGATCAGCCCTGGATAGAGCGCTGAAAAGCATCAAAGCACCGAAAGCAAGTCAATTCACACCAATATCGGCGTTCTCTTTCAGAGGGGCTGTCCTGGCCGACTTGCTCAACCACGTCTTTTCATTCCTACACAGACAGACAGCGAAGCAACAGCAAAAGTTTTTCTTCTCTAACACCTCAGGAGGGAGATCTCTCTCCTCCTCCTCCTCCTCCTCCTCCTCCTCCCCCTCCTCCTTCTCCAGCTCCCCTCATACACACTTCTTTACCTTTCCCACAATCCTTTGATAAAAGTGCAGATAAAAGAAAGTCTGTGCTCATCTTTCTGGCCGTCCATCTCTCCTTGAGGTTAGCACCTCCTTTATTATTTACTATTAGATCAGTAGCCATACATACACACACTGCCTTGTTCTGCTAAAGCTGGTGTGCGTGTGCACGTGTGTGTGTGTACGTGTATCTGTGTGTGTGTGTGTGTGTGTGTGTGTGTGTGTGTGTGCGCGTGTCTGTGTGTGCATGTGTGTGTGTGGGCGCAGTTCACATACCATGTCTTTGCTTATGTATGTCTGTGTGCTTTGTGCCCCTCGTGTATGTATCAGCTCTTACCCTTTGCTTGTCTGTGTGTCTATGTGTGCGTGTGTGTGTGTGTGTGTGAGCGCGCGCTTGCGTGTGCGCGCGCAGTGCGTCCTTGGCTGGAGGCGGTGCAGTGTGAGGTTTTCGCTGCTGTCTGAAGTCGTCCAGCCTCAGTGTCATTAGAGGATCTCTTTAATCCAGACTTTGGGAGAAACTTCTGACAGCACGCTGCAAATAGAAGGCCCCGCCGCACATGAAGAGCAGCTCAGCTCCTAACAAAACACCAAGTTTAAAGAGGCCCCTGGCCTTTTTTCCTCCTCCCACTATTCCCTCCCTTCTTTCTTCTTTGCTTTTTTTCCCCTGCCCTCTGTTGCTTTTACTTCACCCTAGGGAAACATGCTTGCCTTATCTGCGCAGGAGGACCACCCAGGAAAGATGACTCAGGCATTGGTGTGTCTGTGCGCCTGTGTGTGTGTGTGTATGTGTGTGTGTGTTTGTGTGCGTACAGCACAGTAAAGTGCACACTCATTTGACTGTGTAGCACTCACATTTTTAGAACTTTTCGCTGTTAATATTAATGCATGCCTATACCTGCGCGGATGGCTGTGAGCGCTGTGTTTGTTGGTGCCTGTGCGCGCGTGTGCGCCGCTAATCCTTTGAGCCAGAGTTTGGAATGAAAGGCTGAGACACATTGCTGATGGAGAGGTGAGCGAGGCCTTCAAGCTCCCTACTATGGGACTGTGCAGCAGTGTTTGCACCGCCGCCCCGATCGCTCCATCCTGGCCACGTGTTCTCCTCCTCCATAGGTTCCCCTCCTCCTCTTCCTCTTCAGTATCTCTTTCTCCCTTTTTTTGACCTTTCGTCTTTTTTTTTTATTCTCCAAGGTTTTCATTACATTTGGCTGTATTTTTTCCTTCTTGCACCTTTGTCTTCTGTCTTTTTTTTTTTTTTCCCCCTCTTTTCCACGCTACCTCCTCCTGAACAAAATCAGATTTCCTTCTCTTCCTGGCCTGTTCGCAATAGTTCCAGTCAGCATGACTGATAAAGACCATATCACCCCGAGCATCTGGAGACACTTTAGCTTGATCTTCTACACACTGTCGTTTGCACACCCTCACAAGCTCTATGGCAAAAAAAGAAAAGACCTGCGTCTTGTCCATATGTTAAGTCTATGTGTGTGTGCTTTTTTTGTGTACACTACTGATTTACTACAGAAAAGAAGCCACAAACACACAGGTTTTGTTGTGGCTCGGTGTCTGTGAAACAGTCGTTAGCCAATCTGACGCCGTAACAGACAACAGTGGGACAGTGCAGGTGTTCACAGGTGTCTCCGTCCTACGCTCAACCAGATTTCTCCTTTAAAGTGTGATATCCTTCTCTAATTTCATGTAATACGATCGCACCGTCTGACGGTCATCATGACTAAACGCTTCCAAAGCCCCTTTCTGAGTCACGCCGCCCTCCTTTTTCATCTGCAGAACTGTCCCATATGATTCCCTTAATGAAGTGACAAGTGTGGAACTTCTGCCCCTGGTCCCGTTGTCAGTACATCAAAAGTAGAAACCCACAAGAAAGGGAAGAACACGTCACCGGCGGGGCCCTGCAGTCAGCATTACTTCCCAGAAGACATGGTCCAGAGATGCTGCGTCACCGCGTGGTGAATCGGAGGTTGATGTAGAAAGGCCTGTCGGGTCTCTGTCATCCTCTCGGTGCGCCATCGCGTTTCACATCAGCGACAGCTGCAGGTCTTGTTAGGGTTACAGATAGGGACTTCTGGGGAGGAAGACATGATTGCTAACAGCTAAGTGATCTTACCGACATGGAAGTTCACTTGATTACATTTGATCTGAGCTCTTAGATCACTGATAAGAAAAAAACTAAACCATTACTTGGATCTTAATGCCTTCTCAACAATCTACCCTGCTGAAAGTGCTTTTCCACTGTCAATGAGCTTTTGATTCGCGAATAAACAAAATGAAATGATGAAATTGAAGGCAATGGGTTGCGCTCATCGGAGATGTGGGCTACGACGTGGCCGCCGTTGCCTAAGAAATACCCTGATTAATAGGTTAAGCACGCTAGAAAGCAGCCGCCGAGGAGCTGAAACTGACCTCAACATGTGCTGAAATCACGGTCGTCTGTTAATGAGGATGAACAGACTGGAAAGTAGAATCACCTGCAGCAGCGCAGCTCAGGTTCAGTCACGCTGTGGCACCGTCTAATTTCAATTGATGAACATTAATGACAAAATAATATTATTTTCGTGTGCTCCTTTCTGCTATTATTTAATTTTAGTTTCTGATGCATTATCCACCTTTTTCTTTCTCACTTCCTCTTCAGTCAGGAGTTCTCAGGGAGCCGCTATACAAAAGTTCATTCTGGCCCTGAAGCTTTACAATCTGTGCGTGATTTATGTCAGCGCAGTGGGTTGTAGATCAGCCAGTCATGCCGATCACCTGGACTGTGTTTCTCCCGGCTCAGAGAATCAACAAGCCAACACCTGGCCTGCTCACTCAACTCCAGTAGGGAGGGGGGGCGCAGCAGATATTGATGCTAGCCAGTGCCCCACAGAATTGTTTGAGGTGTGTATGTGTGTGTGTGCATGCATGTGAGTTTTTATGTAAAGGTCTGTGTGCACGTATCGCCCTCTGCTTTCCATGCCGTCTAATCAAAGATGAAGTGTCCACATGTGGACCCAAAACATCTGGTTCTTCGTGACTGCAGGAACTGCGCCTTGCTATCACTTAAAGGGGCAGGAAGAGAATTGTGTGCTTTATTCTCTCTCCTTTTTTCTCTCGCCTGCGTGAATCTTAAAAAGCAGAATAGAGTAAATTCTATTCTTTATTGGAAAATTGTGGAGAAATCTGATCAGCCTAGTTTTTAGAATACATGTCAAAGTGGTTTTTTTTATAGATTAAATCATACATGGTTGCATCTATGCTGCTTCAAACAGAGAAACAAATTTACCAGTTTTTACACAAACAAAAAAAGTTTGTTTAGTAAGAGTGTGTCTCTTTCCGTGTGTCCTTGTTAGAGAACTTGTCTGGGTTTAATAAGGGCAGCTTCCCAGTAATTACAGTCGTGGCTTTATTATTAGCCTTTTAGCACTCAGAAACTAATCATAAGCTGCATCTCTCCTCACTGTCCCTCCGTCCTCCTCCTCCTCTGATGTTTACGTGACGGTTTCATCCCTCTGCGTTCTCCTCCAGTCACCGTCTTGCTATCAGAGCGACCTCTCGCTCAGATCAGACCTGCCTCTCCCACCAGAAACAATACAACTGTAAACCAGCGTCCATCACTTTGCGTTACTCACACTCGACACCACACAGATTTCGAGCTGTTTTTTTTTTCTCTCTCTCTCTCTCTTCTTTCTTTTTTCCCATCAGTCAGCCAACTGATTGTCTCTCCCTCCCTCCAGGCTCTGCAGGAAAAGGTGGAAACTCTACAGAGGCAGCTGCACAGCTCCGAGAAGAAGCTGCTCAGCAAAGAGCTGGAGACCGAAGAGAGGGTAAAGCTCGCGCTTGTGTCGTCTTCATTTTTCACTCTTTTTCATGCCTGTCAGACACGACAGTGTCACAACATCTCACTCAAGCTCATTTGCTCCTCTCTTTTATCATTGCTTCACTCTTGCTTCCCAATATTAACTTTTTTTTTAACCTCTTACCCCTCGGCCTTTTCGCCATGTGTCTCTCAGCTTGATGCCAACGAATAACCTCTGAATGGCTTCGTATTAATCACTGCTGTCTGAGGTCCTGAGTCCTTTTAGTCATCCCTTCAACACCTATCTGACTTTACGGGCTTCCTAACTCCTAATTTGCTACCCTTACTTGATCCTCCAGGGGGCCACAAACCACAAACAAAAGACGCCTTTCCCTCCTTTTTCCTGCCTCTTCTCATCTATCTACCATCTCTCGTTCTCCTGTTCAGAGCCATAGATATGCCCCCTCACACATATCCCGAATTCCTTGAGATCTGGCTTCAAGAGCCAGCGCCTAGGGCCAGGAATGCCACCACTGCCTGTGTTCAAAAGGGAAGCCTCTGTGTGCGCACACACTCGCTCGCGCTCCCCACGGCTCCCCAGAATGCCCTGTAATCAGGCTCTGTTTTGACCTTGACACACACTGAGAAGAAAGCACTAATGACTACGCTCACACAGGAGGTTGGTCTTTGTTGCGCGGTATGTACACCAAAGGCTTTCTTTCTCCTGTGTCTCCTCTGATGCGCCCGGTGACCCTTGTACACACTTCACACACTCGTCACACACCTCGGCGTCCGGCCATCATAAATCTTCCGGGCCCCCGGTTGGTAGTTTTGGGAGCCCTCTTCGCTGACGCCTCGGCCGAAGCGCTGCATATCGTTTCCTTCCACGACAGTCAACGTCGCTGTCGGATTAGAGCTCGGAAAGCCTCGCTCTAGCTGTGCTTGTCGACCCCCAGCAGACTTCATAAGTTCAGTTTTAACAATAGCACCACTAACAAATGTGAATTTTTTAACAGTTAACAAATAAGCAGGCTCCTTATACAAATTCAGCAATTGCATCAGGTTCTGATTCAGTCCGTTCAAAGAATGAGTAAACAAGACTAAGAGGCTGACGAAGCATTTGGTTCCAATTTTAAGTACTTGACAGACCTTGACTTGCTGCCACAAACACATTTCACTAATTTATCGCAGATTGTTGTGTTGCGACAAAGTTGGCAGCGGAGCAGCAAACAGCAAGTGAGCCATGGTGGAATAAGAATGAAGTAATCCGCACATCAGCCAACAGAAATAAAACCAAACAACAAGCAGGACAGCTGAGGCGCAATCCAGGCCACAGCGATCAGCAGGTTACTGCACTATCAGACCCCTCCGTGGAAATACGCTTTATTAGTGGTGAGAATTTCATCTTCTGTACCGGTTTAACCGGCATAAACTTTAACAAGAGAGTCCGTCACTCACACCTATAGAGGATTTAGAATCACCATGAGCAACTGGAGGCGTGAGTCAGTTTCCAAAAGTGAATGAATTACTGCTTTTTACAGACCCGTTGCAGGTTTACTGCGCTCTAAAAGCCAAACCCAAAGTGAAGCAGCATGTGGGTTAGCTGCTCCTCGCTGTGGGAACAAACATCCCGAACACCTGAGGCCTGCTCAGACTCTCAGCCGATTTCGTTCAAGGCTGAAAACTTAATTCTTCTCTGCAGCGGTCTCATGATTTTACTAAATCACTCCTTGTATTTCTAATTTTTCACTATTCTAAATTCTTTTTTTTTTTTTTAGTTTCATTTTGAATTCTTAACTATTTATCCTGCTGTTAGCAGTTCAGCATAAGAAGTGAACCAGCGCTGTCGAACGGAAAACTGCTCTGTTATCTTGAACACTCTTTTTTTTTTTTTCATTTAGCTCCCTTAGTTTGTTTCAACTTCAACACACCTTGTCTCATCTCTCGCTGCAACTTTCTTTTTTGTGAGACCTGCAGGTTTACATTCACCGATGTGGATCTACAGTCTGTAGGTGTGTATGGTTACTCCTGTCTGCTGACAGCCACTCACAGTTTTAGTCCGGTGTGTGAGGAGAGACAGTCTGAATCATATATCGACTCCCGCCTCAAATGCTGCACTCACCTGAGGTCAGACGTTTGTGTGTATGTGTGTGTGCGTGTGTGTATCGCATCAAAAGAAATGCAGGAACTTCACAACGGTGTAGATTTTTTTAAAAATGTTTGCACCTAGCTGTTTGCATTAGTAAACATCACACATGCACATGGATTGTCGACACGCCGGTGTTGTTTTTCTGTTTATCAAGTTAAACCTACAGGCATCCACTCCCAGTCTGCTCACAGTGATGTTGCCCCGGTTGATCTGCCAAGATGCATCTTTGTAATCTGATCCCTCACATGCGAACGCAGCCCTTTCTGCCCAGACTTCACTCAGATGTTGCCTGCCGAACACTCGCAGGGCCCTCGCAGGCTCCCCCACTCTAAAATGGCAGATCATCAGCTCGCTGTGTGGTTCAATTCTCCTTGAAGAGGGGAGCAGCACGTTGAAGAGTTCGGCTCTTTGTATAAATTCATAATGATACAGTGGGCACGGTGAACTGTACAAGTTTTTCAGAGATGTATTTTGCTGCAACATGGGAGCTCGGAGTAATAAAAAATAAATCATCTCTGTAGTTGCTTTCAGTATTGATGCAGACATGAAAATGCAGAGGAGTTGAACTTAGCTTCTGTGGGCCCCGTCGTTTTCCTGCATTACGTCAGCAGCCACCAATCCATCCCATAGTTCGAACAGCTCCGCTAAGATCTGCAACCACGTCTAATCTCCTCCTGTCTTATTCCCTTTTTTTTTTTTTTTTTTTGTGGAACGGTGTCTTTTTTTGTTTCCCCCCCTATCTCACAGTAGAGCGTTTTTCAATTCAAATTGCTCCTTGGTGAACTCGCTCGGTGCCAGCTCGGTGCATGTGGAGGTGCAAACTTTGTGAGTGGCATCGTTTTTCATGTACCCCTTTTTCCTGACAAGGTTTTTGTCACTTTGGAACAAGACGGGGGGGAGTGTACATCAAAAATGTCTTTCTACCAGCTACTCAGCCCCAACCCGTCCCACACAGGCCTGTACACACACACACACACACACTCTCACACTCACACACCCCTTCATTAGCATACATCAAGCTTCCCAAGGATGTGACAAACTTCATTTGAACGTTGAAAGTGTTGAGGGCTTGTTCTTTTCTGCTGGCAGCTGTCAAAAACCACGCCATGTGACGGTACCAAACGCAAGGGAAAGTCAAAACCACAATCTAAAGACTATATATAGATGAAATGTTGTCATTTTAAGATGACTGGGAGGGGAAAACGACTGCCGCTCCTCACAGTCTTCAAAACTAGAGAAACGCGCTTCATCAGGAACAAACAAAATCTCATTTTGAAACGAGCTGTGGAGATGAAACCTGATTTTTTCCTTCAAAAAGTCCCTTTTGATTGCTTGGGAAAGTAGTGGCACACTTTTTCCTTATGTTTCCCTCCTTCGCTTTCCTTTCTAATTCACTCAGATGTGGAGTCCGTCATTGACTAAAACCTCACGGAGGGTTTGATCAGAAGTATTGTTTAAACGCATCCAGTCCTAATGGTGAGGAGCCTTTTTTCTCAGAAGATGCCAAATGTCTCTTTCCACCTGTCAGGAAAACAAACATGTCTTTGCTGTAAGAAAAAAAAAGATGTTGAAAGAAAAGAAAAATGTGTGTTTGTATGAAAGAAAAATAAGAGATGTGAGAGGAGGGACCTTGGAGAAGGCAAGCGAACGCGTCTCACAGGAAACAAGTCCGTCATCTTTGGGGAGTCAGATGGCTCGGTATTAAATTTTAACTCCATTGAGAGACATGTTGAAGTGAGAAATTTGAATTTCTGTTTCACCTCTTCTTGTCTGGGTTTTTTTTTTTTTTTTTTTTTTCCCCTGCATCTGTTAGCCCTGCAAAGGTTTTCACAACAGAGGTGTTATTTAAGAGAAGAAAGGCTGCTGCTTCCACCCACACACACTGCATAGTAAACGATGGCTAAGCTTTAGATAGAATTGCTTTCAAGGTTGTGATTGTGAATGCTTTGCGCCGTTGCGGTATTGAGAAAGCTGAGAAGATACTCGGCAGAGGATAATTTCATGTGTTTGTATGTGAAATCTGTACATATGATGCAACAGGGAGGGAAAACAGTAGTTATTTCATGATGAAAGTGGTCCATTTTTTTTTGGAAAACGTCTGTAAAAATGGAAGAATTCTGTCTTGTGTTTGTCCAGGTGCCAGATACACAGACTTAAGTCATTCATTTACTCTGGCCTTTCCCGTGTCGTCGCTTCCAAAGCGTGTCTTCATGGCATTTCCACTTTGATCAGCCTCACAACTGAATGTACACTACCCAGTCTTTCATGCTGCTGTTAGACTCCCGATGAATCCGCCGTCGCAGCGTTGCTCCGTCCCAACGTATGGGAAGGAAAATGGAGACAGCATCGCCACAAAGGAGCTTGTAATTTAGGCAGAGCGGATCTCTCATTGCTGCGGTGGCCGCACCATACATGAACCAAGAATGCAAAACTAAGGAACTTGGCTTTTGAAGAATCTAAGACTTATATTCAGAGTGGTTGGTAAGGGATGTGTTTATTCAACCATTGTTTATTGCTTTGGTCTGAGGTAGTGAAGTGTGTTTTGTCTTGGCTTGCCATTCTGTTATGACTACAGAGGCTGCTATAGATAGAGATAGACATTTTGAAAATCTGCAGTCCCGTTGCTTCAGCTCATTTTTTAAATCCTGGGACGTTCAAATTAAAGCTTCCAAAACCAGTTTTTTGCCACTTGTTTGGGAAAAAAAAAAAAAAAAAAAAAAGTCACTTTCAAATTATCCCCCGTCTTCATTCACACAACAGCAAGAGAGATGCGTGTTTTTCCAGAGCGACGGGTTCTCGGCCCCGTGTTGTTGGTCCAACACTTTAAAGTGAATGGTCCAGAAGAAGCCCGAAAGATTTGGCAAAGTTGTGGCAGACTAATCTACTGCACACTGTGCCGAGACAAAGTGAGCTGCTTCATGTCGGGATCATTTATACTGGGGGTTGCTTTGAAGTGCTTCCCAATCCCTTTCATTGTGCCCAGGAAGATTAATTAGCCAAAGCCAGAACAATCAGTTAAATCCACAACAGGAAGATTATTTTAGAGAAACCAATCTTTTTTTCTTTTCTTTTCTTTTCTTTTCTTTTTTTCCCCCCTCTTCTCCCCCTCACTTCATTTACTCTTTTTACTTGAAAGACTGGACTGATGAGAGGTTGGGGATTGGGCAGGATATTCTTACCGTCAGCCGGACTTTCTGCTCTGTCATGCGCATCACGGCGTGTTAAAATGCCCAGACTCTTCCCCTGGTTACACCTCGAAATATGTGAAGACTCCAGCTTTTTGCACTGGCTCCGTTAATTCCCGCAGCTCTGTTAAACCATTCATCAAGTTCTGAATTAATTGATTCAACAACTCTTCAGAATGCCGTTAAAGGCTTTTTTTACAATACTATAAAAGCCGTGTTTGCGTGCGTGCGTGCGTGTGTGTGTGTGTGTGTGCATGTGTGTCCATTCATGTGTGTTTGCGGGTAAAAAGTGGGGGTTGTGCTAACCAAACCCTTTTCAACTTCTATAATCAGACTCTGGTTTAGTGGAGTGTAATTTAGCCCCAGACAGACTTCCTCCGGTCCTCCCCAGTGGAGATAGCTAGCTAGCTATTGAGCCGCTGCTGCGGCGTTTGATGTGTTCTGCCCTCCACCGTGGCCCTGTCCTCTTCCAAAACCCAGCTGCGTGGAGCCCATAAATGCATTGTGTCACATCCAGAGCTGTAGTCCCGCGCAGCCAGTAGGGGGTGTTGTGCAGAGCCAGGCGAAGCGAAGCCAGCCTGCGGACCCCCTGTGGAGATGTGAAGGAGCTGTGAAGAGCGAGGGAATACTCTCTGCCATGAATAAAGAGGGGATACCCACAGTCTGCGTGCGTGCGTGTGTGTGTGTCAGTGTGTGTCTCTTCCAAAGGGAGGCGCACATTTGGCTGCCACGTCTGGAAGTGAATAGATGAGTGTTCGTGTGAGAGGGGAGCAGAAATGCTTATTCAGCGATTATACAGCGGCGAAATATCCGACTTTGTGACGCAGCAACAAATCAGATTCGACCAATTGATATGTTTTCCTAACGTCGTTTCTTTGTCCGCCCTCTCTCCTCTCAGCTGACCGGGGTGCACCAGGAGTACCAGGAGCGGATCAAGGGTCTGATGCCAGCTGAAGTCCGACAGGACCTCGAGGACACCATCGCCTCACTGAAGGCTCAGGTGGGACCGACTGGCTGCCCAACAGAAATCAAACTTCCTCGCCGCCGCTCTCATAACAGCAGTTTCATGTATTTACACAAGTAGAATTCTATTGACAGATATTGTGTTAATATTGTGAAATCAGACTTTGACTTTGGGACAGTGGGGTGACTTCATGACAGTTCCCCTTGTCTGAAAAAATCAGTCCAACCTTAAAGGAAACAAACCTCAAGCTTGTGCTTGAGGGCGAACATCCGTTTTCTGCTTTCATGAGGACAAAGGTCTGGTTCTGGAGGTTTCGCTGCTCAATCGTCGACCCGACTCTCTGCAGGACTCTCAATCAGATCACACCATCAGACATTTGACCACATTAATGCATTGCTTCCCTCAGCCCTCTCTGACTGATGTTCGGCTTCAGTTTCTCAGAATTGACATTGTAAATAATGTTTCAACCATAATAGGATCATGCAGTCCAGGTTTTTGTCAAACAAGCTCATCATAAACCCCTGCCTTGTTCAAATAGGCCTTGTTAGATCTAATTTCAGTGCCCGGACCACAGCTCTGTGATCAGATCTGTTTATAAGATGTAAATCATCAAAGGAGCAGTGTCTCCTCTCGTCCACAGTGTCTTAGGTTTTGCACTTTAAAGTGCATTATCTTTACTGAGCATTTTTTCGTAAGGTGAGGGGAGTTTTTGTCCCTCTCTGGAGAGATGCAACCACATTTCAGTGGGGTTTTTCATTTACTTTAGCAGTATAAAGTGCCAAATGAAATGCTAGAACTTGAACTGAGGTCTCCCCCACAGAAAGGAATGTACCCTCGGCTCCAGTACGGTAGTCCCAGAACAATACGGATTCTTTTGGAGCTGTGATTACTCTGCCAGGCTCGATGCCGTGTAAATGTAGATGGGGTTTGTTTTCACTTTAGCCCAAAGACACTTCATAAATAAACTTATACTTTGTAGCCAAACAAAAGAACGGTGCTGCCTCTTCCCGCGGCCGCACGGCCTCCACTAACCTGGTCCCATAATCCTCCCTGTGTCCCAGTGTGCCTTGACCCGCCTGCCCTAATCTCCTGACCCCCGGCCCCGCCGTCCTGACCCCAGGACTCAACAACCAGGCTTTTCTTCCACTTCAGCCCACTCAGCTAACTCTCTGCGGCCAAAAGCACAACTGACCCGGAGCCCTCCAGCCTCCCAGCGCTTCCTGGTTTCAGGAGCCCGATGAGCCGGCTCGCTGCTTCCCTCACATGATTAATCAAAGCGGCGACGTTTTAAGAATCGCTCCGTGCCTGAGGTTTTTCATTGTGTGCTTTTGTGCCGCAGGTTAACTTCCTCCAGAAGCGAGCCTCTTTGCTGCAGGAAGACCTGGATGCCTTTCGCAGCAGGAGGTGAGCGTGATTGTTTAAGATTGTATAGAAACGTGCGCCGGTGCGGAGCACACGTGGATGATACTGTATGTTTTTGCTGGAACGCCTCGCTATTGTCCGTGAGACAGACGCATGTGAACCCGGAGCAGCGCTCTTAAACTCGTACATTATAGTGCAGCCCGTCTGCAGATACATCAGACGACGGCTTGTCTTTCACGGCGAGAGAGCTTCCAGCTCGCACCGCTTTGATTCGCCTCCTGTCCGTCATGCAGTAAGAGCCATTTACGTCAAACGACGCTGCCGCTCACATCTCTGGAAGCATCACTTAGGACTGTCAGTCACAAACACAGCAGTAAACACAGCTATTCCATCTCCGAATGAGCGAGATGTTGAGAACCAGTCAAGGTCGTACATTTTTATTGTTTCAGTATTTTAATGAGCCGCCTTCCTCCGCACAGGTAACGGCGGGCGAGCCTCACCTTCCTCCTGCACCGCGACACAAAGGACCAAACCTCCACCCAGATGTGAGCATTACTGACTGTTACCAGTGCTTCACTCATCCGCTCATACCACCGTGGACCAGTTGTTTGTTACATTGATGTCCCGAAGAATATTTATTCATTGTCAGATTTTAGTTTTCCTCTGTTCTAAAATAACATTTTTATGTTCCCAACTTGTTTTCCTGATTTTTTTTTATATATTTTGACATCGTTAATGGTTATTATTCTTCCTGATGTCTAGTATCAACTGTCCATTGTTTTTAATAAAAGTCTTGGCTTCATTTTCTGTTGTTTTTCTCCTTCTTTCTTCTTCTTTTTTTTTTTTTTTTTTTACCCTTTCTGAGCATGTTTATCGTCTTCTTCAAATGCCTCATAATTAATCCCTCAATTAGAGGAAAGTCATGCTCTTGCCCTTGTTTTTCTACGACCACAACATGCATGTTAACCACGATTAGCTCTGTAACTGAAGTCAGAGACCTTGAATTCCAATCTCCCCCATCGCTATTTAGCATCGCCTTTCTACCCGAGCCCCCATTTGAACTGTAAAGGGTGGTTGGGGGCTTGTGGTTGGTTCAGATAAAGTGCGCAGGGAGGCGATTGTTTGAACCTCAGGCCAAAGGCTACAGTCTTGAACCATTCTGTTCCTCCACTTTGTGTTTTACCAGCGGCTCCGTACAAACTCGGGCTGGATGACTCAGACGCTGGAGTCCGCCGCACGGCCACATGTCTCCAAGTCTCCTCCAGAGTCTCCGGAGCTTCGAGGTTTTATGACGATAATAACAATTTAGAGCTAAAAAAGGATTTCATAATCAGCCACAAGTGTTGGGATAGTGTGTCTCTGGCAGGTGAGGAATGCAAGAGCTGGAATCTGAAATCATTTCCTAAAGAATACTGTTTTTTTTTCTTTGAAGGTGTCTTTTAAATCTCAAAATCAGATTTGATTTCAAAGAGAACTGTGCACGTATTTGCATTGGAATTGCCTCCCACAGTTCACGCACTTCACGTGTTGCCATTGTCCGTGACCTGCTCCGCCGTCTCCAAGCGAAACACGATTCCAGCCTCTGTATTTATTTGATGTGCTGATTCTGCTGCCCAAGCAGAGAGACGGAGGGAAAGGATAAGGTGAAGAATAGAGACAGAGGCGGACGAGAGAGGACTATTAGATCAACATGTGAGAAACAGGAATTTAGTCTTTCAGCACAATGCCTTTGTGGCGTCTGTTTTTTCTGGAAGGAATAAACCCGGCATCCATAGCTGTTGCAACCGAGCATTCGAGATGTGCAAATGTCTGCATCTGAGGAAGAAGGTACTTGTTAGTGTCGTCGTAGATATGTCTCCCATGTTTTCCTGACAAAGGGAAAGCTCAGGTAGATAAATGCATAATTCAATGATATTCTGACTTTTGGTTCCATTCATTTGGGTTTCCAAAGTTTGAGCTGCACCACAGAGCTTTCTGCGCTGGACCAACAGGAAAGAATGTGAGCGTTTTGTTTTAAGGGGAATCATTTTTGAAAAAGAACAAAGAAAATCGTCATGAAAACTTTTTTTCGAAAATAATTTATCGATATTTTATACAGATTAAGTAAATTCATTAAATAAATTCCAGCGTAAATACAAAGGTGGATTCGATACAACTGTTGCAGACTAGATTTATCAGGTATTTTACATTAAAGCACCTAACTAGTACAAGAAGAACTATAGTTTTTGCTGCCTATGAAACCCTCCATTAAAACATTATTGTGAAAAACGTGAAAAGTGTGTGTGGCGTGAGATTTTGGGTTTGTGGTGCAAACTCTGTTGGAGGGGCTTATCCTCTGGTAGTTTCAACTCTATTTATGGACTATTCAGTTCAGAAAACCTCATTGTATATTGTCTGGAAGTCACCGCCCCTCAGGGAGCGATTACACTCTGTGTTCAGACATTGCTGATAAAATTAACACTTATTCCATTTTAAGCAAGTTTAAAGGTAAAACATTTCACAGATTCAATTTTGGACAGCTACCTACTGGTATTATTAGCTACATGTGGCCCTCTCTGGAGGCCTCTGTTAGAAGCATACCAATCCAATAAAGTTCAGTCAAAGAGCTGTTGATACCGCCGATCCCCAGGGCTAATGTGTTCTTGCTCCGACTCAGCCAACCTCTGTTTTGCTAATTTACACCCAAACAAGCTCCAGCCGTAACCTTCCCTTTAATCTCCCTTATTACTCTGACATAGTTTCACTCTAATTGATTGTCTTCCACTGAAATTACCTCCATAATTGTGCTTGTGTAAATACGAGCCATGAATGTCATTTCCACACGGCCGACGTGGCCCCATTAGGGATCAAAGCCTTCGCTTCCTCTCGGTTATCTCCACATCAGACAGTGGACTTGTTGTGCGACAGCGGCGAAGGCCGGTCAGGGAGCGTCGAAGGTTTCCCACTCATCGCTCCACGGTCCCGTTCAGCGCCGGTGTGCGACGCCGGTTTTTGCACGTGTGCGCGCCAAAGCTGCAGAGGTTCCCTGATACATGTGCAGAAATTTCAAATCCATTGCAGAAAGGATTTAAAAGCAACTGCAGCGTGATACTGAAGTGAAAATATCTTGTGGCAGCAAGTGTTCCTCCTCTGTACAGTGGAAGCTCACACGGTTTTTGTTTTTCTGTCGAGTGTTCCTCTGGGATATCAGAGAGGTTATTTCAGGACATGAAGTCAAGGACCTCCTGTAATTTCTAATCAGATGTAGAGCAGGGAATTCGAGGGCTTTCGCTGCCTCTCTTCCAGCACTCACACATGTGACATGTGCTGCGTGCGTGCGCGGCTGTGACAGGCCGCCGGGATCGACTGCATCGGCGTGTGATTGACAAAGTCATTGTTTGCGTGAGCGTGCGTGCCACCAGATCTTTTTATAGAAGCGTATTCTGAGTCAGACCCTAGGAGGCCGGTGTTTGGCTGCTGTACACTGCTTGCATAAATAAACCTGTTTATCGCCAACACTTCTCTCTCAAACACACACACACACACACGCACAACACCTTCAACACATTTCACTTACGCTATTTATTCTCTTCCATCATGTTTTTTTTTTTTTTTGCCTCCTCTGTCTTTGTCTCTCTCTCTCCCAGCATGTATCATTCTTTCTTTGTTGACATGGTATTTACGGGAGGGATTTTTTTTCTTCCCCCCCCCCCCCCCCCCCACCCTGTCAGTCAAACGCAACAGGAGCTATGAAAAGGATATGCAGCTGTGTGATCTGAGAACAAGTGGGTTAGAGGCTATACAGCCTGACTGAAGAAGGCACAGCAGGTTGTGTTTGTGTGATTGTGGCATGAATCTGCTGTCTGGGCTGATAGAGGGACACAAGCCTGTGCATTCAAGACAGTGTGGGAGGTTTTGTATGTATCATTTGCCCTATGTCTCAGTCTGGGTATCTGGTATCTCTGTCTCCTGGTTGCTATTTATCTCCCTCAGCCTCTCTGTTTAAAGTGTTAAGTAGACAACGGCGACATCCGCTCTAACACAAAGTTTTGAAAAGCATCTGTTTGTTTGTTTGTTTGGCTAAACTTTGCAGTCTTCCTTATGGCTGCGGGCTTTGATGGTACTCCCACTGTCTTATGGGCGAAACTTCAGCCGGCAGTGTGTCGGCGAGGGGGGGCCGTCAGCCTGGTGGCCTTGCAGGCCGTGCGTGCTCGCTCTGTGTCTCCCGTCCGTCCACCCTGCTTCACCTTGTGTTTGATTTTTGCACCTTCAGCAGCCCCGCGGCACACCTCACACACGTCCGTCATGACTCTCGCGCTCCTCGGCTATTTGGTGTTGAGTTTGGTTTAACGGACGCTAGTTTATCCGGATTGCCGCTCTGGGAGACCTCCAGTCCACCAGAAGACCACAATTACATCTTGTGCACTACTCTTGTCACTTCTCCACAGACGTGGATTAATTCTTGCTTCCTTTGCCTATAGAGATTGGTCACTGCAGACTGCTGTATTTTACCCTCAGTCTCTTGGATTTGCAGTCGAGCCCTGCAGTCTTCATTTGCATGGGAGGTGTAAGAGTTGTTAATCTGAGTGACCAACAGAGACAAAAATGCTAACAAATGTATTTGTTATTCAGTTCTAGTCTTTAAGAAATGAAAAAAAAAGTTGATGCCACTCTCTTTTAAAGAATAATGACTTGGGACTGATCCGTGCTCGCTCAACCACAGGCTCAAAACATCTTAATCCGGATCATGAAATCTTAACAGTTGTATCGTTATTCATGTGAAGTTTTCAATCACAGTCAGCCTCTTCTAAAGGCAGAAGGTTTGAGCCGTCCTCTCTCATCAGAGGCTTCTGGTTGCCATGATGCTTACTTTGTTGATATGTCACACTGGTTTATTTAGGGACCAGGAAGCAGCGAGAGAGATAAAATCTGGCATGCGATGAATGGACGAGCAAGCTAATCACCTTACACCGGTCAAGGGAGCCCTGCTCCCCTGAGTCAGGAAGGGGGGGATGACGGGGTTAAAGTGATAGATTAAGGATGAGCGGGGGAGTCCGGGGTTCAGGTTAAGACTGATTCAGAGACGGATCGCTGTCCTGTCAAGCATGGCAGAACTGGGGCGTCCGGCCTGTGAAGTGTCTGCATGGTGCTTCAGTGAAGCCAGCAGAGGAAATGAAAGTCATTACTGTCAGTGTGGAGTGAGCTTCATGGCCCAAACGGGATTAGACAGTGCATCCGACATTGTTTCTATACATTGGTAGACTTAAAAGTCAAGCGCAAAATGGGATTAAAAGGATGGAAAAAAAACCAATAAATAACCTTCAACACCCCCCCCCCTTTTTCTTTTCTTTGCTTCTCTTTTATTTTTTCCTCCGTCTTCCTTCCCGACCAATTCCCTACCTATTTCATGTCTCATTCTTCTTTCATAGTCTTTTCTCTCGCACCTGTCTCGTCGCTGCCTCATTCCACTCTCTCTGACACATTTATCGTTGCTTTCTTCCATCTTTCACACGCTCATCCCCGTCATCAAAATTCACAGGTAGGCGCAGACTCCCACTCGCACTTTACATTCGCTGTTTAGGTTTTTTTTTTTTTTTTTTTTAAGGAAAACATCCTTCTGGGGCCAATTGGCGCTTAAAATCCAACTTCATTCCCCTCAAACTGAACCCTATCAAAAACAACCCCCACCACCGCTGCTGCTGCTCTTCCTCTTTCAAAACAGCCCCATAACAAACTGGCAAATTGTTGCCCTTCCTTAACTTTTAAGGGTATTATGCACCATGTCCAACTTCAAAGCCTGTCTTAACTCCACACTCTAATTGTATCTTCCCCAGCTCGCTGCATGCCATTTGATTCTGCTGACAACAGCACTTCTCCCTCCACTTCTTCTCCATCCCTCTCCTCCCTGTGCTCTTCCTGCCGCCGTTTGGTCCTTCGCTTATGTCGCGCGCTGACCTTCTTCGCCATCATCACCAGCGCCCTCTCATCGGCTTCTCGCTCCCTTCAGAGCCCATTGTCCCCCCCTGTTGTCACCTGCTTTGAAGGGGTAGCCTCCGTTTCCTTTCTCGGCAGTCAGTTGTCGCCCGAGGTGTGTACACACCAAACAAACTTGAAACAGTAACCCCCTGTCCTACATTGGCTGGCTCCTGCTCTCTTTATCTGCGCGCGCTCTTTCTCTCTCTCCGTCTGTGCAAAGCTAACTTCCTCCTCGTGGCCCTGGTTATAATTGCCATAAGCTTCCCTCTTGGTTTCATTTTCCATTGTCCTCCCCCCAAAAAATTCTTGGCTCCGGCTTGAGATAAAGGGATGAGTACTTCAAAGGGGTCTCGCAAAGAGTTTAACCCCAAGCCGAATGGAGTGGCACACAATACTGTAATTGAGAGCAGTTACTGATCACAGAGCGGCGGCTCGGAGAGGAGGACAGCACCGGTGGATGCACGCGCACACTCTGTTTATGGCTGCGACTGAGGAGGCCGGGGGCAGCCACGGCCGGCCGGGGCCACTCAGGATACTCGATGACCTAATTGTAAAAGCCTCTCCAGTAATCTTGAGTTTTTGAGCAGGTATTCCTTCACCAAATATAACTTCAGATAACAAAAGAAGCTAAGTTGCGCAAGCAAAGGAAACAGTAAAGAACTGATTGGGCTCGCAAGTGATTTATGTACTCCTTTCTGTCTGTATTTATAGCGCTCTTTGTAGTCGGTCCGAATCTGACCTGTGCTGTAATAATATCTCCCCATAAAGAGAGACAGCTACATCCCATAACCTTTCCCCCCCGAAGACCTCTTTCAAAGGTCTTTTTATAGGGCCAGGAACCAAGGACGACCCCCCGGAGCTCAGGCCAGCCGCAGAGCTGGGGTCAACTCCTGTGGAGCAGCAGGGAGGACCTGACCTATCTCCAAGGACCTCCCATGAACCCTGGAGGGGTCTGACAAGGCAGGACACGAGGGCCCAACTGGCCCCAGGTACAAGCAGGGGGTCCCCACGATCGCCATGGCGATGGCTTCAACCCCGGTGTGTTTACTGTCAGAGGTCAGACCCAGCCCTCCGAAGCTAACAAAGAGTGACATTGTCAGCAGAGGACTCTGTATATTAGCCAGATGACCTGAGCGCCTACAGAGAGACCTCGGCTGTGTGGATGGGCCTTTATGAGATAAGAAATTGTGTTTGTGCCGACATGTTTAAAGTCTGACTCATCTGAGTCGCACATCTGGCATCGCTTCTGAGGTCAGATATACTGTACAGGAGTTCAAAACTCACTTTTTCCAATAATCCTTACAGCTCAGACTCTAATTTAATTCTTCTAGAAGTAGCAAAACACAGTCGCTGATGTAGAAGTGCAGTTTTTATTAGATAATGACTAAAGACAAATGCAGCATGCAGAAAGTATAAAGGGGTTTTTTCCAGATCATTTGGTACTATCAGGTTTTGTTCCACGAGCCAACAGTCTCAAATCTTTTTAAAGCCTGGATGGAGAACATCTTATTAATGCTTTGCTTTGTCCACACCAGGGTCCTTCTGTCTGATCTACTTTAGTTTCAGCTGCACTGCTGTTAATTCTGCTTGTCACATTCGATCGGAGGCTTTTACTATGGTAAACTCTTCCATGTTCTTTTGTGTTTAGTTATATGCAAATTACATTCATTTTCCAATGATGGATACATTGAAATTCACTGTGACATTTATTCTAAAGTTCTCTAAGCAAACAGTGATGCTATACTTCCGCTCAAATATTATCAAAACTTCACACAAGAAATGAAAAAACCCAAAGTGCAAACTCCAGAAAACTCTGCAAAGTAGTTCTGCTTTTATTATAGTTTCTCAACTACTTCTGCAAACTGTTTCTGCTGTAATCCTCGGGAAGCAGAAATTGCCTAAATAAACATCTATAAAATTTCTCAATTTCAGGACATGATTCTGCTGAACATTGTCACAAACTTTTCACATGGGCATCCCAGACAAACTGCAAGAGCATCCACTTGAGTGCACGTCCATCCAGTTGTTCTCTTTTTTGCCGGGACAGGGAGTTTGATGTCGACACATTAGGAATGTTTTCTTTTTTTTGTGCGAGATGTGAGCAACACTGAACTTTGAAGGCGATAAAAGTGGCCTTTGAATGATGAGTAAGCTCTTAGTCATCACGGCCTCTTCAATCGCAATTTCCTCTTTTTTTCACCTTGATGGGAAGTGAAGCATCAGGGGAAAAAGTTTCACAGCACCTTTAGCAAACAGGCTGATCAAAGTGTTCGCCGTCTTTGTACTGTACGTTTTGGATCCTTGGTCCGCTGAGACAAGGACACACAAACACCTACTGTGTTTCTTTCAAGAATGCAGCCCATCATCTTCCACAAAGGGTCCCTTGTGGTGCTTCATTTGAACGCTAAGAACTCATCCAAAACATGACTGAATAAACATCGCCGTGACAAAAACAACAAAGTGCAGCGTCCAAAATCACCTCTGCTGTTTGCATCCAAACAATCCCACTCATTCAGAGCAGTGCATTTATGTGATCTCTGAGCTGTATGTGGGCTGTTTGCCCCTGTGTGTGTGTGTGTGTCTGTGTTATCCTCTGCTGCGGTTTAAAGGTGTGCACAAAGCGAAGATGTGCACGGTCAGAGGTGCAAAGACGAGTTGTGCTGTCATTGCTCAAATGAAATGATAACACCCTTTAGAGAACTTATCCGCTGTGTGCAGCTGCTTAAATCTGCTGTGTGTGCATGTGCCCTTGTTGCCACTGGTAGGAGCTGTGGAGTGATAACAGCACTCCGATTGCAACATATTGTATCTGAATGAGGACTGTGAAGTGACTACACTTGATTTTAGATGCATGTCTGCAACGTTTCCATTAGTGAGCCGAATGGGGCATATCAGTGGCTCTGCTCAATAAAAAGATTTTAAAAAAAGAGAAGAAAGAAAGAAGGAGTCACAGTTTCGTTACTCTGCAGGAGTGCTGCCTTCTTGTAATGTGGCCACAAATGCATTGCAAAGGTTTAAATGTGCTATTTAATCCAAGCCGGTGAGCGCATTGTGCATCTCCGGGACTCCAATGGGTTAATCTGAAAAACTATGCGAGGCGATCCCTGCGTCTTTAAAGTTTATGCAGCAACAGAGGGATTGCAGCTATAATGCTATTGGGGCGGCAGATCAGTTACTTCTGACGCTCCAAAGCCTCGGGGAGTTGGCTCAAGATTGCCAGTCTTTGATAAGGTCCTCACACTGTAGCTGCAACTTCGTGATCTGGGGGGGGGGATCTTCCAAAAACGCTGTGTGAGGGGGGGAAAAACCGCGCATGAGAGAAAATAAATCGAGCAACCTTTTCAAACACGTTTCATCTCGCGTGTCTGCAGCATATCTGGGAATCTCCGCCGCTTGTTTCACCCCCTTGCTTTCTTTTTCTTTTTTTTTTTTTCACCGGGAGGAATTGTTTTTTATGCAGCTGCCGGGACCCGGCAGTCGGTTGCTGACTTTGAAGTGCGCCGCTCCAGCCTCTCGGTTCAGTTGGTGTTGGAGTCGCCTACAGGAGAGGAGAGACCTACCGAGCGGCATGGCAGCCTGAAACCAGAGGGAGGAGAAAAGGAGGAGGGAGAAAAGCCAGATTTTTCCTCTCGAGTGCATTTTTCTCTCCGTAAACCGACTCGAACCTGAACGGACTGTATGTGGACGCGCCGCGGTGTGGATTATACGAGCTTTTTGTGGATAAAAGAAGAGAAATAAACCGGAGTTTAATTTGAGGGAGAGAACTCGTGGATCGATGGTAAGTTGGTGTGTGCCTCCTCAAACTGGCCCCCATTGGAGTTCTCTTTGATGTGCTGTTGACTCGCCTTTGAAGTAATGTGCTGGGGAAAACGAGTCGCTTTTCCTGCGTTTTAAAGCCGAAAAGCGCACAGAATCGCTCCTTTGGCTTTCACTTTATTTTCGACAATATATATATATATATTTTTTTCATTTCATGAGAAGTACTGTTTTCTATAAAGTGATAGTTTCTTTTTGTGGAAGTCCTCCCCCACAACATCTGAGACTTTGCTGTACTTGAGCCTGGATGTTTGAACAGAGGTTGTTTGCTCGGCTTTTGAATGTGGAAAAAACTGAAGATACTGCGTTACCGTGGATGTAATTTACTCTACCATCAGGTTGGTGGTTTTAGACGGTCTGTGGCGTGTTGAGGACTCGGTGATACAAAGTGACATCTGCAAGGTGTTACTGGTACATTGTAACGCAGATGCTTTGGGGGCGCGCGGCGCAGATAAGCCGTGACAAAGTGCTTACAGTGAGACGACAGGCTGTTTGAAACATTTCGATCCAGGAGTAGCACACCAAGCAGCGGCAGCAGCGAGCGGGCACTTCACTCCAATAACTATTTCGGTCACGTTTTCCATCTCTTGGAGTTTGTCCCACATCGGTGTCCTACAGGTATTCGAGGGGGAGGCTCAATTTAGCCTGATTTTGGTCGCTTTTTTTTTTTTTGCGATGAGATGTGGAGGAAACGACTGGCCAGGAATAGGGAAGAAGTGTCCGGGATGGCAGAGGGACATGTGCTCGGGCTGTGCAGCAGACAGTCGGGCTCTCAACCCCCGAATCCAGGCGTGATGCATCCGGAAGCGTTCCGTGCGTGTCCGTGCGTGATGTCCCCGCGCCTTTGATTAGAAAATGACTAATGAGGAGTCTTTAGTTATCATCTCCGCTTGACTTGAGTTAATTACTACTTGTGGTGTCCTTATCTTAAAGGACGGCGGTGTCGATTCAGGTGAGGCGCCACTGAAGTGGATTATTAGTTCCGATTTTTTTTTATTAATTTACGTCCTGCTCGTTAGAAATCAGAGTCCACGTTAAGAATGAATGTTTATGTAATGCAGCTGCAGCGTTTTCTCTAGTTTCTTTTCGTGGCTTTTTCTACGAACTGGTCTGTTTCTGTAAAAGTCGTAGAGGTCTGAAAAGACTCTTGCTGCGCCTCTGCCCCTTTGAAGTTGGGGCGGATCTGGTTTTGATTAGATCAATACTTTGTGTTTCAGAGAGAAGACGGGCAGCTAGAGAGAAGCTCCCCCGCTGACATAAGAGAGTGAGGAGATTACAGTAGAAGCTCGGAGGAGGCGGACAGCACACGGGCTCTCTCCTGCTGCCTTCAGAGCCATGAGCCGGGCGCTTATGGACCAGATCGCCAGTAGTTTCCGCGAAGATGCTCCTCGACCCCCGGTGCCTGGGGAGGAGGGCGAGGCGCCCTGCTGCCCCGGCAAACTCGCGATGATGAAGCCCCTGGAGCCCCTCAAATCCGTCCTGCTCGGCTCGCCGGGCTCATCGGCCAGGAGGAACGAGGATGGCCTGGGGGAGCCGGAGGGGAGCGCGTCCCCGGATTCCCCGCTGTCCCGGTGGACCAAGTCTTTACACTCTCTCCTCGGGGACCAGGACGGTGCTCTTCTTTTCAGGACATTCCTGGAGCGGGAGAAATGTGTCGACACTTTAGACTTTTGGTTCGCCTGCAACGGATTCAGACAAATGGACCTCAAGGATACCAAAACGCAGAGAGTTGCCAAAGCAATTTACAAGCGCTACATAGAAAACAACAGCATCGTCGCCAAACAGCTGAAGCCCGCCACTAAAACATTCATCCGGGATAATATCAAGAGGCAGCACATCGACTCTGCCATGTTCGACCAGGCGCAGACTGAGATCCAGACCAACATGGAGGAGAGCGCCTACCAGATGTTCCTGACCTCCGACATTTACCTCGAGTACGTGAGGACCGGGGGAGAAAACCCGAGTCACGTCAACTCCAACGGGCTGGCCGACTTGCAAGTTGTTTGTGGATACCTGCCCACGCTTAATGAAGAGGAGGAGTGGAGCTGTGATTTCAAAGCCAAAGCACTGGTTGGACTGTCGGCCAAGGGACAGAGGGCCCCGGTGTCCTTGAGGGCGGTGGAGGTGATGGAGAGAGGATACAGGTATGTCTGCAACACCTTTTTTATTCTCTTAACTCTGACTGCTCTGATGTGAAATAAACACTGATTCTTGCTTGGGTATAAAACTCTACTACTCTCAAGGTATCTGTTACCCTTCATCTCATGCGCAAAAAACTGCAACACATGTTTTTCTCACCGCCCATCCAGAGTTTGCAGAAAACTCTGTGCCTCTCTCTCTCTGGCTCCTCTCCTCTCTCTCTCTCTGTCTCCAGCAGCAGTCCTCTGCTGGCGCTCGCCTGGATTTCCGGGGCTTTGAAATAGTTCCGCAGAATGAGGGATCGTCTTCCACAGGAAAAGTTCACAGAGCACGGCTGGCTTTGGCCCCAGCCAGCAAATAATAGATGATGACATTGCTATGCTATGCCTCCTCCTGTACCGCACTGTCCTCAAGCATTCAGCAGAGATATAAATCTTCAGTAAATCTATAGATGGCACTTTGAAGTACATGTTCTGTAGTTCGTCTCTTTGGAGTCTTCTTATGGCCTTGTCTTCTTTCTAATTTTAAAGGCATGCAGTTTAAGTTCAGCATGGAGTCATTATTTAAACAAATGTAAATTCAAAAGTGTATAATTCTGCAAAGTATTTGAGCATATATGTATATATATTTAAAAAAAAAAACAGTTGTTTTAGTTAGGCTGTCAACTGTGGGATATCATCTGACAGTCCTGTTGCAAACTTACACCAACAGGCTGAGCAAACTGACAGCTCCCTGCTCTGGACAAGAGAGATTGACAGCTTGTGTGTGTTGGCAGGAACAGTGGGAGTTTTCTTTTAATGTGATACTTCTCGGCCAAACTGGTAGACGAGCCCCTCTATTCACGTGGACCCCCGGTTCCTCTCCCCTCCCTCCTCCCATTGTCACCCCACAGATTCAAAACATGTGGAAACCATTTCTTCCTTTTTCTCTCCTTTCCTCTCCTCACCTCTTCTCGTCTGACTCAGGTTCTCTTTAAAAGGAAGAAAACAGATCCTGAATGGCAGCAGCTACAGTACAGATTCAACACCCCCACCCTCCACCCCCCACCCGAACCCGCTCACTCACTCTCTTCTTCCCTCTTTTCTTGTTTGCGTCAATTCTCCTCTGATTCCTTTGCTGCTTTCCCCCCGCCTTCTCCACTTTTATCTTTCTTCCTTTTGAAAACTCAGGGATGGGGACTACGAGGCATGCTTTTGGAGCGAAAGTGAGGGGAAAGAGAGCGGAAAGGAAGGACAGAGGCAGAGAGGAGGGTGGCGGGAAGGAGGGGGGGGGGGGTGTGCAACTCATGAAAGAAAGAGAGGGAGGAGAAAGGATAAATGAGGGGGTGAAAGAGAGGCAGGGAGGCAAGAATGCAAGGCCAGCTGTGTTAAATACCTGACTCTTTGCAAGCCCCTATGAAGGTCAGCCTGGAGCTGGGGCCTACAGCTTTAGTCATGCTGGGTCTCTCCCTCCTTCTGAAGACCCCCTTTTCCCTCTTTCCCCCCTTTCTTTCCTTCTCTGACACACACTCATGCTTCCACTCCATACTTTTTTTTTATTCTTTCTCATTTGGTCGCCCCTCCTTTTTCTCCTTGTCTTGTACCATGACGAGAATGCATACAAAACAGGCGATATACGCCGAGGAAAGACTGAGCATCCATGAGAGAGCAGGAAAGAGAAATGGTGTGTCATTCACGAAGGTGAGCGGAGAAAGTGCAGTTTTCCCCGAGCAGATGAAGGTTGCCAGGGCCCAGATGGGCCTTTCACATTCGCTCATCACAGCAGTTATTAGTCACAGACAAATTTCTACTCACACATGTGCGCCCGCTCAGTTAATGGCTGAAGATACAACCTGTTTGCGTCTCTCAGGAATCCACTTCAACTCACTTCTCGGGCCGCAGAAATAAGTTGTCAAGCACCTGTCGGACGCTCCCGCAGAGTTGTGTTAATATTAATTTGATCTCTGTTGTTGTAACCTCCCCAGATCGTACAAGAGGGCAGATTCACTCAACCCCTGCCATGTGGGATCTTTTGCCCCTGTCAGCAGCACCAATGACAGCGAGGTTTCCAGTGACGCCTTGACCGACGATGCCATGTCGGTGACTGACAGCAGTGTGTAAGTGAATATTATCCAAACATGCCTGTGTTTATGCGAGGATGCAAACTGAGTTTGAAATGAGTTAGTATTGAGACCTATAGGAGATAAGTTGACGTGTTCTTGGTGCTGGCTGTTGAGAGTTCGAGGTTGGGTGTGAGATGCAGATCAGTCAGAATGTGGAGTGTGTCAATGCCAGTTTTTTTTTTTTTTTTTCTTACTTGAAGCTGAACAGACAAGAAAACTTAAGGTCAGTTGTTATTTTCAAGGAAATGAAAAATGAGGGTGAGATAACTTTTGGATTATTTCCCCATCAATTTATGACCAAGGTTGACTTTGCAAAAGAGAACAAACCTTCGCAGTAACACTTGAAATGAGTTATGTCGTGACATGTTTTGCTCCCTGCACATTTATTGGCTGCATAGAGGGCCAGTTAGGAAATTGAACACGCAATGCCACGGTCCACATGTGGTCTGTGCTTATCAGTGTACGTGCTTCGAGCCGCGTCCTTCTAAAGGATTACTCGGCATAATCACATGTCTCTCAAGTGACAAGGTACCATGAAGTCATAGCATGGTGCACAGATCAAGGCCGCAGCGGCGCTCAGGTCAGCTGGTTTTGGACGGAAAGCAAGAGAAAAAAAAAAGAGAAGTTTTTCATCTCTCTCGGGAGGCGCCGCAGCCCCCATGGATGATGTCAGTGAAACGGCGAGGTTAGCTGTAGCTTATACTTAAAGACTGACACACTGACGTTCAGAGCAAGCGGTGGGTTGGGCGGCACATAAATACGGCAGCTATAAAGCCGTTTTTACAATAGGGAGTCCTCTGCTCTGGCATATCTGGAGACAGGCTGGCTTCAAAGAGACCGAGGCTTATACAGTCCAATGCTGCTGTACTTTGCCCCGTGCAGCGACAAAGCCCGGGCCGCAGGGACACAACCTCCCCACCTCATTTCCAGCCCGCTTTGGCCTTGATCACAATATCTGCCTCTCTTTAGGTCAGTTAAAAAGAGCCATAAACATTTGAATCTAATTTACAGATAAAGGGTTGGAGGGGGGGTGAGAAAAGGGGAAAAAAAAGCAACGGGGGAGGAGGCAGTTGGGTGGGAAGAGAAAAGAGAGTTGGTGGAGGGGGGATTTTTGCTTATATCTTATTTATGGATTTGCTTGGACGCTGGGGAATGCAGCTGCGCAGACTTCAAACATTACCTTATCTTACAAACCAGCCTTTTGATGTGCGGAGATCAGAGGCTGGCTGCGGCAGCGCTTGCCAAATGAAGATTGGGAGGGGAGGACGGGGGGGGAGGAGGAGACGGGAGGGGGGGGGGGGGGGGGGTTAGCTCATGCGCATGACTGTGGCATTTCAAAGCAAAAGTGGAAAAGTGCTCCTCAGTTAGGCTAGGTCACCAGGAAACTGCTGTTTAGCATGGAAGGAAAGACACTGTTTTACACTGTCAAGTGCTGCGGTTTGAAGATTGAGCTTTGCTGTTTGTTGTTTGATTTCATTTTTCAGCCAGTCAGCCGTTCAGCCCCTCACATAGATTTAACCAGGTTAGCGGCACCCATGGGTCCTGTCCTGCAGTAACTCTTTGAAAAAGTATAATGAGAAGCTAATGCTAAGAAGAGTCCTCAGCTTATGGTAAAAGTCAGTAGGGGAATGCAAATGCTGATACCACTTCTGGGCAGGACAGCAGGTTTCTTTGAGTGTGTGTTGCTAAAAGTGAATGGACAGCAGGGGCACCCTGTGCTGCAGCCAGAGCTGCAAATGAACGTTCATTTCTAGGGCAAATAAAGCCTCTCATCATTTCACTCACAACCATGTAACCCGATATGCTCCGGCACACATACAGTACCAGAAATGCTGGCATGATGAACCTCTTTTTTTTTTTTTTCTTTTTTTTTTTTGTTCTCAGACTAAGCCGAAGAGATGAAACGCAAAATGGATTGCAGGATTAATAAATTAAATTTATTCTTGCCTGAGCCATGTTTGATCTACCCAGTTGGCTAACAAGCTTCTTCCTGAATGGCTGTTTGGTCCTTAATGATGTATCTGATTGGGTAATTGACCTTTGTGCACTTTTCTATGCAACCCCCAGAGATGGCGTCCCTCCATATAAACTGGGCTCCAAGAAACAGCTACAGAGAGAGATGCAACGTAACATGAGATTGAACAGCCAAGTCTCTCTGCCTGCGTTCCCTGTAAGTACACAAACACACACACACACACGCGCGCGCACGCGTTACCACACAAGACACATGCTCAGAAGTCTTTCTGAGCCTGGGTCCCACAGTGTAATTTCCATACCACCCTCTGTTCCGGGTCTCTTTTGGTTCTATGAATAGTTACCGCGCAAACTGTATTTGGCATTCTCGATTCAACAACACCAGCAAAGATCTGAGAGGAACGTCAAAGAGCCAGCTTCCCACACACACACACACTCACACACACACACTCACACACACAAGCAGACATACAAACACTAGCCCCCTCCCTGTACCTTTGGTGTCACCTACACCCCCATTAGGGTTCCTTGAAGTCTGCGGGAGACGGGGAGGTCTCTAAGCTGTTTATCGCCGCAGCGCTCCGAACACACCGGGGCTTTTTCTTCCCTGCCGATGCTGTAAATATGGAGAATAGGGAGAGATGAGGAAGATCTCTGCCGCTTTATCCCGAGGGCTCTGAAATCAGCCTGGTTCCTCAACAAAAACACAAAGATACTCAGACACATTCACACGCACACGCACGCACACGCAGCGCTTTGATCCACGGATGAATGGAGCAAACACACGGGGAAGTGACAACTTCCAACAGAGCTGGCCCCCTTTTTTTTTTTTTCCACAGCACTGCCACCCCCCCTGCATACACACACACACACACACAGACGCATACATTCTGAGCCAGCCCCCACCCCTAAAAGTGAAGGATCTAAGGGAAGAGTTTGAGCGTGTCATGTGAGCTCTCAGCGGGTCAGAGGGGAGTTGGTAGCTTAAGGCTCAAGAGAAGCTAACTTCAGGTTAACAGGAGCGGGAAAATGAGTCAGAAAGGGGACAGCTAGTAGAAGCAGTGGTAACAAGACACAGTCTGCTAAAATAAACTTGATGTGACCCTCAAGTTTTTTGTTTTTTTTTAAGATTATGCAGAAGCCATTACTTGCATTAAGAAAAGAACGGCAGATTGGATCTTGCCACTTCTCTCTCGGTATCTGCCTTTTGCTTTATTCTTGCTTTTATTCTTGTTTTTGTTTCCTGTCTGATTTTTGGCGATGGCTGCCATTCCCATGGTGCACCAGCCCCAGGCACCATCAGACAGCCCCTCTTTTTCTCACTTTTTTCTCCCCTTTATCCCCACTACAAAGGGATATGAGAAATGAAAAAAGAAGGAAAAAAAATCAAGAAAGCCCCAGTGCAAAAATGCAAATAATTTAAGATGTGTGCGTGTGTGTGTGTGTGTGTGTGTGTGTATGCACACTCACACTTTCATACTGTCACTATACAATACCTTAAAGGTGCCCAGTGTGTGACAAGGAAAGGGGGGTGTATAAATTACCTCAACCTTTCTGATCTCCGATCCCTTTTTTGGCACCTTTATCTTTTTCTTTCAGTCCTTCCTTCTCTTCATTTTCTCCTGTGAGCACACATCTCTGCATCTCAACTTCTCCCCCCTTTTTTTTTTTTTTATCACTCATCCTTCCTCCCTGGAGTTCTCTTCCACCCCCTGTTGATGTGTGGCTTTTATTCCTAGATGTAAAGCCACTGCTTCCCATCAATCTATCCCTCCATCCCTCCCTCCACCACTCCATTCTCCCCCCACTGAGTGTTTGATATTTGACGAGGAAGCCTTTGAAGTGAGCTGACTTTAAAGAGGCCTGCTGATGGTGACAGTGGGAACCAGCCGAGGCCGAGCCCAGCATGACCATACACCAGTCCTGCCACCTCTTTAAAACATCCCTGTAGCCCTAGGTGCCAGGAGAGTGTCCTAATCAGTACCGCCACTGGTAGAAAACGGTGTAAACGTAAGCAGATGAGGTGCGGGGGGGAGGGGAGGTCCATATCCGCAACAGTTGGAAAGTACAGTACCTTGGTTGCAGTGGTGACAAAAAAAAAAACCCATTAATGTATGCCCCTTTTCCCCAAAGCGCACTCGTCGGCCTCCGAAAGAGATGGTCCCGATGGAGCCAGCACAGTTTGCAGCCCAGCTTATTTCCCGTCTGGAGAGCCTGAAGAGGGACCAGGACACCATCAGTTCTCTGGAAGAGAGGCTGCAGCAGATCCAGGAGGTTTGTTGATTTTTTTTCTCCCTCCAAAATGCATTGAAAACTGGTTGTAGTGTTGGTCCAGGTTGTATTTTTCTGTGACTTTAGAGTCTAAAGTGTAAGATGGAAATAATATAACCCTTCACCTATAGTTTGGGTCAATTTCAGCCCCCAGCAACACTGAATTTGATGAAAAAGGAACAGAAAATGGATACATAGAAAATAAAACACTGAATTTTCACTGAAGGTTCTAGGATTCACTGCATTATGGGATGATCTGGGTTAACAAGAGCTTCACAGAATGTATCCTTTGCTGCTCAGAAAAATAAAAACGCATTTGTCAGATGCATTTAAAGGAGCTTCAGATGTAATTGGGACTAGTTGCACAGCTGTCCCCAGATGCAGCTAGAACTGCAGCCCACTGAAAGTGACTCATCAGGAAACTGTTGTTTTGTATCCGTTGTTTTTCCCAGGAGGAGGAAAGAGATGACACAGAAATCCTGGGAAGCACTTCTCAGCTTTCCCCCCATCCCTTGACTCTCCTCCCCGGCTCCTCTGACGAGGACCCCCAGGCCATCCTGGATGAACACCTTTCCCGGGTCCTCAAGACCCCCGGCTGTCAGTCCCCTGCCGTGATCCGGCATTCCCCTCGCTCCAGCTCCCCGGAGCATCGGCCCTACACAAATGCAAGCTTCGGCATCAAGACTCTGTTGAGGACCGGACCCTCCGCCGCCTCCGCGCCTGGTTCTGACCCGGCAGCGTTCAGCGTGGCCCTGGGCCCCAACAGGACCCTCGTGAGCAGGCAGAGCACCAAACACATCCACCACCACTACATCCACCATCACGCCAGTCCCAAGTCAAAGGAGCAGATTGAAAGGGAGGCGGCCCTCCGGGTGCACGGCGTGTGCTCCGGCAGCGGCGAGTGTCCGCCCTGCCAGCCTTACCAGCGCAGCCGCAGCCTGGGCAGAGAGATGTGTGGCGCCGTCTCCACCGACAGCAGCATGGGGTCAGTAACTCACACCGGCCCAGACTCAAGTCTCCGTTTCCCTGTTCTTCCTGTTTGACAGATAAAAAAAAATAATCTGTCTTTGTTCTCCTCACAGACGCTCCAACTCGTTGTCGAGGCGCGCATGTCGCTCAGGAGCTGAGGATGGGGTCGCAGAGGACTGTGGACCCCTCCAGCTGCCCAGCGACACCACAGATCCCACCCAGAACGTGCTGCAGTGGATCCTGGAGAGCAAGCGACAGGGCAGGCACAAGTCTCACAGGTCAGCAGGAGTTTGAAGGTATATTGTAGTCATATTCATGTTTAATTGTGTTATTTAAACTAAGTTTTTTGTTGTCCTGCAGTACCCAGAGCACCAAAAAGTCTTTTGGAGGCACCTCAACGCAGACGCACACATGGGGCGGCGGTGGAAGCTGTGGGCACCTGCGGAGCCATCAGCCAGCTCAGCCATTTATCCAAGACCCTGCGATGCCGCCCCTGCCCCCTCCCAACACGCTGGCCCAGCTGGAGGAGGCCTGCCGCAGACTTGAGGAGGTTTCTACCAAGACCATCAAACAGAGGTAAACAGAGTTGAACATGAACTGCGCCCAATTCCATTTTCATGCTTGATCAAAGAAATCCAAGTTTTTTAATAATAATTATGTTCATCTCAATTCACAGGCATTCAGTGAACAGCCTTCAGCGAGAGAAGACCCACCTAGTGCCTGTCCAGGGTGAGGGCTCCGTCCCTCTTTCTCTTGTCCCTCCCAGTCCTGCTGGCCTCCTCATCACCAGCCCCGCTCTCCAATCAGAAGAGTACGATGCCTCTAGCGTCCCGCCCTCCCCCTCCTCTCCTTTCCGCTCTTCTTCCTCCTCTTCTCAGCTGTAGCCTCCAACCTCCAGTGTACTTGGACCCTTTTTAACTCTTCCTACCTGTCGCCTGCACATGTATACACATAGACAACAGCAGCTGTGTGGAAAAAAAAAAAAAAAAAAAAAGCTACACATCAAATGCATGCTGCACCCACACATAAACTCACTGGAAAAAGAGAAGGTGGCCCTTTTTTTGTAAGGCTTATTTTGAGCTCCTTTCACACACACACCGGCCTGGCACTGCCTCTGTGTTTGCATGAATCGTGTGTGTGTTGGGAGTGTATAGTCACCGCACCACCTGACTGAGACATCCCTTTCATATATATGTATCACTTTTATTGGCTGTCCTTCAGTGAGCTGGCAGTCGGCTGGGGCGAGGAGAGCTTAGCAAAGAGAGAGCTCCTCTGAAGTGGGCCTACAAAGCCTTGGACATAGCTGAAGGGGAATTGATAACACCGCGGCCCTTCTCCATGCACACAGAAGCACACACTCACTGATGGTGCCGGGTCCCTCGCAGGGTGCTGCTACTGTATTTCTAGTATAGTTACTGTCATCCGAACTGGAACCAGCAGTTTAGCAGTTAGCATCCTTCAGAAGCTTGGGTCTGTGTCTGCTATAAGGATATCCACTTCCTCTCTCACACAACCTCTCTCTCCGTCTGTGTCTCCGCAGGTCTAAGAAGGTTTTAACCAGCCACGCTTTGTGCAGCGGGGAGACTGTGGTGACTTATTTCTTCTGTGGCGAGGAGATTCCTTACCGGAGGATGATGAAGAGTCACAGTCTCACCTTGGGCCACTTTAAGGAGCAACTCCGCAAGAAAGGCAACTACAGGTGTGTGGCACGATGAGAAGTTGACAGATTTAACCACCTGACCTGACACCTGAAGTCGCCACCTGGGAAAAGAGACATTGAAACATGAATGCAATAAAACAGAAGTAAAGTTAAATTAAAGGGAATGGTTTATCTCAAGCGTTGGAGGTCTGATAGCAGTTTTCGATTCAGTTCCTGTGTATTTATAGTGTAAAGTAGTGTCAGACGTCATGGGAGGCTCAGTATTGCTCTGTGATAAGTTAATGAGGAAGATTAGTGTGAATCATATCACATGATGAAGTGAGTCTGAATGAAGGGAAACACACAAACCGCCACTGGGAGAAAAGACAAAGTAGATAACTGAATTACTCAAGGCTTTATGTTTTAAATGTGTTCAGCAACTGTGACCATACAGATCTGAGAGGTGTGTGCGTGTGTGCGTGCGGGCGGGCGTGTGTGTGTGTGTGTGTGTGTTTTCAGGGTGCACTGAAAAGGAAAGGACAGGAGGGAGGGAGGGAGGGAGGGTGGGTGGTGGGAGAGTTTGAACTGCAGCGATTTGGGTCCCATCTGGTATTGATTTCCATGCTAAGGCACACTTAATACACATGGCTTTGAAGCCCCAGCCTCTTTCATTTCAACCAACAAAGACTCACACAAATGGCCAGCGTGCAAATTCTTCACTGATGCTATCAGGGCCTCTTTTTCTCTTTTTTTTTTTTACTTCTCTTTTTTCTTCTTCTCCTTCTTCTTCTTCTCCTTCTCTCGTGTGTGTTTGTGGCGTGCACGTACACGTAAGGGCGCACACACCAACGTGCTTGTGCTGAATGTGCACAATGTTTACACATGCTGTAATCATTTTATGGATATTTTTGAAAGGCAGATTGTTAAATGCCAGATCCGCCTGTTTGCCCTGACTGAGGCCGCGTGTTTGCGGAGCAAGATTTTTCTTTGATTGCTTCTTTCCAGTGGGCATTAAAGGGAAAGATCAGACATTTCTTGTTTAGACTGCCACTGGTCTCCAGGAATAAGCCCAGCTTTGACTGTTGTGTTAATAATTACAGGTGAACTGGCAGAGGAGAGAAAAGACAAGAAGTTTGAGAGAAACTTCTCCCTGTCCAGATGTGAACTGAAAGAAAAAAAAATCACTTAGCCGAGGTTTCTTCACATCTTTCCATTTACCTCCTTATCACCCTTTTCCACTCCTCCTCCTCCTCCTCCCTGGCTCGCTGTCCCAGTTCCTGTGTCATACCATCCACATTTTTTGGAGCGAGCGAGCCGTACGGTGCTTTAATAGCAGCCAGAGAATGTGTGGAGTTGGGTCATTTCAACATGGCAGCGGTTCAACAAAGAACAGTACTGCTCGGCCCTGCCAGACGATATTGGTGCCAGATGTCAGTGCAAACGGAGAGAGAGAGAGAGAGAGAGAGAGAGAGAGAGGGAGAAGGGGAGAAAGGGTGGAGTGGGGGGATTTAGCCACATAAAACATGTTCCAGTGGAAATTCAGGCTCTGTCTGTCTGTCTCTCTTGGCAAAAAAAAAAAAAAGTTCATGGCTCTTTGAAGATTTTTTTTTTTTTTTTTTTTTTAAAGCTAGGAAAGCTTGACTTTTTTTTTTCTTCTTCAGATTGAGAATTAGGAAACAGTCATCAGGCGTGTCTTGCGCTCTTTCATTTCGTCTTATTTACTCACTTTATTTTCCTCGCAGAGGCCTCACGTTTTCCTCTTTAGTTGAAGTCTTCCTGCATTTTTTTTTTTTATTAGTGACCACCCTCACTCCCAGCACCTCGCCAAGGATGTTTTAAAGCCTGTAGCTCTTATTTTATAAGCCTCATGTTGTCAGGCGCTCGTCTTTAAAAAAAAAAAAAATTACGCACAAACATACCGACGTTCCAGTCGCCCCACACACGGAGCAAATCGTGGCATTTTTCCATTACATAGTTAATGAGTGGATTGTGAGCCCCTGCTAACCAGCCCACCCCTGCTGGTTTCCCTTCCTCTAAAATGAGGATGGCGGTGAGGAGGAGGAGGAGGGGGGGGTTGCATCATTATGGCTGAGTGAAGTCATGGCTGATGAGAAGCCCCTCCTTACATTTTTCTTTTCTTCTTCGAAAAACACACAACAAAAAAAGAAAAAGTTGTCCATCAGCCGCCCGTCCTATAGCTCCCAGCGAGAGCTCACGCCATCGACGGGGGCAAGGAAGGACACGGTGCGCGGCTCACTCTTTCTCCTCCTCCTTCCTTTCTTCTTTTCTTTGTCCCTGTAATAATGAAGCCAGGATGAGGAGCGAGCGAAAGAAAGCCTGTGCATGTGTGTCTTCCAGCGGGGGTGTGTGTGTATGTGTGTGTGTGTGTGTGGAGGAGTCGGGGGGTAATGACACAGGCAGACTCACAGGCACCCGAAATTTTAGCCTTTGTCAAAGGACCCCTTCATTTGCACACGGGTCTAATTGGCCCCTGTTAGCCAGGGCAAAACTCACCACAACACAACAGGGAGAAAGGAAAGGGAGACGTGAAAAGAGAGAACAAGTGGAGGTGAAGGGAGGGGGGGGGGGGGTGGGGGGCAGCGGCGGAGAGAGGGGGCCTCTTTGTTTTAGAGCAGCAGGTTTCACCTCACCTCGGGCCGGAGGCGGCTTCGCTGCAGAGTGGCCGTTAGTGAAACGACCACCGAACACTTGACTTCAGCGTCTGCCCGTGTCCCGCGGTCAATAACGCCTCGTCTCTCCGCCGCAGGTACTACTTCAAGAAGGCCAGCGACGAGTTCGAGTGCGGCGCCGTGTTCGAGGAGGTGTCGGACGACGGCTCCCTGCTCCCCACCTACGAGGGCAAGATCCTGGGCAAGGTGGAGAGGATGGACTGAGCCGGCGTTCCGGAATGTTCTCCCGATGCCTCGCCACCCGTGGGATGTCCGGTTCACACACACACAATGCGACGACCACGCCGGCGACGTTGAAGACATGCCGAGGGTCGGGATGAAAAAGAGGAAGAGGGAACAAAAAGCAGGACGAGATGTCGACATTACTGGACTATGAAGTGAAGAAATTCTGGACTGTGTTGCTGGACTGAAACATTTCCAGAAGAGAAATCTCCTGAGACTCTTGGTGAAAGACCACTCGTCAGTGAAGCGGTTCCAGCAGGTTGAATCTGGACTGAGAGCCTGCCTGTGCTGCTAGCACATCAATAATATGTATATGCAGATATACATGTACATTGCATTGTATTGTGATGCTTGTATTGCTGTGTAAAGATTTTTCTCGCTATTTATTGGAAAAACGTCCCTCTCCCAAATCGTATTATTCCTCCATGGACAAGCTGCTTGGAGAAACTTCTCCAATATCCCACCTTGGTGATTTCTCCCTACTGAGCGTCGGTTCTCAAGCGAAGGAACTAGTTTTCATTCCTCTTCAGCCCGTCATGTAGAACTGTAAACTTCAGAAATACCTCTTCAAAAACCTCCACCGCTACTCCAGGAGATTTAGTGGGACATCTCTGATCTCCCGGCCGGAGAGCTTACTGCTGAAGCTGTTGAGAATGGCTCTCTATCACTTAAAAGTTTGATAACATATTTACTACTGCAGTGCTATTTGTGGACGTGTCCCCATCTGCTCCGAAGAGCTCTTGGTCTGCTTTGAGAATCGAACGAAAAATGCTATTAATGTTTAATTCCCGACTCTGGGACTCTGCCCGGCTAGCCTTGATCTGTCACGTCTTAGTGCCTTTTGTTTCCGTGGCGCGCGCATCGCACAAATAGCCTACATATTTACTAAAGAGGAAACTGCCCTGAAACAGGTCCTCCAAGTCCCCGAAATGTGTTTACACCTATGTTAATATTTACCAACAAAAAGCTCTATAGTGTGCTCCCCAATGTGCTTACCTGTGTGTGTGTGTGTGTGTGTGTGTGTGTGTGTGTGTGTGTGTGTGTGTGTGTGTGTGTGTGTGTGTGTGTGTGTGTGTGTGTGTGTGTGTGTGTGTGTGTGTGTGTGTGTGTGTGTGGTGTGTGTGTGTGTGTGTGTGTGTGTGTGTGTGTGTGTGTGTGTGTGTGTGTGTGTGTGTGTGTGAGAGAGAGAGAATAGTTTTACGGTGTGTTTGAAACCTGCACAAGGAGCTGCAGGTGATGATGATGATGATGATGGTGATAACACACTATGTTCATAGTGTTTGAATCGAGTACAGTAACTGTGCCTACATGGGTTCTAGCCATGTCCCACCCAGTTTTCAGGGTCTTATTAATCCCTTGGTTTTCACAAGGGGCCTTATGTTTAAAAGATATTTTTATGCCTTTTAGTATCCGTTTCATCATGTTTATGTTTTATGATATTTTTCATGGCTTCCTCGGCTCCACTTGTAAACTGTAAATTATGCGTTCTATAGAGCTCAGTCGAAAAGATGCCTCGGTACTTTAATTATTGTAATTATGAAGAGATGTAGCCTTTATTAAAATGTTCTATTTTTCAAATTAGCAAAATGCTTCCTATGGTTTTTGTGTGTGTGTGTGTTGTGATGGGGAGGGGGGCTCGTGGATTTTCCAGTTCTAATTGGTGTGTGTGTGTGAGAATGAAGAGCTCCAGCACACACTTCCTGCTGTGCAGAGTGCAAATCGTTGGATCCAGTGAGGAATTTCTTCCAGATTTGCATCCATTATCAGCTCTTAATGTACTCCCTGTTGGAAATTAAAACATGCAGCATTAATTTGGCCACTAGAGCCTGTGTGTGTTTTGGGCTCGGAAGGAGAACTAAGTGTGTGTTAATGAGACGTTTGGCAAATATATGTCACAAGTGCGTTTCACAAAGCTATTTACATGCTAAAGTGTTCGGCCTCCTGCGGCATTTTATGAACTGTGAGTGTAATGTGGTCTTTTAGCTCGCACCCAAGTAGGCTAAACGGATGATAACTCGCTGGGCCGCTCTGAAGACACGTCTGTGTGAAAGTAAGTTAACTCATACAGTCTGTAAACCGGCCAGTGTGGGAAATGCATTCAGAACGGATCAGAGCTGGAGATAAATAGGCTGCGAAACCACAGCCATGATTTAGTGTGAATCAAAGATGGGTTGAGTAAAAGTTGGATTTTTACCAGAAGTCTCAAGAACATTTAATTCTTCAAGGGACTGAAAAGGTTCCCTTATCGTTTGTTGTCTGGGGCCCCAGTAGTATTATGAAAATCAGGTGCCTCAAAGTGTCTTGAATGCTGGACTGAAGGGGTCAGAGATCCATTAGCGCCATATGAAACAATTAGCAGCAAACTATAAAAGCAGGAAGTTCCTCAGTGGACATCCTGAAGGTTTTAGGAAGTTTACATTAAAACAAACCAACACCCTCCCGGCTCCATCGGTGGCTGCAGGCCTTCAGCTCACTGGTGGTCACTAGTACAAATCTAAATATAGAAGTTAGAAGTTTCCTTAAAAAAAAAAAGAGGAAGAAAAAAAGCAGGTCTGTAATTTTCTCCCAAGCAGCAGGACACTGCAGATTTTTTTTTTAGACAGTCACAGTGTGTCTCGTCGCATACCAGAGGCCACAGGACCTTCCTGAAGTTACTGAAGAAATGTTGCTGACATCTGAAAAGCCTCATCAGTTCTGACTGATGTGAAAAAAATGACAGTTTCAGGACTGTTTTCAGTTTGGTGCTCCAGCTGCAGTGTCTTGTCTCTTCCAGGTCCTGAAGCTCCAGGTACGGTGACGATAACACACTGGATAGATTTGCGCGTTGAAGCAGACGCATAAAGAAAGGCTCACACTGAATGTCTTTGTTACTTATCACACTTAACACTAAACTTTTTTTTTTTCTTTTTAACTGTTTTAGGAAACCAAGGTGCTGTTAGAACATGCAAACTCCCTACAGAAAGTCTGCCTCAGCAAACCCCGGGACGTTATCTCTCCGAGGTGAGAGTGTAAACCTTCACTCCACTGCTGACCTGTCTGGCCCTGGTCCAACAGATGGAGATGAATGGTTTGATATCTGCAGATCATGATGCTCATCACAACTGTGATTTATGGGAATTTCACTCTGAAATGTTGATTTTATAATGATAATTGCCAAAATTACAGTGAGAATATGCGTTTTTCTATGTACGGATGGAAATGCACAAAATTTCAAGTAGAAGGGTGAAAAATTAATAGGAAAGCTTCAACATAAAACATGACACTTGCTCTGTAAAATAAAAGAACTCATGTAAGCTACATTTATTTTATACTTGTCTTCTTAAATCAATATGGCGTTACTCATATTTTAATAAAGTGAGACTTGTCAGCATAATTAAGGAGAATGCATGGAGCATGGATTTGAAAAAATAATAGCAATCGAGATTTTAAAATTCCCTTAAAGTTTGTATTTTATTTGTTTCCAGCCTGAGAACAACAGAATCACATCATTGCTAACCTTTAATTTCAGTTAAAGGCCATTAAATTGATTCTGCAGAGCCTTGGTGGAGCTCGTCCTTTGCATCGGGCCAGATAAGACCTCCAGTCGTGTCAGACAGTGCCGAGAAAAAGCATCTATGATCACAGCGAGCGCCCCGTAACCTCACATTTAAATAGCTAATGGCTTACAGCTTCACATACAGCCACGCCGATATCTCTGCACTTTTTCTGCACACCCTGTTCTTCTGTCTGCATCTGTGCTTTGAAGCTTCATTGGTTAAGAGTGTTGCTTATGCCGCCTTTCATATTGAAAGGGCATCATGATATTGTTAAAATACCATTTTCAGCCCTTTCATCAGCAAAGGTCAGTGCATACACTTGAAGGCCATCCTTTGGATCCTTCAGAACTAAGAGGCTCTCGCTGAGCGCCGCTCCGCTGTCACAAAACCTCGTGAACCCATCTTTGTATGGCGAGCTATTTTGGATGGGGTCATCTTTTTGAAGGAGGCAGTGGGTTAGGTAAACTCTGGACTGCTATTCATACTTGTGGAGCTTTTTGGGAGTACCGAGTTGCCGGATTTTGGGGACACTTGAGGTTTTTGCTGGAGCGTTGGGCAATCGGGTGATTATTTTGTGTGCTGAAAAGTCTTCTGAGCAAACGTTAACTGGCTCTGTGCTCCAGTTTATGAAGCCTCTCTCTCTTGCTATAGTCATGAAATCAGTAATCCTGGTAGTAAATGCCTTATTTATCCTTAGATTTGTCCATAATTTGATGCATTCGGCTTGTTTCTGAGATTTGACCAATGAAGACTCGATGGTAAACTGATGCAAATAGTTTATTTATGAAGCACTTTAAACAGACAGCAGTGACAAAGCCCTTCAGAGTACACACAATGGCCACAGCTGATTGCTCACCCTGACGTTTGGAGAAAGGGTTTTTGGTCGCCATTGTTCCTGCTGGATTGTTGCACTTGTGTCCGATGTCGATGTGGTCGCCCTGCATCTCAGACCACCTCTGGAGGCGGTTCAAGCAGCTTCAGTGTGTGCATACTTCTTCTGTGGTGGAGGACTGTCCCGTGGTGACTCGGTGACCAAAAACCAGAGGTCATAGCTGAAGATGCCGCGTGACCTGAAAGAGTTTCTTCTCATGTTCGTCAATAATGAGGACAAAGCACTTCGAAGGTAAGCAACACCCAGACTTTGCACTGGTGTTCATGCTGGAATTTGGCTCTTATGCTCTTATTTTAGGTTTTTCTGAACCATTGAGAAAAGCAGAAGCAAAGAGTTTAGGACCGTGAAAATCTTCATGCCATTTAAATTCTTTTATTTGATGTGGTATTCATCAAATGTGTTTAATCCTCGCCCTTGCCACTTCCAGATTTTTTTCACCCACTTTTGCCTTCAACAGGTACTTTTAGAATACCAACAGCGATCTGGGTGGATGACACAGAAAACAAGCCGCGTGGTGCAAAGAAACGACACGACTTGATGCCGAGCCTCCACCTCAGCCCTCGCACATCTGCATCTCTGCCATGATCTATTGTTTAATCCCCAGATGATACCGCCAGGCTGCTACCTGTCCCGCCCCTCTAAAGTGATCAAACGCCCCGACTGCTAACTGGGGCACATGTGAACCTAAACAGGAAGAGGGAGCAGGATTGCACAGATGTGCGCTGATTGGTGAGGGAAGGCTTTGACATCCCCGTGCAGTGATCGCTATGCGAGCCACGTTTAAAAAAAAAAAAAAAAAAAAAAAAAAAAAAGATCTAAACATGCTCCTCCTTCAAAGAAAATCCATTAAAAAACATTGGAGATTATCTTTTTTCATCCATCTGAAACAGTGACTACATGACGTACTGTACCAGGAAAAGACATGGCGGTATGGATTAAGGCACCGCGTAGGTTAATCTGGAGCGTTAAAACATCAAACCGCTGCTCAACGTGAAGGTCCTGGGAAAATATTTTCTCCCTGCCGGTCACCGCAAACCTCAGCCCCATTTAAATGCACTTCAGTTGTTCCACAGCAGACGGATATAAGAGAGTGAGACCCCCCAATTTTGGGTCCTGAACCCCTTCATTTGGAATCTGGATCAGTCATACTGGCTGTTCCAGGCGGGCTTCAGCGCAGACAGCCGTGGCTCTGTGGTCGAACGGGGGGCCTCATCTGGATACTGGTCAGGCGCCACTGCAGAAGCTGATTCCTGGACCATGTGACCGATCATGTGACTTCATACGGCTTGGTTAAAAAAGCCAATAAAATGCTCCAGAGCTCTCAGTTTCACTCCCTGAATGATGACAGATGCTTGGTCATAAAGAAACTATCCATCTAAAAGAACTCATCGGCTTTATTATTGGAGCGTTTCAAGCTAAAGACATCATTTAAATGAGCATCATGGGAGAGAGCTAACAGAAAATAAAGAGTTATATTTCCTTCCTTTATCACATAGCAAGAATCTGCGGAGATTGTATATCTTGTAAATGCCTTGAGAAATGCTGAAGACAGAAGTTTGACATTGAGGACAAGAAATCTAACCTGCCACCACTGTCGTGCGGCAGCCTGTTGGCAAAAGGGCACAGAGGACAGGGTACGATGGCCGGGGACTTCTGTGTGCGTCCGCCACACAACCGTCAGAACGGCTGCTTTTGTCCAGAGAGGGAGCGTCATCGTCCTCCTTCGGTGTTTACGTTTGTCTTGGATTTCACCTGAAGTGCAGCCCGGCACACCGAGCCACAGGACGGGCATTGTTCTGGGCCCGTGCAGGAATGGTCGCCTGCAGTCACCTTCTCTCTGACTGTCGCCATTGTCCCGCCACCAACACCCCCCCAGCACTCTTTGTTGTTTTGCTCCCCGCCTTAGACAGCTCAGATTGTTGCCTGATGTTTCTTCCTCTCGTCCCATTGTTTCCCCGTCTCTTCTTTTGCACGACTTTTCTCCTCCTTGTTGTGTGTGTGTGTGTGTGTGTGTGTGTGTGTGTGTGTGTGTGTGTGTGTGTGTGTGAGTGGTTGGAGGGAATGGAAGCATTGGGCTGAGGATTGGATTGGGGGGGGCAGTCAGGGTACATAGAGTGCATGTGAAGTTTTATGGTTAACCACATGTGTTTTTGAATCTTTGAGCTTCCACGTTTTTTCCCAGGGTGAGGGGTTGAGGGGAGTGTATAGCTTGAGGATGGGGCGGAGAGAGGGAAGTCGGGAACGAGAGGAAAAAGAACTGAAGAACTCCGGCCCGGGACATGTGGTTCTTGTTTGAGGCGCTGCATGCGGAGATGGCGCGTCTGGCTTCTCTTTGCTCCGACCTGCATGTGCAATCTAAACATCCCACTGATCATTAAACAATATGGATGTCTCTCATGGCCCCTGCATGTGAACCAGAAACAGATAAACACAGCAGGATCACAACAAATTAGCTGCACGCCCTTCTTTTCATATCAGAACGTCACGAGGCAGTTTGTTTTTTTTTCCCCCTGCAGTAAAGTGCAGACAAAATTCAAGTCCGCACAATATCAAATGACAAATCTTTCTAATTGAATCTTTTCTCCTTTGTAGTATTGTACATCTCTGATATCTTCTATCCAACGTCTTGTTGGTTGCATCTGTGTGGGAGCATATTTGCATGATGCCTCTGGGCCCCATGAATCCACTAAACTATAAAGCGCAGTTAGACCAAGTGAATGCCAAACCACAGCAAACCTTCGGTGTGGTAGATAGAAGCAACACCCACTCAGCCCAAAGTCCTCTGGGTAATGAGCTGTTTTACATAAGCACACCCATCCGAAAACACAGAGAGGCTGCAAAACATCGGCAGCGATCACATCTCACATCGTGTCAGCCATGACAGAAATCATTTTATCACAGACACATGGCTTATTGCACTTGAGAAACGATTTCCATTACCTTTGTTTTACATTATTTTTCGATTTCCATCTTGAATTGGACACCTCTTTTAGATTCTTGTCATAAATTTTAATTTGTTTTGAAGATGCTCTTCAGTTTTTTTCACTTTTCATTTAGGATGATTAACACAATATATGCTCCCTCTAGTCTCTGTCACACTTGGTACATTCCATTCAGAATGGTTAAGGACCTCCTTCTTCCTGTTCGGTGCTCAGCCCTGCAGCCAGTCAACAGAGAGCACAAAACACTTAGGAAGCAAATGAAACAAACTAAGAACAAGGGTGTGTGAGTGTCTTTTCATCTTGTTGCTCAATAAGCAAGTATTTCAGTGGGTGTAAAGACAATCTGTTTACTATCAACCAACAAGTCAATCAACTCAGACCATCACTCCAACTGAACACCAGGCCCAGAGCCGGAGAACAGAGGACCTTCAGCCCTGTCGCCGCTGTGACGATCACATTAAGGTGAAAAAATAAAAACACGAAGAGATTATTTCACTGAAAACTGCCCTGCGAGGAAATTAAACTAGGAAGTTTGAAACAGAAAACTTTCCAAAATGAACATCATGAAGCATTTTCTAAACATTTCAATTTTATTTTCAAATGCAAAAGGTTTATTTTAGCTGTTTTCCAAACGAAGGTCATCTCTTCATCCTCACGGTGCAAAGAAAGGGGGAAGCAGGAAACAGAGGTATGGAGCGAGGTCTTCACTCCTGCTGGTCCTGCCTGGGAAAGGATCGGACCTGACTTCACATCACACTCAGCCCACATCAGCATACGTGTGAGCGCACATGTGGGTCCATTTGCTTGCAAGGGAGTGCGCGGGCCCGTGCGTGACTGGCAAGGCTCACAAAAAGAGGAGAAGCGTTTCAAAGCAGAGAATTAGAAAGGATAGCCTGGGAACGTGTGAGAGGGCTGGGGGAAAATCAAGGAGAGTGTCTGAATCCAAAAAGAAGAAAAAATGTGATGAAAGACGTTGTGAGGAGTGTGACTATGGATGAGGCCTCCTCCACAGGTGCAGGAGGAGAAGCAACACCGGTAATCGATTAATTTCAGATGCATATCATCGCGCGGGCGCGTTCAAACTCTGCCGAACAAAAGTTTTCAGGGGCAAAGAGGGCAGGGGCAGGCATCAGAAGTCGGAATGAGGGAGGGGAAAGAGGAGAAGGCTGTGATCCAGATGAAAAGCAAAACATGCCAAATGTGGAAAAAGAGAGAGAGAGAGAGAGAGCTGCAGTGCTTGTGTGTCCCCCTGGCTGGGTGTGGGTCAGAGTCGGAGTAAACAAACCCACAGCTTAGCAGCGCGTTTGATCTGTTCGACGACGAAACACTGAGTGGAGTAAACATAAAAAATTAGCCTGGGTCAGCTACAGAGGAGGGCTGTGGAGGCTGCGTGTGTGTGTGTGTGTGTGTGTGTGAGTGTATAGGGGGGGTTATGAATGCACACTAAAGCAAGTTAGCTGTTCCAACCCAAAAGCAAACGGACAGAAGTTCCTACCACGGTCTGAGACGACCACTTTTCAGCACCTCAAACTCAGCCTGTCATCACTTATTTTGACTAATGATGTTCGCAGGACTTTCCAACAAAGTGAGCTTCTGAATGAGACAAGGATGTTATTCCAGCAGGGGAATGAGACGACCCGGGTCCTGGAAAACCAACAAATGTTTATGAAGGCTGTCTTCATCCCCTCCTCAACAACAACAGCATCGGTCATTTGTTTGAACGCTGAATGAGAGAAGTAGCAGAACAACATACAAACTGCTACCAAACATTTCGAGAAAAGTCTAGTATGCTTTTCTCCTTTGGTCCAACAGTTTTGTTTTTTTTTGTGCTAGAATGACCCTATACGTTTCAGTTTTGTGAAGTTAAAGATAAGTCTAAAAGGATGAAACATGGGGTGGAGCAACAGCTAAACACTTGGTCTGTTTACAGCAAATATGTTGAACCATGATGGACGAAATTATTAAAACTCGGAGATACATCTTCATTTAACTGTCAGCTGGTTTTCACAATAATCCTAGAAGCTTATCCTTGACATTATGGAAGAAAAAAGAAAAACTAATACGTAAAATCCATCATCTTTCCATCCATCTGTTCGTCGATAGTTTAAATCCAGAGCATCAGCAGCACACTCAACGGAAAGTCCTTGGCCCAAACTCAAACCGGCATCCTTTGCTCCGAGGTGTGCGGCGTGCATCTTTGCATCTTTTGGTCAACATGTCAGCACAGCTTCATTGAGAATGCAGAGATCGTGGTCATTTCTCTGTTGTCAATAATGATTTCCAGAAACAATGTCAGATTTGTTTGCCATTCTCCTCGGATAACTCCTCAGGATGATTTCCTATCGTGCATTTTTACAGTAGTTTAAACATAGTAATTACTTTAAGATGAAGGCAGATGTGCCAGAACTGTCAAAGACGGCGCTTCATTTATCAGCCTGCCGACACTGAACATCAGAAACATCAGAGACGCGGCGTTACTTAGGTGGACCTTGGCTTCCTTTGAACGCCCGTTACTGGCTGAAAAAGAAACACGTCAGGCAGAAGAATCCTAACGACACGTCTTTGCCTGTTTTTCCAGCCTTGAAGAAGTTAAAATTAGTCTTTTAAAAGGCAGAATTCAAAGCCGGGAGCATGAAAAGGAGGGCAGAATGAAATGTCGGCACTGCAGTGTTAAAAGGGAGATGGGAGATGAGAGATCCTAGTGTCTGACTTTGGTGTGACTTCAAACGGCTGTGTTTAAAGCGGCAGGCCTTAATGCTGGCCTGATAGCAGAACTGTCATGTCTGTGTGACCTCCCACAGCTGGCCAGCCAGGGACACAGGACTCAAGCCGCGTGCGTATGTGTGTGTTTGTGTGTGTGTGTGTGTGTGTGTGTGTGTGTGTGTGTGTGTGTGTGCGCGCGTTTGGTGGCTTCTTAATCGTATGAGCTTGTTTGCTTTTTGTATGTTTGTGTGTCAGCACTCTTGTGGCTCTTGCTGTGTGTCTTGATGTGATTGTCTATGTGCCCTTTAATGTTTGTGCTTTGATTTTAGTGTGTGTGCGAGTGTGTGTGTGTGTGTGTGTGTGTGTGTGTGTGTGTATATGTGTGTGTGTGTGTGTGTGTGTGTGTGTGAGGTTGAAGATCTAAGCCAGGCTCTGCCCTCTCTCCCTCTCTCCTCTCCCTATGCACAGGGGCCTTTTTTTTTTTTTTTTTTTTTTTTTTTTCCTTCTTGTTAAGATTCAAACGCTGATAGGCTTTGAACTGCAGCTGTAGACTCTGCAGTCATTTTGCCACTTTAGCTCGGCCGGCTAAAGTTGCCACTGCGCTGTCTGTTGCCGCTGCCATTACGAACCATCGCGCCGGCCACATTAACTGCATAGCAGTGGGCGAAGGCGTGTGGCTCTGTTTATAGAAGTCGGGACGGGCGTTTGATGTGGCGAAACAGACAATTGGTTTGAACGCGATGTTACTCAGCTCAACTTTTTTCCCTTTGAAAAGCAGTTGGTCGAATGTTTGGCAAACGGCCTCGACACAGATAGTAATAAAGGCACGATATAACCGTGTTTGCTTTACTTATTAGCTTTTGTCTCTGAAATGCAATGTAGAGCTTTTAAAATTAAACCCAGTGTAAACTGCAAATTAAAAACATCGAGAATCAGGAAGTGGGTTTTCTTTTCTGTAGTGTCCAGAGAATAGTCCGCAAGTACCTGACGTACTGTAGAGTGTGTGGAAATGTAAATGAATTTTATCTCGGGTCTTTAAATATTGTGATGTTAAAGGGTGAATTACAGCAAAGAAGAGGACACAGCCAAGTTGTGGTATCAGATATATGGGGGACGCCATCAAACAAAGATGGTGGTGGCGGAACATGTTGCACACTACAGGAGGGACAAAGGCACAAAAAGCATTTTATACTAAATCGAGCCTGTTCTGTTGTTACTTTGTATTTTGGGATTCAACAATTTTAGATTTAGAGGTTTAGATGGGTTCTCTTCGTCAAACTATTGTAATTTAATAAAACTAAATCTTTTCAGACAAAAATCCCAGAGAAATATATATATATTCGAGAATTTTCTTGTGATATTTTGCGATGTTCAAGACCTGATGTTCAAATCAAGGGGTAGAAAATTTTAGAAAGACAAAAATCTTACTCATTTTTTTCCTTCCTTTCATCCTTGAAGTATCTTTAAGAAATCATTCATATGAAAAGCTTTATTCTTCTGTGTCTCAGGAGAATAAATGTGAATGAGAGCCGACGTGCAGATTCCATGCGAACAATGCTCACATCCAGCAGCTGTCACTGTGAGAACGTAAACCTGGTGTTTGCATCTAGTCGAGACACCGAAGCGACTTCAGCGAGTCTGTTGGGATCCATGGAGACTTACTCCCACAAACATTTCACAAAATCTCATCTTATAGCCTCTCTGGTTTCTCACTGCTGATAATTACCTTCACAGATTATTGACCGATTAATGAGCTGTTTTTTTTTTTTTTTTTTTTGCGTTGTTGTTATCCTCTTGCAGAGGCTTGTCTGTTTATTTTTCTCTCTCTTTTCCATCCCTCGTGTTCTTTTTTTTTTTTTTTTTGCGCGTCTCTCCTTATCTGTGGAAGCCGGCAGGCAAGAAAAAGGCCGAGCAGTCTCTTTCCTGTTCTTTAAAGTCCAACAGGCGGGATACTGCTGAGAGCTGCCTCTCTTCTCCTGCACTTGTTTGTTCTCATTTCATCTCTCTCTATCTTGTCTCGGGAGAGAGTGCAGTCCGGCAACAGATGTGGTGAAAAGAGCGCCGCGTACGCGCACGGATTTGACACACCTTCATGTCCTCTTTCACCTGTTTATTTCGCACGCAGAGTGGAGCCCACCGGGGAACCTTTCTCCCCATATGCATCCTGCTATGTCCATATCCTTGATTCTCGTTTTTGAACTAAGCCGGCGCAGGGCCCCGAGCGCGTCTATCAGTTGATCAAATGAAAAGTTTCCAGTGGTCACCTCCCGGCTCCTGACTGCGTGTCCGCCTGGCTGACAGCAGGAGAGCGAGGGAAACATCGGGAGACGCTCCTGTCACACCCCGATCTTCGCTTTGATGAGTCACATCAAACGCTGCCATATCTGAACGTCATCCTCAAAGGAAAGGCTGGGTGTATGCGAGCGAAAAGACACATCTAAAAAAGAAAAAGCTCATAAATACTCCTATAAACAGGCTTTTTGTTTCACTGGGCTAAGACTATTGATAAGGTTTAGTTCCTTAAAAGTGCAAAAATGCAGTTTACTTTAAAGTTGTGTGTGTGTACAGGCTTGTGTGTTTTGTTCAGATGCGAGTTGCCATCGAGAGATAATGGACTTCTAAGACGATATTAAATCCTCAAAGTCTCTTGCCGGGCCATTCACAGGCAGAGATTTAGCCGCTATCCTCTCTATGCTGTGGTGAATTTGCATCTCAGACATTGGATCTACTGTTTTTTTTTTTTTTTTTAATGCAGTTCAGGGTTTATTCTGAACCGTCACGCGCTTGCAAGGAATCTGTGATAATAGTGCGCCACGGCGAGCAGAAAGGACACATCAAAGTCTGATAAACTGATGTTGCCTGGCTGGATTTGAACCTGATTTATTCCTCTCATTCATATTCTCCTCCCCGTTTCCATTGTTGCCATTGTTACCGGCGTTGCGTCCGACAATGTTTAATGTCTTGTCCTTTCTTCTTCTCCCATTTCCCTCCATTGCTTTGTCCTCTGGCTCTCGTCGGCATTGTGTCGACTCAACAGCTGCCAATAAAGCGGCTTTTTCCTGTGATGAAGATTTAATGTGCCTGTCAGATGGTGCAAATGACATATGTTTGCCCCTGTTGCTGCTTTCTTAATATTCAGCCAGCGAGGAGGTCGGAGGCATGCATATTATTAATCATCTCCTGCAGCTCCGAATGCAGTTTGGGCACCGAGTTAGAAATGTTCCCGTTCCTCCGTGTGTGTGTGTGTGTGTGTCTCTGAACATACATTTCCTATCATCCCTTTTCAAGGTGAAGATGTACTTGTTTTTCCTTTGCTGCTCAGCTTTTCTTATTTTTTTTTCTTCTGCTGCTTAAACTCCGCCATGTTTCATGCTAATTGTGCACAAAGAACAGAGAGGCATGTGTTTGCTTCCATCACTTCAAAAGCAAAAAAAGTGGGTTAAAGAAATAAGTGTGCACAGATCATCAAGCATTCTCACCCCCTTGTTTTTTTTTTTTTTTTTTCCTCCTTTAATCAGAACTTTACTGAAGGCCACATAGAGGTCTGTGTAAAACTGAAAGTAGTGCACTTCCTTTTAAAAAAATGTGCCCCATCCTGCCTTTACGTCTGCGAGGAGACGCTTTCATTGTGTGGTATCAAGACGGAGAGGAAGGGGAGCGCACAGCCGCACAGAGATGGGAGGCTTTAGGTTCTGATTCATCTCTCTTGGCGAGGAAGAGGAGACTGTGAATTAAAGATGAGCGGGAAAGACGCCGCCGCCGCCGCCGCCGCCGCCGCTCTGGGCGTTGTGACACTCGGTTAAGGTATACGTTTATATGTCCGTATGTCGGGCGCGTCTGCGCCTGGCTCTTGTCTTCCATTTGTGCCACCCGCCCATCTCCGCTCTCTGTGTAGTTCTGATGAAAGCGATCCGACATCCTGTGCCAGCACGGGTCCCAGCCCACTGATTAAAAATGCTAATGTCTCCCGTTGGGTCTTTGATGCGGGACCCAGGCACACAAAGCCAGCCAAGGTTACCGAGGGTCTGTGTAATTCTTTACTCGGGCCCCAACGCGGGGAGACACCCGACCGAGAGCCCTGACAGTCACAATCAATCATGTCAGGGACACATCACACAGGTCCGCTGACCCCCTCCTAGATGTTCGGCTTTAATTAGCTCGCGCTGGAGGTTCATACAGCACTGTACTGTGCTCTCTCTCTCTCTCTCTCTCTCACACACACACACACACACAAAATTAAAAGTACATAATCTCCTACTTCTCATGCCAGTTCATATGAGCCTCAAGATCTCCCGTGAAGTCTTATGTTTGAGACTTAATTACTGTCTTAGTCTGGGTGAAGAGATTCAGATGTGTGTGTTTTTTTTTTCCACGAGAGGAGAAACACACAACGTTTTAAAGATTGTTGTGACTCCGATCACTTTTATCCTCGGACAGCGAAGTAGCGAGGCTTTAAAGGGAGAAGAAGAAATTGCTTGTGTGCGTATGTGTGTGTGTGTGTGTGTGTGTGTGTGTGTGTGTGTGTGTGTGTGTGTGTGTGTGTGTGTGTGGGACAGAAACGGATGGCAAAATGCTTCACGTAATTTGAAGGCTTAAGAAGTGGCTTTAGCATCAATAACGCTACTGTTAGGCTCAAGTAATGAGCTGGAGAATGCTTCATATCAATACGCAATGTGTGTGTGCCCGGCAAAGATCAAAGACAGAGCTGTTTGTGTGTGTTTGTGTGCGTGTGTGAGTGCGCATGTCAGAGTGGTGAGCAGAGGATTGAAATGGGGGGTTATTTTGAAGTTTTCTTGACATCATGTTAACAAAGCTTGTCTAATCCAAAGATTGAGGGCTGGAAAAGCCTGCATGATGTGTGTGTGTGTGTGTGTGTGTGTGTGTGTGTGTGTGTGTGTGTGTGTGTGTGTGTGTGTGTGTGTCAATGTGTGTCTATGTTTAGGACATATTCTAAATCCTCCTGCTTGCAGCATTATTGACACTAAAGTTCAGCTCTCCGATCCAGACATGTTTAGAATTTAGCGTTCATCGCTTTATCACCACATCCAAAAAGGACTGCAGCCTTTCAGAGATTCACAGCTGACGGGTTACCACTGCAGCTCTCTAGCGCCACCTGGACAGTGGCTGCCCATTCATTTTGTTTTCTGAATACTCGCTATGCATGTGACACAAAAAGCAATATTCATAGCATGAACTCAAACAGTAGAATAAACCATACAGCACGGATGCTTCCAGAGACGCTTAGTTCGGAGTATTTTTTTGACAGCATTGCCCCGTGTGTGTGTGTGTGTGTGTGTGTGTGTGTGTGTGAGGCTCGGGGCCTGGTCAGCTCTGCAGACCAAGTTGCTTGAAAGCCTGACAAGAAAATCCACGAAGAATTCAAAAAGTCTTTTTGCACTGACAGCCGGGTTTGTGTACGACTCTCGGCCCCAGACGTTATTCCTGCTCTGCTGATTTGTCCTGTAGGGTTATATTTCTCAGGAATGCGGGGCTGAAATTAGACCATTGAAATAAAACATAATTTGGTGGTAAAGCTGCACATCAAAGCCTTGCCGATGTGTATTCAGACTCCCTGTTTGCCCGCCGCAGTGGTTACAGTCCTCTCTCCGGCCCCAGTTGTCAAGGTGCAGATGCTGCGAACAGAGACGGGTTTTAATACTATTCCGCACATTCGCTTATATCAGCTGCATGCAATCTGCACGGGTTTACACAGCATGTGGTTTGAATACTGTTTGCAGTTCCATGTTGCGTATTTACATAGTTAAAGCAGCTGTTATTAGAATTCAGAGCATGTGGGCTGATGTAGAGCTTCCCTCAGGAGCAAAGTTATTTTGCTCTTTGTAAAAAACTTCTGAATCCGCTGCACACATAGTAGGCTCGACTCCAAACAATACCTGAGCATAGCTTCTTTTCCCGCTGTCACGCTCTGCTTTTATTTTGTGTATTCTTAGCTTCCCCAGCCCTGAACGCTTCGGCACAAAGCTTCTGTGTGGCCTCATCATCATCATCCACTGTACTCAAAAATAGAGTGCTGCTCTCACTTCAGAGCGGGGCAGACTTTTGTTTGCTCCGAGTCCTGACAGCAGAGCGGCGTGGCTGGAAGGTGGCTCACTGGAGACGGTGCAGGCCAAATGTGAGCGCGCACGTTTTTGGTTTTTTTTTTTGTAAGGCTCTTTCAGCTTTGATGGGAGCAGGTGCCTGCTGGAATGAATGTGATTAGTTACTGGGAGGGAGCACCGAGGCAATCCGTTTGGCATGAAACAGTTACATGTCTTCCACCCACCCGTCCCTCCCCCCCCCCCCCCCCCCCCCCCCTCCTCTTCCTTTCCTTCATTTCCTTTCCTTTACCTTTCCTCCTTCTTCTCCCATTCTGGTGCCACACGTCAAGAGGAGGCAGGAATGCAGAAGAGGGGAAACAACAACAGAGAATGTCCTTCTCCCTGGAGCTATCTAGCTGGGTTAGATTACAACCTTAACACACACACACACACACACACACACACACACACACACACACACACACACACACACACACACACACACGCACACACACACACACACACACACACGCACACACACACATACACACACGCATGCAACCCCTTTGTAGTGAATCTACCTCTTGTCTCACCTTGCCCATTCCTGGTGGCTGAAATGTGAGAATTCGCTGGCTCCGGGGCTTGGCTCAGGTTGGGGCTTGGCACCGCTTCCATCTAGGAAAGGAAAAAAGCTACAAATTCTTCAGCCTTAAACGTTCGGCTTTCAGCCCCCTTGAATTGTTGCCGGAGCTCAAGTTTGACATATATGCAACAACAGCGATCGGAAGAATCACCTGAGAGACGTTCAGGCGAGCAAGCAGGAAGGAGACGAGAGTGTTTACAGAGAAAGGAAAGTAATCATGGTTGTGATTTAGCTGAGCAGTCGGATCAACCAGACAGACATTTAGCGAGGCTGTCATTCAAACAGGCGGCAAACCAGGTAGTCTGAGCTGAAAAGACAAAGGTGGGGGAGAGTCTGATGGCAGCTCCGACTCTGACAGGCCAAAGGAAGCGACACTCTGTCACCCAACACTTTAATTACGCGTGTGTGAGTGTGTGTGTGCGTGCACTGTAGTGTCAGACCTGTTTGACCAGACAGGATAACTGTCACTTCTCATCTTCTCAAATTAACCCCCCCTCCCTCCGCTCCGCTCGCCGCCACCCCCTTCATTATGGGCCGGCCCGTACCGAATTTCAGCTGCACGCTTTTCAACACGTTTCGGTGTAGCTTACACAAAGATATTTGGCCCTCATGTCTCTCTGCAGGAATTGTAAACATATCCTCTTCATCTTTTGTTATTCTTCCCTCATCCCGCAGACTGTTTTCTCACTTTGTATCTGACGGTGCGCGCCGAGTGTGCGCTGCATATGCAACACAGGAACAACACAGCCGTCACTCGCTCAGACTGTCAGCACAAAACAATCCAATTCTGGCAAAAATTTTTCCAATGACCACATTGAAATGATCGAGACTTTTTTTTAATAATAAAGCCAAAATAGCAGAATAGTTCACCCTGTGCCTTTCCATGTAAACTGGAGTCCGTGTAATTTGAATAATCTTGTGAAAATTTAATACCTCATCTGCAGCTATTCTTTTGTGATCGTTTTCTTCTGACTTGCGTGCTGAAAAAGCTTTGAAGACTATACTCTTGTTGTAGTTTTGGTTAGTACCGACATTTTTTTATTGAGAGAACTTTTCATAAAACGTAGCTCTCCTTGTTTAGACTCCGCGAATCATGCTCTCTGCAGTTTGTGCACACATTCTTTTCTCCACAAACAATTAGCAGCACAGCGGTTTGCTTCGGGCTTTCACTCGACTCGGAGAACATTTGATAATCCGTCTAAACTGTTTCCATCTGCTCATCTAAACATTTGAATGAGACGCTTCGGCCTGCTGTCACATTCCCAGGTATCCCTTCAGGGTTGAAACAATGGACATTCCTCTGCGCTTGTTTGATCTCAACCACCTGTAAATCTCAGAAATATGTGCTTTTGCGACCGTTTCTCTCTCCCTTCCTGAATATTGTTGATAAAATAGTTTTTGTAAAGAGCCAGAGCTGCCCTCCTGACCCCTCACCTGCACATGCTGACTCAAAGTGTTCGCTTACCCTCCTCACTTTGCCTCCTTCCCCTCTGCCAAAGCACTACTGATATGCACAAACACGCACCTGCTCCAACAATAGGGGCTTTATTCGGGGCGGGCGCGCTGCTGATGCAGCCGTCCCTCTATCAAGGCCTGCGATCTGGACATGGGCGGCTACCAGGCCACGACCACGGAGCTGCTCCACTGAGATTTCTTGAAAGAGCACCAGTTTGAACCGTTCTTGGTTTTTGTTTTCCCGGCGGCTAATGGCCACCTCACCTTCCAAAACAAGCACATTACCCACGCACTGCCGTCACTTCTGTCATGTCGGGAGTCTATTTCGCCTGCTTCCATGCTTTTCGAAAGAGAAACTCGTCCGTGATATCACCGTCTGTCATTATATGTTGGACGCCGAAGCCAGATTTGACCACGTGGAAATCCTGTGTTTTCTCGCCGGCGGTACACAAGGGCCTCAGACATAACACGGCGTCCCGACGGCAATGACATCACCGTCTAAATAACACGCTTGTTAGGAATCCGCCTTGATGTCTGTCGCTGCACACGGGGATGAAAGTGGGCGAATGAAAGAGAGGGCAAAAGCCATCAGACGCATCTTCGCGAACAGCCCACGGCTTCAAAGGCGAACCTCAGGCGCAGCGACGGAGAACAACAGCGGACGACGTCACGGAGAGAGCAGGATGTTTAACCCAGCCTCCCCACACAGCCCAAAGCATTTCTCAGAGCACAAACGAGAGAAGAAGAAGAAGAAGAAAAAAAAAATAAAGGCAGTGATGCAGAAGAGAGTTGAGGTTTAATGAGCAATAGAGAGAAAAACACAGAGATAGGGTTCACGGAGGTCAGCGTGAGCTCAGATCGAGGCGACAGGTGAGATCATACACCCGGGGTGCCGTTCGCATGTTTGGCGTAGAAGGGAAAGATAAATAAGTCAGGATGGCTGCACAAAGGAGGAGATGTGAATGTTCAGATTCCAGAAGAAAACCCCCACTTCTGTCTCTCTCCACTCTTTTAAACACACACTCATCCATTTCAGACAGCATGAAGTCGTGTGTGTGTGCGTGTTGTGTAACCATGGGACATGAGTTTTCGAAGTTTGTTATGGATTTGTTTTCAAAATGACAGGCTTTCACAACATCTCCCCTCCGCAGCTTCGTGCCAGCAGGGAGCGTATGTTTTACATCATGACTCTCATCCTGCCGCCTCGGAGGAAAACATGTTAGCAGCTAAAGGTCTGTCCATACGCTGCTCTTTGTTTTTGTGGGACTGTTTGCATCTTGAACTGCATGTTAGTCCGCTGTTTATTTCAGCGTCAAATCAAACAGTCCTATAGGCAACATTACAAACTGTCCTGGTTGGATGAAACTGGTTCACATGGAGGCATCTTTACTAAAACACAATAATTTGACCATTACGAGGAACCCAGCCTGTCGAAATCCACCCAGGATGGTTCCCAGGTCCCCACACTTCACCAAAAGATGGTTCCAGGACTGGAAGTGTGCCAAAGTCCTTCTCCTGTGAGGTGAGAGTTCTGAAAGCTACCATGAGGCCCCACTATGTCTCATAGAAACCGTGTTTCTTAAGCTGAGAGTCAGGAAGTAAAGACCAGATATTGGCATCACACAATAGCCATAAAAATCCAAAGTATTCCAAACAAACTTCATTGCTCCCCCGCCGGCCCGTCCTCCCCTCTGATCTCTGCTCTTTCATCCTCCTCTGGTAAGGCCCCCTCTTCCTCTCCCTCCGTTGTCCCCCGTTCTCGCTCTTTTTCATCTCTCAGGCAACGAGGCAACTGAGGTCTGAGCAGGGAGAGAGAGACGGAGAGATAGCGAGCTGCTCTTGAAACTTTGGAGGCAGCTATGCGCGGAATGCAGGTGCCTGCTGTGAGGACAACAAAGTGAGGAGGACCTCCACCGGAGCGGCGGTGTGGGCAAGCGGCACGTCGGTGTTCTTGGCGCTCCGGCCCACATTCTCCGCGCCGCTCAGCTGCTGCCGGCGCATGAGGCTCCTCAAGATACCGCCTGACAGCGAGGCCCAAGCTCAAAGGAGGCATTTGCTTTATCGCCTTTATCTGACTTTGCTCAAGTTCACATAGTAAGATAAGCACGTGCATCGTGGAAGGCGCAGGACCTGGAACTGAAACTAAAGTGGCACATGCTGCTCTGGGTGGCGACGAAAAAGAAAAAAACTGATTTTTGCAGAGAAAGGACAAGTCTGCCCTCTTTTCTCTTTATTCAACTGTTCATTCATCTCACCCTCTGCCTCTTGTTCCTTTTCAGACTTTGTCTTTTCGCCGTCTGTACTCCTCCTCGTCTTCTGTTTCTCCCCTCGTCTGTGTTTTCTTCAGTAGAAACACAAAAGCCACAACACAGGAATACCAGAAGAGAGGAGAAGAAAGGAGAAGAGAAGAAGTTAAAAACAGGAGAGAGCAGCAGACTGAGAGTGTGTGATGTGGTCGGGTAAAAGGACACAGATGACAGCGAGTACTTGAGACAAAGAAATAAAAGGACATTATTTAGCAGCGTGTGTGTGTGTGTGTGTGTGTGTGTGTGTATTCACATGTTCTTCAAAGCTCTGCGAGTTCTAGAAAAGTATATGCGTGCACGCGCTTCTGCACCAATGGCAGCTGCTCATCTGCCCGGTGGAGCTCGGGGGCCCCTGCGGCCCTCGCCGCCAACTACTGATGTGATTTAGTGGCGCGGGTCAAAGGTCAAGAGTCCCAGTCTCCATCTGCGTCTGAAGAAAAGGCCATCAGGAAGGGATTAGGCTGGAGTCAATGGTCCTGGTGACATGTCCTCACCCAGTCACTCACACACACATACACACACACACAAAATGTAGAACAGCGTATGCCACATGCTCCGGTGTTTTGGGTTTTGTTACATGTCTTCTTCTCTGATTAGATGTATTTCAGTAGCAGCATTCCGGCACCACTACAGGCCTACAGTAAATACTACATGTTCAGTGTTTTGGTAGATTTGAGTAGACACACACACATTTATTGTGGCAGCTTCATCAGAAACTATTATCGGTGCTGCAAGCAGACAGTTTCCATGCATGGAGCTCACTGGAACCTCAAAAAATCATTTTCCATTTGTCTTAAAAGCGATTTTAATAATGCATTTTCTGAACTGTACATTTAATGGACACGTTTCTGCTGAGACATGAGGGAAACGCTCCTTATCAGGAGTGAGTTGACAGACAGACAGACCGACAGGCAGGCCTGCGATGGCTGAAGACAAGTCTGTTTGATGAAACATGGCAGGAGCCAAATCCCAGTCAGCCCTCTTACTGAACCTACTGAAGGAGAATTTGTGCTGTGGAAAAGTTCCCCAAAGTGGCTTAGAAGAAGTGCGTGCTTTTTCCGCAGGTGAAGGGAAAACTGGGGAGCCGGGGGAATAATGTTTATGTATTAGATTTCAAACACTTCCTTCCTGTGAGGAAAGCCAGATGTAAAGGTGCGCTCTTCTACCTCAAGGATCTGACGGGTTTCTTTTTCTTTTGCAGTTTTTTTTTTTTCCGTCTTCTTCTTCTTCTTCTTCTTCTTCTTCGTCGTGATGGAGTGACAGAGTTTGGCTCTCCGTCATCTCAACACACAGGAGGATTTTGGAGCTAAATATACATACAGGTCGAATGTGTTGCTTGGCATTCTTTTAAAATTCATCATGTGGGCAAAGTACTTTTTTTTTTCCAAACACCTTTAAGTTTGTAGGGTGGAATATTATAAAAAAAAAAAAAAATTCCCACACATGGGATTCATATCAGTTAAATGTGCTCCCCTATAGACAAACCAATTTCTGGACCATTTAAGGCTCTTTCAAGAAATAGCCCGTCCGACGATGGCAACGGAATTTCAATCTTCAAACGGACCTTTTCTCAGCGCACTTATCTTCTAATGTGCGTTGTCAGTGGAGAGAATTTCTATATATTCTTACTTTCTTTGTCAGCATATATAAACAAACCCTGGGCCTTCACAAATACGCGCCACCCTGCTTCCGAGGTCTGATAAAGTCCTTTTCTTTCTTTCTTTTTTTTTCCCCGACGCTACTCAGAGAGGAAAAAGCGGGTTGTTAGCGCTTTGAGCCGGCTATCAGAAAATCCGGGGGAAAATTACGCTGAGCGCAGCAGTCGTACAGCAAAGGGTGATTACAAATTCAAATGGATGCTTTTACATCAATGGGAGGCTTTGAAGACCTCTTAATGAGCAGATAGCTGGAGTTAAACATTTGTGGAATTGCCATCTTCGAACGAGAAGAAGGGGAAGAGAGAGAGAGAGAGAGAGGAACAGAGGCGAAAGGAGAGAAATCGGGGGGAGAGATAGGGAGGGTTTTGATCCTGGCAGATATCTGTAGGGCAAAAGAACCGTCTATCTTGGGCCGGCCGTTGTCTTTCGAGCTGTTCAAGGCTGTCTGAAGGAACCTGCACCGGGACAGCATCCCCGCTGCCGCGCGCTGATCAATGTCCGTCAGTTTTGAAAGACGTACAGTGCGTGATGAAAGCCGGCCGGCGATGCAAAGAAGAAGAATCAGAGAACAAGAGGGCCGCGCACAACCAAAACACAACACCGAATGAAATATTGAAAGAGCGATATGAAGACAGGGAGGAGCTGGAGAGAAAGGTGAGGGAAAATAAGTTGGAGTGAGGAAGTTGTTGCTAAATAAAGGAGTGATTTTCAGTCAAAGCAAAGGAGGGGGTAAAAAAAAAAAAAAAAGGGACACTACAAAAAGGAGACGAGAGCAGTAAAGGAAAAAGGTTGAAAGAGAGCAAAGCAAATGATAAACAAACAGGGAGGGAGAGGGAGACGAAAGTGTTGTTCCTCCATCTCAGCAAAGCAGCGGGAGTCTAGTGGAGCTTTGAACTTGGCCCCCATTAGAGGCCTGATGACGGTTTGAAGTGAACGGTTGAAACGAGCCAGAGCATTTTAGATGTTAATTTGTTTTTGTGTGTGTGTGTGTGTGTGCGTGTGTGAGTGTGTGTAGTTTCTCATCCTTTTCAGGGCTTCCGAATCACTCCTAGTCACACCCAATTTAACACAGCAGGTTAAAATGCTTCCTTCGCTTTGTTGTTTCCGTCTATTTTCCTTTCGTCTCATTTTCTTCCACTCGTCTCTGTTTCAAGAGGAGAGAAAAAGATTTTTGGTTGTTTCTGCAGAATTTGAAATCTGCCGTTAAGGACAGCAAAAAAGTGAATCTGTAGGAGTGTTATCTTCATATGGTGGAGTCCTGGTTTCAGTTTTTTAATCTTTTCCTCTTGCTTTCTCTGTCGTCACTTTGAACGGCGCTGATGAAGTCTTTCATGTGTGGAAAAAAGTGATGTATTTTAGGACTCAGAAATCATTAGTGCTGCTGTGTTCGTCTCTTAAACAGTAATCACCAACATTTTCTTGTGTGACATTATCAGACTAAACTTTTACAATATGACTGAGCATTTTGTTAAAAAATCATTTTGCAGAAAGATTTTATGCCACGATTTGTGTTAGATTGAACTTCATCACCTTAAAAAAACACATTTAAAATGCTGTCATCATAGCGTATTAAATCAAGTGTGTGTTGTCAGCGGTTCACTAATGACCTTGAGGAGGTCAGCTGACTTTTTTTTAATGGGGTGTTTGACCTTTGACCTCGGGTCGTATCTCACATCAGGTCAGTGGCGGTCGGTCAGATCAGAGACTCCGTCTGGCACCACCACCTCCAGGTTGACTCCAGCATCCTCCCCGGCATGGGTGACAGGTTCTAGATGGGACCCGGCCGGGGGGGGGGGGGGGGGGGGGGGGGGGGGGGTCTGCGTCTGGATGGGCCTGGTGTGTAAACACTCAGCGTCTGTGATCTGGTGACACATGAAAGGGGTCTGCCTGTGGGGTTACCAGCCCCTTCGTCTATATGTCGGCATCCCCCACCCACCCACCCACACACACACACACACACACACACACACACACACATACACACACACACATGCTGACACCAGATTTATGTATTTATGCATTGCTGTGGCACAGCTCAAAGGGATACGGCTGGAGGCGGCTGAAGGGGAGGACGAACGGAGCAAGGCTGCTTAGGCTGCAGACAGAGACTGATGGGGTTAGTGGGGGGGGGGGGGGTCGGTTCGTAGGTGACGGAGGAGATTGAAGGGCAGCAGGAAGACGGGGGTGAGGGGAGGGAGACATCTGGAGAGCGATCAAGCTGATTAAAAGTTACTGCTGACAAACTGAGAGGACGGCTCTTTAATGGAGACATCTGAGAGTCACGAACATACTTAAACACCAAGAATTTCCCACTGGAATTATTGACATATTTCTATTCTATTCTACTCTGAGGCGCAGTCTTTGGCACAATGAATTCTCAAACCGATTACAACTAAATCTCTTAATTCTCAACCCACTTTTTAATTTTTATTTAGCACTTTGCTTCCCGTAGTACCATTATCTCAACACTACAGGTTTCGATGCTGTCCATACTTCCTGATTATCATCATCATCATCTGAAGATTTAGTGTGGGGTCATTGGACACTCAGCACTTTATGGACTGTTTTGACCCTACAGCTGGCTGGCCGGCACTGCTGGCCAAGTCCCTCCCATCCTGGACTCCGTCTCCTTCAATTTGTCCCCTTTGTGCCAGAGCCAACTCCAAGGTCTTGTTGGTGCCGCTTTGCACGCCGCTGTTTTTCTCTCCTGGAGGCTCATTACACCTCTGTTCAGTCCGCCACATTGATTTGGCGAGGAAGCCTTTTTATGAAGTGCAACAGTGTCCAGTCTGACTTCACTGTGAACACTTGGCTGTTGATATTTATTCCTCCAAGACGCAGTCTTTTTCTTTATGTTCTCTTCTTTTCTTCCTTTTTCCTTCAGTGCCATTTAAAACACTGTCTCCAAACCGTGGGGATCCCGACCCTGTGTGTTCTCGATGTCCCCCTGCGCTCACACACCTGGTTCAGATGAATGGGCTGTTATCGGGCTTCTGCAGAATTCGACAAAGGATGATAGTGATCGTTTGAATCGGGTTTGTCTGAGTAAGAAAACATCTGAAACCTGCAGAGCAGAGGTCCCTGCAGGCCACAACAGGGAATCACAGACTTAAAGGACCGGTTGGTATGATTTAGCGGCATCCAGCTGGAAGGCTGCAGATTGCAGTGAACCCATCTCTAGTCAGTGTTTGTCTACTTTGCATTATTCACATTTATGCATGAATAGATATGAATAAAGAAAATACTCATTTTGGGAGGATTATTCCATAACAGGCCTATTTGAGGGAAAGATTGCTGTTAATATCAATTAAGCAATTCTTTAAACTGGAAAAGAATTCATGTTTTCATCCATTTCAAAACAGAGCAAACTCTTTAGAATCCTTTTTTAATATATCACAATGAGCAACGACTGACCAGTATTTTCCTAATGCATAGTTTAAGATTTTTCATCAAAATTTCAAAGGTATTTAATTTCTGGTCAATTTTTCAAAGCATTCCTTGAGACGATTCAGATGAATCCCTGTTAAATTCAGCTAAAATTGTTTAGTGTAATCTGCTTGAGTCCCTGCAGTCCCACTTTCAACGTCCACCGCTGTGGTTCAGGCTTAACTGGAGCTTCTGACGCTCCCGTCATATTATGTTTGCTCAAAATCACAGATGGTATTTTCATCACAAAAAATGAACATAGGAATCATTTCAGCTCCCAGAACAGTCTTTCACTCTTTTCTTGACTTGCAAACAGCTAAGCCTCCAAGGGTAGAGAGAGAGCGAGGGAGAGAAAAGGAAAGAAATAAAGGGGGGATGTCTGGGTAACTTCAATAGCCTCTCTGTGTCCATCTAATATGGAGGGCTAGCATGCTGGGAGTTGGCCCTTTCCATTCAGACAGACCCCAAACTCATAAAGACCTCTTCTATGGCCCCCAACCTGAAACCCACCCACAGAAGCCCTCGCTGGTATAGGCCTCTTCCATGGGAACTTGCAATCTGCAACGTAATCCCACTTTGGCCCCTGGAGAAGCCTTTCCAAACAAACCATGTGAGTCCTAATACCCAGGACTTCACAAGTGGCTCCTGGCTAGCCCCGAGCTCCACCACCAACAACAACTTGGCCCTCCTTCTCCTTTTTTTCTCATTCTCTTGTTTTCTGTCTTTCCGCGGACAGACGACAAAAGAAAGGGATCTCCTTCTAATTGCTTCGAAGATTGAAAAGCTGAGAGGGGTGGTGGGCGGCTGCAGAGGGAAATGAGATGGAGGCTCTGGAGGCAGCGGGGGACTGTCAGTCTGGCTTTGCCTGCCCTGGGTGTGCAGTAGCTGGGATAAAGGAGCTGGCAGGGCAGCCTCGGCTGCAGAGCTGAGCTGAGTGGATCAGAGTGGAGGCGGGCGACTCCCAGGGCCTGGCTTTACAACTCCGGCCAAACAGAGGACTATGAGAACGTCGAGGATCCGCAGCAGCTCTGCTGGAGGCCTTCTTCACACATGGGAAAGGACGTCTGTTCTTCACAACTGGGATCCGGGAACCGTAGGCTCTAGAGAACAGCGTGTCCGCGCCAAGAAGGAGTATCTGACACAGGCGGCGCGCAACCATAAGGTTTTTGGTCGCCGTCCAAACAGTTTGTCCCGACTGAACAGTCCAGCCACTGTTGATCAGTGAGGTGGGAGATGATGGAGTGTGTGAACACACAGCTGGGGTGGTCCGTGACCTTTGGATCTGTTGCCATGACATGCAGAGTTGCTAATAACACACCCACACACACACACACTCACACACAGACACCTTGACCGCTGCAGAAAGCATCGCTCTTCAAGCCCAAGCCTCTTTCTTTGCTCCGCCATCACCCAGCAGCATCTCCTTTGAAGCTCGACGGAGAAGTTCTGCTCAGCTGTCTCTCAGCGTCAGTCCCAAAAGGCAAATAGAGGAAAGAATTTGCTTCAGCAATGATGAAAATCAATATAACACGGCCAATTCCTTTGCATTTCAATAACAACTGAATGATTTTAAAGACAACGGGGACACCTAATTTAAGGGAAAACAGCTGAAGTTTGACGAGGCCAACAGCACCTTTCACATAAAGTTTAAGTTCAAAGGTTGGATATGAAAGGGACAGGAGAATATGACACGAGATCCAAAGGATTTCGGCCTTACTAGCTCCAGAAAGTTCCCCCAGTCTCCCCTCTCTGACCTCCTTTCATCCCTCCATCCCTCCGCCTTTCTTCTTTTTAATACAAATCAGCCACTCAATGCCATGCACATGTTTTAGTGTTATTTGAACTCTGGCAGAGAACTTCAAACAGCTTTCAAAGTGAACAGAGTTTTTTTTCCCCCCCCTCTTGCGCTCTATCTCGTTCTCTTTTTGAAAGAACACAGCCGTGCTTCCAAGTACACCTGATCAGAAGGTCGAGAGATGGGGATTATGATATGCAAATGAGGCTTTGTTATCGGCGTTGACATTCGTTATAAAGCTGAACAGAAGAGAGGTAGCACAAAAAAGGTGGCAACTCGCCCCCCCTCTATCACTTTCCGCATAACCCCCCCCCCCCCCCCCCAAACACACACATTGGCCTACCTAAGCCCCAAATTTTTTTTTCTCCCCCTTTTCATTGAGATCAAAAGGTTATGCACAACAAAGAAAGTCCTGTGTGGAAGAAAGAGAGCATCTTACACACACCTCTGACTACTTTCAGACCGTCAAGATCCTTCATTTGTCAAAAGGTGTATGCACGTGCGTGTGTGTGTGTGTCCACTTTGTCAGTGCACGCAATAATATCTACATTTCACCGTGCCTCTGATGAGGCCGTCATCTCTTGCACTGTTTAGGCAGAATGCAGGACTTTGCAATTATCAAACGCCGTGGAAAGGCTTTCATGTCCGTCCCCTGCTGCGACGGGATGAGGATGAGGACACACACTCAAATGAACGTATACACCGAGAGATTGAGTCCTCCCCTTTCAAATGCACACCGAAACATGCATACGGTTGCCCCCCTGTTCAATCTGCATACTGCTCAGTTCAAAGGAGTCCAGGCGAGGTGGCAGCCTGTGCTACTTTTCCAGCTATTAGTCTGGCCCACCATCTGCAGTGATCTAGAGAGGAGTGGGTTTTATGAACTTCATAAAGGGATGGTTATTAGAGCGTCAGAGTGGAGATTGGCTGTCTGGCCTTTGAGTTTAACAGTGGGGGTCCTGAGCGCTTTGATGTGAATCATACTGTTAAATAACTTTTGAGAGGTAGAGGGAGCTACTGAAACCTCACAAAAGGCCAAGCCCTTGTTATATAAGTGATAATTGACTCGTTTTTTTTTCCCCGTCTTTTCCTTTTTGTCCCCCTCCCAGCACTTCAAGTTAGGTATCAGCGCTTGAATAGCAACCATGAAACGATATGCAGCAGTTTTGTTTTCATCATGTTCCTTTGCTATGAATTACTTTAAAAAGATGACTGATGTGCTCAATTTTTCTACTGATCTATTTATAGGTAGATCTCAAACAGGAAGGTTTGATTCTGATTCTGTACTAATCCAATACACATTTGATCATTTTTAGCGAATCTGGCAACCTCCTCTTGACAGATGGAGAAACCGCCACGACTGCCTCCCTGTGCACAGGTCTGCGGCCTCGCCACTTAAAACGCTTTCTTCTGGTCTTTTACAAAAATGTGCAGTGTAGTAATTGAATGTTTCTACTCTTTTGTGTTAATAGTTTTATTTTGATCAACTTGAAAACGGTGTCGGATTTCATTTGTGTTCAAGATATCTCCAGTGAAGATATGAAAATTAAAAGAAAAAACTTGATATAAATGATGTATTCTTTTTGTTTCATGTCCTTCATTTGGTGTCATGAAAAAGTAACGCAAAATTTAGATTCTAACAGCGAACAGTAGGTCGTAGGCTAGGGCCTGGAGGCCGTGGCGATGAGAAAAACACCGGGTTCCCTGAGAAAGACACTCAATCGCACTTGACAGCAAAATGCAGTAAAGTCAAATGTTATTCAAGTCCTTTGAAAGAAAACGCATGCTGAATGAATATGTAGAAACGTGTTTTCAAAAAGTTGAGTCAGGGTCCACTTTGAGGGGTGGATGAAGGGAAGGCTTTGTTCACAGCAGGGACAGTGGTGGGAAGATGCTACACATCAGAGGAGCATCCTTCCTGCATCTTAATCCATTGGTGGATGATCTGCACCGTCCGCAGCAGCGGTGAAAACTCCTTCCACAAAACCTTCACGAGCCGGAGAAATCCATTTATATTCTTTAATCGTGGAGGAGGAACATTTTGCATTGCACCCTTTTTTTCTGTTGCCACATTGCTTTGCTTCTAAAACCAGGCCATAAATTGCTCTGCATCCGATTGATAGAAATGCCTCAATCTTGTGAGGAAATTCTTCTCACGTGGCAATCTTATCTTCTTAACCGTATTATCCAACTCAGAGATATTGGGGATTGAAATCAGTTCTAATTGACTCCTCAGGTAGGAGACAGTCGATCACAGGACGAACAGGGAGAGATGGACAGGAAACGTGGAGAAAACATTCACACAGGGAGAACATGCTATCTCCATACAGAAAATAATCCCAGATGAACTCGACCTGATAAGAGTTAAACACTCCATATTTACAAGACACAATTTATACAATTACAGCTTTTAAAATGGTGCGGAGTCTTCACACCAGATATAACGATATGGGTTTTCCTATAGGCGACGCAAACATGTCCTCTTGTCATGTCCTCTTTTTTCAAATACATTTTTTTTGAAAACTACCCTGTTATTGGGTATATTTCAAGAAGAAAATCATCAAATTCATGAATGTTGAAGTTAGAGACAACTAGATGAATTGGTTTTCATAAATGTAGATTTAGGTGATGTAGATGTCAGGTGATTGGGTAGTTTCCACCTCCAGAGTAGATGTAGAAGATATGAATGATTGTTGCAGTTTACCCCCATCAAAGGAATATTATGCAACTTCTATACCAGCACCTTATGGTTATTGCGAAACATTGCAACTGCACACTGGTTAAATTGTCATAAATAACATAATCTCAAAACTTAAAAAATGAACCCTTCAGTACTTCTTTTAAGCAAGAGATTGTTTATAACTATTTGCAATATCCTGTGAACAGGTCATCATCCATTGCTAAGGTTAGTGGTTTGATCCTTCATTTCACTTTGTCCTTTGGTAAAACACAGGTAACTGTTTCGCATTGATGTTTTGGTCATTTTATATATATTTCCAATGACATTTCTGAGCATACAGTATATTATTGGTAAAAATAAATAAAAAGGAAAGGCTCCCAAAATCATTTGTACTGGATGTCAAACATTGTAAAGCAGATTTTACTATTTCTGTCTGTGAATGGCTGAATGTTTGAAGAGTGAACGTGTGCTCCTGTGTGAAGGACTGAGACTGCAGGAGAGGTGGAACTGAGTTATATAGTGAAGTCCACATCATGGACACTGAACCACATCAACAATGTTTAAGGCCAGATCAATTCAGTGCCAACAGTTTCTGGTCAAGTATTTTCAGTGATCAAATTGTGATCTGAATTTATACTCTAGCTTCTGAGTGTTCACAATATTGGAAAGTTTTGGAACGTTGATCTATAGTGTTGAATTATGAACCAGATTTAAAGAATTTGAGCCATGATCTAATATGAAACAAAAAAAAGTAGAAAAAAATATGTTTTTTAGAATTAAATGGATTCCACTGGGAATTTACAATTCACTGTTTACAGACAATAAGTGAAAGAAATGCACAGAAACATGTTTTTTTCCCCACTCTTTTCTCTGAACACTAACAGACAGAGTTAGTACTACCCCATACTTTTTTTTTCAATATATAGATCCTTGATGATACTTGGAAAAAAGTTAAATCTTCAATGGCGTGTGAAACCTTTTATTGACACGCCTAAGCAGAGCTTTATTTTGCTGTGTCAGAAGCATAAATGTCCACTAGATGGACCCCTACACCTCCTAGAGCAGAGTTTTGGCTTCAAGCTGATTTAAATTATATTTGATTTATTTTACTTCTATGCAAATGGAACGGAATCTAAAGAAAAGGACCTTATCATTATGTGTGTGATCAAAGAGGAGCAGGAACAGACTGCCAGCTGCAGCCGGGCTCAGTGGAGGAGACTCACATGGACCAGTCTGATTTGAAGTGACCTCTTCACACCGGCAGGTGGCGGCCTTTCCAAGCAAATATAATCAGATTAAAGGAACCCAAATGTTCACAGACCCCTCTGTTTGGCTGGAATGTTGTGCACCTGACAGTCCCGGTCCAGAGGTAGGCTGAGCTCCTTCTCTCTCTCTCTCTTTCTGGATTTATTTATTTTTTTATTTACCGGATAGTTTGAACCATGACCTCTTTACTGAAGGACAACAATCTTCTCTTTAATTGCATCAATCTGATCAGATCGGCGGCTGATTAAAGGGAGTCGGCTCGCTGATGTTTGAGGAGGGAAATCCGCCTTGCTGCATCGCCGTGACGCAATTCACGCGCTCCTGCTGCAACACGATAAAATATGAATCATCCGCCGCTCCGACGCCTTTTCTGGTGTAAATATGATGTAGACGGCGAGGAGGGGGTGTGGCGCCGAGGCTCTCCCAGTCACCAAAACAATACACGCCCAGACGCTCGCGCATTTGTGGCGTGAAGCGCCGGGGTCGCGGGGTTTGGCGTGATCGCGGGTTTCCTGCCCCTCCAGGCCGGCGCGCCGCGCTCCGTCCGCCCCGCTCCGCACGCGCCGGGCTGCGGATACCAGCGGCACCGCGGCACGGAGCCTCGTCCTGTTTACGCAGATCGAAAAGCTGGATGCGGAGCGACCCGATGGCCTGCGGATGAAGATGTCAGAACTACAGCAAGGTTTGGGTTTTGCCTCTATTTTTTTTATTTATTTATATATTTTTTTTGCTTTCGCGATCAGCTGTTTGGTTCCGTGCAGACAGAAAAGAGCGCAGAGAGGAGAGGAGGAGGAGGACAAAGGCGCGGATGGAGGGAGAAGTGCCCTAAATATTTTGGATCAGATCAAAATAAATGGATAAAAACAGCAGAGATGTTAGTTTCCTTTATTTCTTAGCACTAACCCCAGCCAGCTACAGCGCTGCCCCAGTCCACTGGTGTGGGTGGAATAAAACGCCACATCTCTGCATTAGAATTAGAGCATTTAGATGATGTCGTGCGCTGTTTTTAAGTCATACATAGTTGCTTAGTGTCATGGATTTATTTCTGGCAGGTGGACTAATCTGGTGCATCCATGGGGCTGCTGTGGCTCATTATCTATAGCCTGCTGTGAACCATGCAGCTCACTTCTCCCTCCAGTACCAGGCCACAGTCTCACATTCACATAACTAAATCACTTATACTTTCAGGCCAGTGTTATTCTTTCTATGTGCACCAATTTCTTCATAGCATTTTCTTGTTTTCCTCAGGTGTGTCAGCGCTGTGATCCATGGCTGTGCTGTGTGTGTCAGTGCAGATTGTGTTGCAGAGAGGAGTTTGAATGCCTCTAAAATCTCAAGGTAAGAACACATCCTCTCTGTGTCTTTGACCTTGTGTGTGTGTGTGTGTGTGTGTGTGTGTGTGAGGTGTCAAAATTGATGTGTGGACTTGAACATCTGCTCAATCTGTGTGAAATACTCCCTTCTCAGTCACAATCCTTTTTGTATCTGTGTTTACGAAAACATTTGTGTTCTCCCGTGATTTATGTTTATCTAGATTCTGGACGAAGTGGTTTCGTGTCAGCAAGTCTACAGGGAATTCTCTTCTTAAACTTAATTAGATAAATTGCTGTGAGGGTAGAGGCAAACAGCAGCAGCTGAACCCTCTGAAAGGGCTATTGTTAGCATCTCAAATGGAAATTTATGGCACACACTGTCACAAGGCCTCCGTCTCCACCAACAGCCATGGAAAGATGCTCAATGTAATGTGGATTTAATAAGGGTTTACCTATGTGTGTGTGAAGCTGTGTGGATGCATCTGTGTTTGCACGGTGCGCCCGTTTGTGTGTTTGTGCGCTGCAGGCCATGAACTCGCGATGAACCGCAGTTCACATTTTGTACAAAGTTAAAAGAGAATCAGCTCTGGGCTGTCTGGCAAGCTGTCTCTGAGTCAGCAATCAGGACTAATGTTCCTTCGCCGAGGACTGAACAACAGCATCGTGTTTGGTGTGGCCATCATTAAAAATGTACACTACGCTGCTCATATCAGCCTGTGCACAAACGGATTGTTTGACTTGTTGCAGTGTGACAACAAGGTGGATTCATCTAGGATGAAGCAAATAAAAAAATAAATTTAGAGAGAAACGCCTCCTGTTGGGTTTGCAGTCCTCCTCAGGGCAGCTGTCTCTACAGCTGAGGCACGGAGCATGGATGAAAAGGTTTCAGGCTGCAGAGAAGATTGTTTTTAATTGTTTTGGCAAATTAGATTCTGCCCAAGCAATGAAAAACTTTCAGAAACATCATTTTGACAGTCCTGCTTATGGTGTTAAACTTTGCTCCAAAGCTTTTTCGCTTTCATTTTCAGCTTTTTATTTTACTAGATGTATTATTTTATGACACTAAAAGCAGATAGCGTGGTTTATGCTTCCTTAATGCATCAGCTTTCGATTTTGTTTTTTCACTGCTCAGACCATGCAGAAACAGAATCTGGACATAAGGTACTTTTCTTAGATTTTGGTGGGCAAACATTTTTGTTGGAAAACTCGTATATATCCCAGAGCAGGGCCCTTCCCCGGGACCGTTCAGGTTGCATCACGAAGTGAATCCAGTGTGAAACTTGTAACGGAACCAAACGCGTATCTCATAATTCACTGTGGAACAGAAATTCACCACGTTCTTTCTCCCGAAAGCAGTGAGCTCCAGAAGGCCGGTACTTTCATGTTTCAGAATGTATCCGAGCTCAAAGCCACAGCCGCATGGTGCACGGCGCCGCCGGAGCAGAATCTCCACTGACCAGTGCTCCGCTAGGAAGAACCGGCAGGAAATAACTTTACTCAGCCTTTTGTTGAAACTTTTGAGATGCAAAACTCCAATATGAGCCGCATTACGTGGTTTCACAAGTGTGTCCAGCCTTTCAGCAGCCCGGACATCTATTCTGACGGAGCAGAAATGTATCTTCAGTGTTCTGGAGAAAAAAATTTGAATCCAGTCGGTTGAAAGTGTCCTCCATGTTGATGCTCTGACTTTTCTTTATAGGATTGGCACGCATGCACGTGCACTCTTGCAGCACGCGCTCCGAGCCTGTTTAGATGGAGCAGCTGTCGGCTCCTGTTATATTGCAGCGCAGCCACAAGTGTCACAGTTACTGAGTTACTCACCTGAAGTAACTGTGTTTGTGTGTATATGAGCTGCTGCTGGGCCGCTGTTCACCAGGGTAGGAATTTAATAAACGCTCACTTTGACGAAAGACACAGCCTTCCCCACCGCTGCACTGTTCCATCGCTGATTTACTGCAGCTGGAGAAAGAAGTCATTTTGCATCAGATACTTGTATTACTGCTTATTCTGAATTGGGTGTTGCTTTTATTGAGGCCGTTGGCAGCAAATAGGAAGTTAATGTTGAAGAGACAGGAGGAAGTCTGTTGACTGGATCACACACAGAGATATGACCTATACAGAGAAGGCACACACAGGCTTCACACACCATGCAGGCCATTAGGTGCAATGTAAATGCAGTGCAGTTTAAGTGTGGCATCACTTGTTTGCGCGTTCACTTCAGCCTCCCCATTGAAACAAATGACTGTAGCCGAGGATAGACGTGGCAGTATTCAGCATTTCAGACAGAACTGAAGAGTGGTTAAAGAAAAATAATCATCATTTAGACCTAGATGTAAAAATGATCCAGTTTAGACTGAATATCATCTGGTAAATTTGCTTGTTTTTATGACAGAAAATTCATATTTCATTCATCTGTTCTTTGATTTTGATAGTTTTTGGATCTCATGGTCTGCAAGCTGCAATTTGTTAGCAGTTATGTATTATGTCATACATACCACTATGGTGCATTTATTACCATTGTTGCCCTCTCTCGATGTTTCATGTTAGGATGTACTGGAGATATGGGGTTAAACTCTCTGAAAACAATGAGAACAACTATATATGGAAATCTGGGTTTAATATAATGATGTATTTGCTTAAATTAACTTAACATTTTCTTGTCGTAGCCATTTATGCCACAGCTTGAATTATCTTGTAGACGTGACTATTGGAGGACAGCACAGGAGTGGTCAGTGTCCTCGCCTCACATGAAAAACATCCCTAGTTTTGTTCTAGATTTGTGTGTTAGATGAGTTTTCCTACAGAGTGTGAGTTTACTTGGTGACTTTAAATCACCTGTAGGAACGCTGCATTGTGGTATCACTGTGACTTTAGCTGCGTTTGTGTTGTGTGGAATAGATTAACGAACATATCGATTGAACTTCAAGTTCATCAGAATATGATTTCAGCTGCTTGTTTGTGAACTCAAACTTACCGAAACCAGACCTGTAATCACAGGTGGGTTTCCGAAAGACACTTTATGCGTCTCCTTACTTGACATCAGTGAAGATTCAGCTTTCTGAAGGCTGTTCTGTGGGTGTTTTTCAGCAGAGTGAGAAAAAGAAGCTTTTCTGCCGCTGACGGATCATGAAAGCACTGCAGGCTCTCGCTTACCACCGCCACCGTTCTGCATGCGATCGCAGACACAGAAAGTTAAATATAGGCACCGTCACATGCTTCACCCACCACGCAGAACTGCAGCTGGAATCCCAGTCTTTTGTCATCCCGCGTAACCGATACGTTAATCAGTCTCTGCGCTGATGCCTCCGTTGTTTCTCCTCATGTGACGCTGCCGTGATGCAGGCTTTGCTCACGTTGAGAGTCCAGCAGGAAAATACTCGCTTTAAATATGGGATGCAGACATAAATGTGATATTTCTTTGTGGTGCCCTGAAGGCCTGCAGCAACTACTAATTTAAAATACTATATTTAACATTTTATTATCTCCCTGCACTGGATTTCACAGCCTTTTCTTCCTACCACTTAATGCTCATTTCAAATAGAAAATCTTTCACTTTTATTGTCTTCCACACACTTTGTATGTTCTCTCCATCTGTATCTGTCTCTTCCATGTCTCCCTCCATCCACGATGCTATTCATCATGTAATTGGACGGATTATGACTAATACCAAACCCTCCGACTGTTTGCAAGCCGTGAAGCAGATTCTGCAGAGATTATAAATAGCCTAGTATGTTTGGTTGCCTGCGTGTTTGCCTGAGTTCAGTCAGGATTACACATTCATCCGCCTTTTTGATCTCTGAGCTGTCAGACTGAGTTAGCTGCTGAGGACATTGATAACTGATGCAAATCTGCTATTTATTGATGCAAATAGCTCAACTTCTGCTGCTTGTATCGATGATATCGGGCTCATTTTCATCCCGGCACTTAGAGAGAAGATTGGAAACCATGAGTCGAAGTTGTTCGGCGAGAATAATGTTGAGAAGTGTAATTAAAATTTATTAATTGATTAGTTGGTCTCGCATCTTTAATTTCCCTAATAGAGCAAATTGATGCACAAACGCCCACTCCATCTCCATGCGCTCCACTTCAGATTTAGATTTTGCCCTCTCTCTTGTGACTTGGTATTCACACACACACACACACACACACACACACACACACACACACACACACACACACACACACACACACACACACACAGCCCTTTGAGGGTGATCTTGTGTTTACGGACACTCCCGGGAGACCGTGGTTATAGAGTGAAGAGGAGCTGCCCTGATAAACAAAAGGGTGCAGGGATAAGTGCCGCGCAAGATAGAAAGCTTCTCTGTTGTCATGGCAACGAGCCCATCATCTGCATGGGGCGGTTGGACTTCTGACGTGTTGACGGTGGATTCTGGATTAGAGAGAGAGAGAGAGAGAGAGGGGGAGATGAAGGAGCGAGCTGGTTTGATCCAGCGCCGTTTCCTGGGCGCTCTTTATCTCCCCGGCTGGTGCTTTGATTGTTTTGTTCTCTTTGCCTTCGTCTCCTCTTAAAGAAATTGAGCGCATTAATACTCGCCATCGAATCACTCGCTCCGAGCTCCGCTTGAAGACGATCACACCGCCAGGCCCTGCAGCAGGACCGTGTCGAGCCCTGCGTGCACGAGCAGTCTGTGTATTTATAGTCGGACCGGGAGGTTTGAGAGCGTGTTGCGTTGCTGTTGCATAAACACGGCGCACCGACGGGCATATTGACACATCACATATTAAAAGCTGTCAGTGTTGCTTCTCTGCCAATATGACGGCGGTTCCCCGCTGGAACGGCGGCGTCAACACAGTCTGCAGAACCTGCTGTGACTTTACGTTTTATTTTTCAATGGCAGCGAGAGCGTCCCGTGTTATTGATCTGTAAATAAACTGTGCAGAGTTTTATATTAATTCAGTGATGACTGTTCAAAATAAAAAGTTGTCAAACAATCTCAAATTATCCTCATGAAGTCAAAATGCTACTTTTATTTGCTGGATGAGATCCCTTTTTGCTCGCTTGAGAAAGTAGAAATCTTAAAAGAAAATTGGAGATCTGATGTGGAATATTGGTTTATTAAGTTGTATCATCTGTTAGTATTGATCAGGCTGCTCTTGTTCGCGGCGGCTCGTCTGTACTCTGTGGGAACTGCAGTGGCGTTCAAAGCCAGCTCCGTGGATGGTGCGCATCCCTTATCCCTCCGGTGAAGGCTTTAAGTGGCCGGCCTGGCGCTGGGCGACTAACTCCTCCACAGAGCCTTCCAGCTATTTTAAGAACTGCTGCTTGTGTTGCCTCCTCGCTGTCGGAGGCAGGTCAGAGTTTCCCTCGCCGCTGTGGCGAGTGGACGAGGGGGTCGGTCCGCCTTGGTGTCACCTTGTACAGATGAGGTGCTGATAATGAACCTGCACTGCTGAAAGTCAACAACTGCATCCGAGTACTTATTACAGGCAGAAGATGCTCGCAGTGAGCGCATCCTAATTGCAGAAAGGCTGAGACTATGTGTAAAACGCTGATTAAAACAGGGATCGGTGATTTGCAGTCCTCATTAAGCTGCTTTCCATTCACAATGGAGATAATTTAGTCACCATTAAAATTTAAAGCAAGCTGATTTTCTTTTTATGGAATGTGAAAACATCTTACTTTCAACATTTCATGTAAGTGAGGTTTTTTTTTTCCCTCTGAAATAAGGTCTGAAGGCGGGGTTGTCTTGTATTTGGTGTATTATTAATATTCAGCACTTGCTGTGATGCCGAGTTCTCCCTGACAACAACCAAGAGGGCCTCAGAAACAAGAGAAACAAGCCGGCGCTGGATGCAGACTGCGGACGCCCGGCTGAGACAGTCAAAGGTCGGTCGCGGTGAAAGGAGACCTGTTGATCGTACCGGCGGGATGACAGGCCAACTGCAGGTTCTAAAGGTTACCGTTTACATGCTGTTCAAAGGCTGCAGCTCAGATGCTCTGGGTGGCAACGAGGACGACACGCCAAACCAAACCCGCCAGGCAGGAGATCTGAGAGCCGAGGACACCGGAGACTGTAGAACATTATCTTTTTATTCTGTATAGGACACAGTTTTAAATATATAAATTAAACCATGAAATGGCTTCTCTTGGAGCTGGGATTGCGTGAACAGACCATGGTGACAGGGACTCGTTTTCTCTGGAGGGAGCAGCGGAGCATGAAAACGGCGCGGGGAGTGTTTACCTGCTCGCCGCTGCTGTTTGAGTCTGCGGCTGGAGGACGAAGCCTCCTCGGTCTCTGCGTCTTCTTCTGCTGCTTCGCCTCCGACTGTTCCAGGTGCTCTGCAGTCGTTACCTCAGTGTGTTCGTCTCAGTTTGTGTTTGCGCCCTGCTCGCCCGGGCAACTGTGCACACCATGTGTCCTCAGAGCTCATTTCTGGTGGATATGCATGTGTGAGTGTGTGTGCTTGTTAGTGAGAAATCTCCAGCTTCTGTGTGTGTGTGTGTGTATATGCGTGTGTGTGTCTTGGTTGTGTTCGTGACAATCGGCTGATCCATCAGTCTCTGTCTCTCTCTCTTCCAGTCAGCCTGTCTTACTCGATTTATCCTTCCAACATCATCCTTTTGTTTCAGCGCCTCGCTGACTTCTTGCTTCTTCTTTGACTTGCTTTTCATTTTCACATTTTTCACACGGCCATACACTCTCTACGCTGCAAATTACTACATTACTACTTGCATTTCTTTCATCTTTTCAGTGCACATTAGTTTAATTCACACTATTCATCACTGGTCATGTCAGTATGTCTCACTTAAGCGTATTGTTGTTGTTTTTTTTGGAGTTTTTAATAAGTGGTTGTTAGGAATAAACACAGAAACTCAATAAACCCCGAATACACCCTGATATAAACTAACACTCCTTTATCCAGCCTTGTTCTAAACAAGAGTAAAGGCTTCCAAGTGAATTTTTAGAAGTCAGATATTTCAGCTTGTAATCACTCTTACGTAAACACAGTTATAAGTTCACTCTTTTCCAGGAGTGATCTGTGAGCAGTGTTATTTCAACCAGCTCACTTTCCTACCCCCAGAACGCCACCGACTCATTCAGTGAAAATGGTTACTGTATTGGTTATAGTAGTTACTGTAATGGTTAACTGTATTTAAATATAGCTATTTCTTAGTGTTTTATAAATAAAGTTTAATGGATTGAAAGTCAGCTCCATCACTCTGTTGGATAAACTGGTGTAGAAGATGAAAGGGTGAATTAACTATTCCTTTAATTCTGGGACGTCTGGTTTGTTTTCATACTGCAACATGTGTGGGCCCTTGTTACAAAGTCAAAACCTGAATAAAATCTCCTGGATGAATATTTTGTAGATCATCTCTCCGTCCATTTCAAAATCTGGACTCTCTGGGCCATTTCAGGAGTTTCTGTCTGGTCCAGACACTAATACCTCTAGATATATATGCTTATGCATGGATCATTGTTGTGGTTTGGAAAGAAATGTGACCAGTTTTCACATGAGACGGCTCTGGGTTAATCTTTATTTTCCATCTATTTAAAGGTCAAATCTTTGCTCCGTTGAATTATTGAATCGACCCTGTGGTTACAGTTTATACATTATGCAGCAACACCTCACATGCAAATGCTAACCTATATAATCAATATGCTCGGATGGAACGCTCATAATGAAGCACATTTTGACTATTTTAATATATTATATATTTCTAGAAAGGATTTGGCTCATGAACTGAGAAACATTAAAAAGAAAAGCTAAATTTAGTTTTAAGGTCAAATTCAAAGAAAAATCAATTTGAAGTGGCTAAAAAAATAAATACAACTACAAAAAAACTAATCTATTCAGCTGCTTTTCACCTGTTTGAGCCTGTTTCATTTTCTGCTCTGACGAAAACCTCTGGATGTGTTTCATCCTTCTTTAACCTTCTTTTTTATTGTACCGTGAAACGCTTTGGCTGTCCATAAGCTTTTTTTTTTATATAAAAAAAAGTGCCATAAAAATTAACTTGACACTGACATTTGTCTGTGCCTCATTCAAAAGTAGTTGCAATACTTGTTACTGCAGTTTCTCGGTGGCGTGAACCTTACATCTCTTTCAGTTCTCTCCATCAGTTGTGCTTCATGTAATAATAATGATGTGTGATAGCAGTGGGATGCTCGAAAAAAGCTGAAAAAACTTATCAAAGTGCCGAACCTGTAGTGTAAATATGCTTTATGGCAAGCTGAAAACACACCCCAATTTCTACTCCGTTGTCTTTTTTTTTTTTTTTTTTTTTTTTAATAAGAGTTGTGATTCTGGCAGGGCATGGACGTGCCTGCTTGTACCAATCCATCAAATGCAGAGAGGCGAGAGGGAGAACAGATGAGTCCACATCAAAATGTATTAAAAAAGGGAAAAGGCCCATATGGAGTCTGCTGCAGCATCTGTCAGCACACTGCATCAGCTTTGGCTTTTGAAGCAGGAAAATATATCAGAGAATAAAAACTATTTGAGTAAATATTTTTTTTAATTGTGGCTCAATCAAAAGTGATTCTTCGCTGACATGGATTTGTGTAAACTGGATGGCTTCCAGATGTTCGTTTTCCAATGAGGACAGACGTAGAATGTGCTGAAGGCAGAACAAACTACCAACTCCCAAATTCTCTTCACCATCTTTCAATTCTTCATTTCTTTGCTCTCTTTTCTTGTGGCGTGCTAAATTTAAAGGTGTGTGTGTGGGCTTTTTAAACTGCAGCTCAACACACAGATTTGAGGTGGTCGATAAGGACAGGAGGAACTATCTGGTGCCAGAACGGCCCCTCCATGGCCCCATCTTTGAACTTTGTTCCAGTGTGTAATTGTGGTGTATTTCTACTTTGATACTCTACTGTCAGCTCCCCCTCTTATTTCATTCTCTGGCTGTGCTGCTTTAAAGCTCTCTCTCTCTCTCTCTCTCTCTCTCTCTCTCTCTCTCTCTCTCTCTCTCTCTCTCTCTCTCTCTCTCTCTCTCTCTCTCTCTCTCTCTCTCTCTCTCTCTCTCTCTCTCTCTCTCTCTCTCTCTCTCTCTCTCTCTCTCTCTCTCTCTCTCTCTCTCTCTTCCCCCTCTCGTCCCCGGGTGCTGGCTGGAGCTGATTAGAGTGGCCCTGCTTGCTTTGATTAATTGGATGAGCCTTGTCTCCGCGCCAGCCTCCTTTCCTCTCCCCTCCTTTCCTGTCCTCTCCTCCACTCAGCCAGGTTGCACATCCCGGCGGTAGAGAGAGACGAAGGCATTTTCTGTACAAAAACAAAGACTGGGATCCATTTGTTTCTCCAGTGGCCTCGACTGGCTGCTGTATATTGTATTTTTTTGGTAATATGCTTGGTTTTGGTATTTTGATCACTCATGTGATGGGCGTGTCGGCAGTGGGGGACTGGTCCTGGTTAAGGAGGGTATCTTGACAAGCCTATTTTTGGGCTTCTGATGAAAGATGGTGGTCGTTTCATGTTGTATAGTGCTGCATAAGTTCAATAAAAGGATTTTGAAAAGCCAAAAACCCTTACTGTCCAAACACACAAAGCTTTAATGGGTGAGAGCAAACAACAAAGCAAAAAAAAAAATAAAAATTGAGTGTGTGTCAGCAGATATTTAGCTAAAGTCACATTAAAGTCAACACCTCTTCGAATGATATATCCTGTTTTAGCTTCTTCCCTCTATAAACTTTTAGTACGTATGCATAATATATGTACTCAGACATTACATTATGTTCCACACTTTCAGTTACAGAAAAGGAAAATATAAAATATACAGCAAAAATGTTTCAATTGATGACAAAATCCTGAACGTTAGTTGGGATTATGCCATAATTTAGCATTTCTTTTCCATAGGGGGTTCAGCTAAAGTGAGATTTATTCACCATAAGGACTGTTTTGCATTGATTTAGTGTGTCCCTGTGCCTCGTTTGTCTTCTGGCTGCACCCTGCTCAAACCTGACTGGGGGAAACTTGGAGCCATTGTTCTCCGCTCACCCTGTCAACCCCTGTAATGTTTTAATTCGTCCTTCAGGCTTTGGTGACAACAACAAGCCCTTCCATCTCCAAGGCTCTGTCTCCCAGCTCATTTGTCTGCCCCCTCTGCTCCGCTCTCATCTCCCCACCTCTCCCTCCTCCTCTTCTCTTCGCGTCCTCGCCACATTGTGATGTCTTTAAGTGAATTCCACTTCAAATACTGACCTCTGAAAGGTCGTCTGCTGCCTCCTCAGACTCCCTGTGGCTCTGTCCATCTTTCTTCTTTTTGCTGTCCTTTTTTTTTTTTTTCCCCTTGTTTTTCTGTCTTTGTTGGTATTTAATCTCCTGTGCCCCTCGCACGGCCACGGCAGAAGCAGCGGACTCACGCATACACTGAAAATGACACGCACAAAAAAACCCCACTGGACGCAGCCAAGTGAACGGCTGGCCGGCGAAGCCTCTGTTATTCCGTTCCGGCAAATGCAGTCTCCGGAGATGATGTGAGCGCCCAAGGGGCGACGAGGCTTTCTCAGAAATACAGACGAGCTGCTGTGTTGTTTCGCGATGTCCCTTCTCCTTCCGTTACAAGCTTTAGTTCATCAGCCACAAAGTCGGAGAGACCGTTCGCCTTGGCCTTTGTTCTCGTCTGCTAATGCTAACCAGTGACTGTGAACTCTGTATGACAGGGGGAAATAAACAGGCGCAGTAGTTCAAGGACTAAATGAGGCATCGTTCAGTGAAATATCAGCATGATAAAGGGCTTCAGTTGAGATGATGCAGTGTGTGCCTTGTTTCAGTGGTCGCTGGAGTTGAACAGCATTGCTGTGTAATTATGCCCTGCATTGTACTGAGATGGACTGAGAAGGCAAGTTTGCTCTATTTATGTCAACGTCTTAAGATGTAAATAAAGCCAAAGGGAAAAAAAACAAAAAAAAACAACAAATTTGACAGTATGATTATACTGTGTTAAAAGAACACAACAAATTCGAAGTGGAGCACCGTGATGAAATCTCACTTTGTGGTTTCTCAGTTTCATCAATATAAATTTCAACCAATCGTTGTTTTAAATGAATATATGAAAAATGTTGCTAGGCAAAAAAGCCTAAAAAAAAAGCCAATTTCCACAGTTCTGTTGTGGAAACATAAAACAGCTTAAATAAAGCACAAACGGCAACAAGCGCAGCATCAAAACACAGATAGTGGCTCACTGGGAAACACAGTGGAATTGCATTAGATCCAGATATTCCCCTCAGGAAACACTTGGCTGCAGATTGTTTCCCTTTATTTAATGAAGAGAGGCTTTTTCACAGGATGCTTCATCAATGCAATAATTTGGTCAGCGTTGTATGTAAAAGCATATAAACATCTTTCAGTCATTTATTAGGGTGGATGATTTAAACACCAACTAAATCCAGAGGTTGATCTCTCTTCTCCTGTGTGCTTTGAGCTGGCATTGCCACAGATTGAGTTGGGCGCTCAGTCTTATGCGAAGAGCGATAATGGCTCGGGGAACGTGGACATACATGTCAATGCTGTTTACATTACAATGAGCAGACAGCTGCAAGACCTTCCTCTTCCGTTTGAGTGCACACAGAGTGTGCATCATTTGGGGAAGTTATTCAACCACACCGGCAGTTGGTGCCACAATTTCTCAACCTGCTGTCTGAACATAGCTGTGTCTTGCTGCTGTTCCGGTGTTGTTATTTAAAGAGCGTTCCTGTTGTTTCCTTCTGTCTCTCTCAGGCTGTGAGCCCTGAGCAGGCTGAGGATGAGCAGTCAGGGCAGCAGCAGCAGCAGCAGCAGCAGCAAGGGAAGTGGACAGCATGCTGACACTCCTCCCCCTCGTCACACCCCCGGACCCAAGCTGCAGGTACAGCGTTCCCTCTCCCGCGACACCATCACAATACACTTCTCTGCCCTGGGGAAGGAGGAAGACGATGAGGAGGAGGAGCTCTACGGGGTGCCGTCCGCCCTCGATGGTACGGAGGGACTTCAGGCGCAAGCTCCGGGGCCCGACGACCAGTGTGTGGCCACAGGCCTGGAGGCCAAGGAGGAGCTGCTGTTTGAATCCGTCGGGGTGGAGGCCTCCCCCGGAGCTGCAGTGCTCCCTGTTTCATCCACCGCCCTGTCTGAACCCTCAGATCCTCACTCACACACTCCCTCACCTGCCATGACTATTATTCCCACCTCCAGCTACTCGCATTTGAGTTCCACACCTCCTGCCAGCTCCTCCTGGCCGTCCGACCGACCGGCTGCCAGTCCTGCGTCCACAAGTTCCAGCTCGTCGTCCCCCTGCAAGTCTGCGACACTGTCGTCCTCCAAGCCCTTCCTCAGCCTGGTCCGGTCGTTATCCAATGACGTCGAGTCTCGTGAACCCGCCCCGCCGCTTTCAACCGTTGCGCCGCCGCATGCGCGCCACCGGCACTTAATGAAGTCCTTTGTGAAGTCTCTGTCCACGGACACTTCTAAGACAGAGATGCAGGAAGGCCCTCCTCATCAGTATCATCATCAGCAGCAGCAAGTCCAGTCAACCCATCGGCCTCCGCCGCGCAACATGCAGCTCTTCAAACAGTTCTCCCAGCCCCGCCTCACCTCGGCTCCTGTCATTATCACTCAAGCCGGTGGAGACTCCAAAACGGCCCCTTCCTCGCCCATCATGTCTCCAGACGGCAGGTCCTTCTTCAAAGTCCAGGAGGTCGAGGCCAAGATAGAAGACACCAAGCGGCGGCTGTCAGAGGTGATGTCCGACCCTCTGCAGCTGTTCAGTAAGATCATGGGGGATGAGTCTGGCGTTGGAGCCGCTGGAAGTGCCTCTCATCGTGCCAAATCGTTGTCCTCCAGTGCGTTGGAGCTCAGCAGCGTGGCCGCAGTGAACGGACACGCGGAAAGTAACAACAACTACAGCATCAAGGAGGAAGATGGGCCAGAGGCGGAGGAAGAGGAGGAAACCCCCACAGGGAAGGGCCCAGACTCGGTTTTTTTCTCTTTCCCTTCACTGGCACCAGCTCAGGGCCTCAGTCAGGCCTCTTCGTCTGCTCTCCATAAGTCTCCCTCTCTCACTCTGGGCCGCTGTTCGATGTCAGCCCTGGTGGCTCGACAGGAAGATGAGGACTTCTGTGAACTGTACAGTGAGGACTTTGAATTGTGTACCGACACGGAGACGCCGGATGGGGATCGGTCCGGATCCCGGCTGCCTCGCACTGGGAGCACCGGCTTGTGTAGCGAACTTGATACAGAAGATGAGAGAGTGGAGGAGGAGCCCGTGCCTGTGACCGGCCTCATCTTTTTAGCTCAGTTGGTGTATTTATACCTACTCCTTCCTGTGCCGCCATCTGCATGCGCAGTGGTCCATGGGATTATAGCTGGGTTCATGTTGGCCTTGCTGGTCCTTTGGCTGTCGTCTCCTCGACGTTCCTCTGTGGGGAGCAGAATATGGAGGCGAAGGATTGAGCACTGGAATGTGGCTCAGTTAGATATCAAAGAACCAGGAATATACAAGGTGAGACGAAACACAGGGTCTGTAACCAACTTGACACTCATGCATTTGCAGTATTTATGTAGTTTGTTCTTGGAAGTTTATATTTTCTTTATGGTGCAGGACATTTTTTTAATGCAGATTTAAACAATAAACTTTGCTTTACTTTAAATTCCAAACGTTAAATAAACCAATGTGTTTACAGCTGATAGACTCAGAATTGTAGATTATTACAGGGTGATTTATCCTTCCAAAGTAGCTGCTTACTGCACACAGGAGGGAATTGCATATATTTTTGACTTTTAGCTAAATTATACTTGGCTGGACTGTTTCCGATGTCCCTCGGAGCTTGTGTTTTGTATCTGTAGACCGTGCGTTATTTCCTCTATCGCAACAGTCTTTTTTTCAGCAACCAAGTGGCGAGATTTCCCCTGTTGTTACAATTGAATTGGCTTTTCTCACAGCGTGTCCTTTGGGACTGATAAGGTAGGAGTTTTGATGAGAATTACACTCTACTGAGCATCCTGGGATCCATGAGGTTATATCACACCTCTTCTCCAGTGACGGCTACAGTTTTTCTTTTAACCAAACATTTTAATGAGAGGCGTCACTGCGTTTGCTCCCTGTTCTCAGCGCTCTTTGTTCAGAGCTGTGGAAACTTGGGGGGGAAAAAAGCAAAAAAAAAAAAAGCTCAGTAGTTTAAGCAAAGTTACATAAGCGTGTGTACTTGTATGTGTGTGCCTTAGTGTGCACCAAGTTGTGGCACAGGAGAGCCTGATGGCTGGAGGCCACAACTGTTCCAAAAGAGCAGCGCTGTGGTAACATACCGCACACATAGGAACGACAGACCCCAGAGCAAACAAGTGCACAGGAAGAGGGTTGAGGCAAACGTTCGTCTTTACTTCTTTACTTTGAGGATGAGCAAAGACTGCAATGTGTTCCTTGCTTTTATTATGTTGCAATATTAGAGATAAAACATCAGATGTAGAATCATGAACACACAGCTTTAGAAGTTGTTTAAACCTATCACCTCACCTCAAACCCTCAGGAAGAAAAAACAAATCATGTAGCGTCAATTAAAAAAAGAAAATGCTGTTTCTCCACCCCTACACCCTGTCAGGGCTGGATGAATGAGATCCACAGCTACGACCCAGAAATGTACCACGCCACCCTGACCCACTCCGTTTACGTCCGTCTGGAGGGCTCTGTCCTGCGTCTGTCCAAGCCCAACCGGAACATCTCCCGCCGTGCCACACACAACGAGCCTAAACCCGACGTCACTTACATCAGCCAGAAGATCTACGATCTGACTGACAGCAAGGTGCAGTGGCCGCCGGCTCCCAAAACGGAGAGGTTATTTTGCCGTGAGAAAAGACTGGGCATGTGAACGCAGAGATGGGCGAGCCATGAGTATGTTGTGTTTGTGTCTCTGTTGGCATTGCAGGGCGGTTGTGCGCTTGTTGATAAGCTTAATGAACAGTGACATCGAGCACACGTCTCGTCACATTTGCCGTTGCCTGAATGCATGCTCGCTAATAGGTCATGTTCAGTGACAAAGCTGCTTATTCTCAGAGTCGCATACTGTGTGTAAACATGGAGTGAATATCACAGGTCACTGACCTTGTATACACAGCTGGGCATCTTATTCAGGCTGTTAGTCTGCTGAGTCAACAGTTTTGCATGGTAAGAAGGCATTCCTCATCTCAGTGTATCACAGACCTTCAGTTGAGTTATCCATGTCATGCACAGTCTTTTCTGTCTGGTGAATGCAAGGTCCTTCTTTGAATGTCATTGGAGTAATACAGATCAGCCCGTACTTCTTTCTGACAATTGTCTTGATTTGTATTTCTCTGGTAACAATTTGGTGCATTATCGTTCGCAATTATTCTCTGTAATGCAAAGCATTTGTATCGTCCTATTTTCTGGTTGTCTTCCTATCAGGATCGTGTTGTACAGAAGACTCCAACACAACCCTATGTGATCACGATATTTATGATCTTTACCCCACAGATCTACCTGATGCCTCAGAGCTTGGCCAGGAAGAGAGTGTGGAACAAGAAGTACCCCATTTGTATTGAGCTGGCCAAGCAGGAGGATTTCATGTCGAAGGCCCAGGGAGAAAAGCCCGAGGCCGGGGAGGAAAAATTGGTGGGAATGGTGGAAAAGCTTGAACGAACGGACAAGGGTGAGAAAACTGAGGCATCAGTTTCTGTCGAGGAGCCCAAAAGACCACCCTCTGGAGGAGGGGATCTGACAATCTACTTGTTCGGGAGGACGGGTCGAGATAAAGAAGAGTGGTTCCGGAGATTCCTCCTCGCATCGCGAATAAAGTCAGAAGGGAGAGGCGGCAATCTGTCTGGTATCTGCAAGAGTGGTGAGCTCCACGCTGGACTCTGTACAGTATCACGAATTGCTCAGGTTTTCACACAGCAATGTCATGGACACACATCGCTCCCCGCAGTCAGAATAACTATTCTCCTGGGTACCTAACTGCACAGCAATCAGATCTGTGCATAAGCCCCGGCTTAGGGAATGGCAATCCCCTCAACGCAGCCAACAGATGAGTGTGAATGGGTCAGCAGGATTACATGCTTAGAGAAGCGGCATATTATATCGTTGCTTTCCACTGTGGTGTGTAAGCCTGTGAGGGTATAAAGACAAACACTGGCATTGTGAATATGGAAAAAGTTGTTAAAAAAAAAAGGAAATCTTGCAGAAAGCCCTTGTTTTCTACTCTTGCTACTCTTCACATTTTGCATCCTCCCTTCCACTTCTAGCCTTCTCGACCTCCCACAGCCGCAGTGGCAGCGTCCAATCCAGCGGTGGCTTGGAGGCTGACAGCAGGAGCAGCAGCCGGGGAAGCCTTGAGGAGCTGTCTCAGTCTCAGTCTCGACACAGAGAGACCGCTGCTGCTCCCTCCTGTGGCCCGGCTGGAGGGATGAAGCAGAAGATGCTGTTGGACTACAACATCTACATGGCCAAATATGTCAACCCCCAGGCGCCACCAAGAAGTCCAGCTGCCACTGACAGCCCCGGGCACAGCCCCGAGAGCAGCCCAAAAACCACCAAAAAGGTGTGAGACTGGTGGATTTTTCAATTTCTTCCATGATTATAGAAGTGTTTATCTGTGAATGTGAAGTTCAACCAGTGGTCATCAACTATAGAGCCAGTTTTTGCGCCAGTGGCGGATCATGGTTCCTTCACTGAGTTTCTTACCAGGATCAGCATGGCGGAGCTTTGCATTTTTCAGTGATACACTGTTGAACCACCATTTCTAGTCAATCGCTTCTTTGGTTTTGTGAAAGCATCCTGACTTTTAGCTTGGTTGGACATGGCTTACAGACTTCTCAACACACGTGACAGAAAGAAAAGCTGTGATCAAGTTTTGTAAGTTCAGACATTGGATGTGTCCTGCTGCTAACAGGGAGCTACACTGTTTTATTTTCTTTTATGCCTGGAAAGCTAAAAGTTTGTACGTGTATGTGTTACAGTTACGCAGGAGTTCAGAAGACTCGGCGGAGCCGGAGGCCTGGGTCAATGCCTTTCTTGGGAGGATATTCTGGGACTTCCTGGGAGAGAAGTATTGGGCCGATGTAGTCTCCAAAAAGATCCAAATGAAGCTCAGTAAGATTAGGGTGGGCAGCAATGCTAGTTTGCACAAATATGCATGTACAAAAATATCACATTTACATGTGGTTAGTTCAAGACAGTCCTTGTTTATTTTTACGCTGTTCTCTGTGTTTTAGCTGCCATATGTGATGAATGAGCTGACTTTGACTGAGCTAGACATGGGCTTTTCCATTCCTAAGATCCATCATGCCTCCAAACCGTCCGTGGATCACCAAGGTAGGAAATGGACTGCTGTGCTCTCTTTACATGTTTTAGTAAATTTTCTCTTTACCTCTAACACTACAGTCCGACATGCCTTTGACCCACCGTCTCATTTTCAGCCTCTCAGCCATATTTCTGTCGCTCCTCTTGTTTCGCTCCTCCTCTCACTAAATTGAGTCATTGCCTCGACCATCGAAGCCTCCCTCCCTCTCTCCTCCGGTGTCTGGCCCGTCCGCATGCCTCGCACTATTAAGCCTCAGTAATTAAGCTTCATGTCTTGGCACCCCCTCATCCATTACTGAGACACTGACTCACCACGCCCGCCTTGAGTCCTGCAAAGGGTCTGGCTTGACATGCAGAGATATTACACTGATGTGAGACATAGTAGTTCATACAAAATCAGCTGGTTTTGGATGGAAAGGGTAAGATATCTACAAATGAAGAAAAAAATGTGTCTCCAGAGGTATCTGTTTTGTTGATTACAGCTGTCACTATTTAATACTGTGTTGCCTCTTTTATTTTGTTCAGTTTAGCTGACTTCATTTAACTGAATCCATGAAGCAAGCCGCATAAAATCAGTTCAAAATGTTCACTTCTAAAGCTCAGAAGGTCAACAGCAAACCCTGACAAATGCTGAAGGCAGGATCTTGTCTCTTATTAGAAAACTTCCCAGTTTTATGCAGAAACGCACTGGACAAAATGTCAGCTCTACCAATGTGTTTACTGGTGCAAATGTAAAAAAAAAAAAAACATCTCAACAACACTTCTGCCTCACACAAACATATCAATAAATCAGTAATCAGTGAAGGCTGGAAAATGAATAATGAATTATCAACATCGGTTATCAGCGAGAGAAACAACGCAGCGAGGTAGGAATGTGAATTATTTTACTGCAAAGTAAGTCAAGTGTAAACAGGAAATAATCTCCTGAACTCATGAGATAATTTACACCCCAGAGCTTTTACACCTTTCGATTGTTACCTGGAGGACAGTTCTTCTTGCTTGCAGCTCTGCTGGAGACGTCACATCAGTCAAACCCCAGGGAGGAAACTCACATTCGGAGTTTCACTCTTACTCTACTCTGGTGTAATTGAGCAAGAGCTTAATCATTACCTTGATGTTAACACTCAAACGTTTTATGTTTCTATTACTAATCTGTCCAGGTCTGTGGTTTGATCTGGAGGTGTCCTACACAGGATCCTTCCTCATGACCTTAGAAACAAAGATGAACCTGGCCCGTCTGGGTAAAGAAGGCGAGGGTCTCGGAGAGCATGGGAAGGAATGGTAAGCCTTCCACTGATTACAGAAATTTAGGCTGATTTTAAAATGGTTTGCAGGTTTTTGAGAGTGACACAATTGGTTTTTCCACTGACATGACTGAATTGCTGTCTGATTGTCTTAGAATCATTAATGAAGGTAAAGAGATGAACTGCTTGAAAGAATAATATCCTCTGCTCCCAAAAGAATCTCTAAACTCAATGATAATTGGATAAATTTCCTGCTGGAGCCATACTGGTTGTCATGTGTGTTTTTCACTTTCCCTGCTCTTTTTGTGTTGGTTCTTCCTTCTCTTTACACACTAATCCTCCCTCTGGATGCTAATCACCATGGATTCGTCCAATGGCTGGTGAGTTTGGGAATTAGACGCCTACAGCTGCCTGAAAGGGAAACAATACCTTTTTTTCTTGAGTGAATAGGTGAAGATTACGTTATTTCATAGGGGATACAAGTAATCTGAATGAACATTGATTGGCAACAGTGAATGTGTGTGTGTGTGTGACAGGAGCAGGCCACGGACTTACTGTTTAGCAGACAGTGATGAGGAGTCGTCCAGCGCTGGCTCGTCAGATGAGGAGGATCCCCCTGAACTCCTCAGCGACAAACCTGCTCTCCCTGGAGGCGAGGGGTGAGGAAATCAATTTTTTAACAACCATATGTATCTGGAGGAGGAAAAAAGGAAAAAAGAAAAAAAATTAGGCCAAGTCACGTTCATAGTTGTAGCAGCTCGTTCTGCCTGTTCGGTCCACCCTCCCACTCAGGCCCACATGTTTGAAAGCCGACTGCTGATTTAATGCAGCGCCTGGTCACTCCTCTCCACCGTGGGTGCTGAGTAGTGAGAGATGCTGTGATGAATAAATCATGAACCTGACTCACTCCTTGCCCCCCCCCCCCCCCACCCCCCTTCACCTCCTCCGTTTCCATCCTCTACTACACACACAGCTATGTAGGAGGCCACAGGCCCAGCAAGATCATGCGCTTCGTGGACAAGATAGCCAAGTCCAAATACTTCCAGAAAGCCACAGAAACCGAGTTTATCAAGAAGAAGATGGAGGAGGTGTCCAACACGCCGCTGCTGCTCACTGTGGAGGTGCAGGAGTGCCGAGGAACGCTGGCTGTCAACATCCCACCACCACCTACAGACAGAATATGGTATGTTCAGCAGCTCAGTGGAGGCTGGAGGATGTGGGAGTCATGCTGTCTGTGAGAGTGTGGCACTGCGCCCTCTGTTGGCCACAAAGTGAATGACACTGAAAAGTAAGACTGTCAAGTCAAAAATTAAAAAAAAAAAAACAATTTAAAAAAAAAATGGGGCCACAAAAGAAAATACAGAAAGAGATGTAAATAAAACTGAGTTAAATTGAGATGTGTTTTTGTATTATTAATGATGTGAAACAACTGAACCATAAACTTTTATTTTTTTTATAGAGCTTTCAAAAATCATTCAAATGAAATAGTTATACTTTATCCACAGTATCTGAGATGCATTTCGGCCTCAGCCAAATTACTTCCATCAGATCTTTCTGTGCTTTTCTAGTTGTTGTTAATTCATAAATCATACATGTTTTTTCAGCAACTACCATCATCCAGATTATAAAAGTTAATTTTCAAATAATCTGATCGGAGTTCAGCTAAACTGCACCCACACAGTACTTGCAGCTCATCTATTGTGCACTTAACATATCTATCTGCACACTATCAACACAGGGCTCTTTAAAAGAATGGAAAATGTTGCAAGAGTGAACCTCCAAACTTGATACTTATTTTAAATTCAAAGTGATAAGTAGCTGTTCAATTTTAACAGGAAGTTACTACCATCTGTAATCAACCGCTGACATTCAGGAACTTGCTCAACTTGCATTCTTCAATATGGCATGACTGATAACGTGTGTTGTGTGGTCTTGGTTTGTCAGGTACGGTTTCAGGAGTCCGCCCCACCTGGAGCTGAAAGCGAGGCCCAAACTCGGCGAGAGGGAAGTCACTCTGGCTCATGTGACCGAGTGGATCGAGAAGAAGCTGGATCAGGAGTTTCAGGTATGTGCCGACACAAGGAGGAGCTGATGGATCTGAATGTTTCATCATAAATACCAAGTCATGTATCTGTTGACATCAAATCCCGTCATGTTGACATGTTGGCTCAGCTTCACGTCACATGAGTGAGAAGTTCAAAGTGTAGTCAAGGACCAAAGGAATGACCTTCTGCAGATGTTCAGGGTGAGAATTCAGGCTTGAGAAAGGGACTGTGGGATTCATTTATGGCTGCCCACCCACGTGCACTTCAAAGGAGTGCGCCTGCGGCTTTCCCACCCCTCACATACAGCCTGAGTAATGATACGCCTGCTGTTTGATAACTACCCTGGAGCACACCTGCAAACAGCTGCAACCAAGTGTCCTGTCAGGTCCGCCACGCATCTACATTTATCTCGGCCTGACTCCTTCTCGGAGTGTAATTATGCAGCTCCCCCATCCACCATGCCTCTGGAAAAATACAGTGCTCTCGTGCACACTGGTGTCAGTTTTGAGTGAGTGTTTACATCTAGATTTCAGCAGTGGTTGAACTCTCTTATTATTGGGTTTCCAGCACAACAATGCAAGAATGTGCTTCAAGTCTTTCATGCTAAATATATCTACGCTGGAAAAAAAAGAACCGATTTCTTCTTCATTTCTTCCTTCACTGCATCCATAAAGCTAATTTTCTCTTGGCTGGTGACTCCATCCTCTCTATCACAGATATGAAAAACATTTATTCGGAATGCACCACTTTTATTTAAGAACATTTCTAACAATGTTATATCTTTTAATATATTCATTGTCATCCATATATTTTTGTTGACATTGCTTTGCCTCCCGCAGAAAATATTTGTGATGCCAAACATGGATGATGTATGGTTACCCATAATGCACTCAGCCATGGATACGCGTTCAAATGCCAACTTGATTACTGTGACGGACGATGCCTTGAGGGATCCAGAGCCGGAGGAGCCGGACGCCTCCGACATGTGAGGACTGCTGCCGGTCAAAGCAGCCAATGACATGAATTTTTTTTCCATTATGACGATTCAACAAGTCTTCGCCACCTCGGTAACCACAGGTGCGGTCGTGGGCCGGGCCAGTACTTCGATATTTTTGCCCATATTCCAGTCCCAATGCTGCACCACCAAGTGGCCGCTCATGATGTGCACTTCCAAAACTGGAGAAAAAATAGTCTCGCAGTCATCTGAGGCCACTGAAGCAAAAGAACGGAGAATAGTGACTCGCAAGTTGCCATCCAACAACGCCGTTTTATTTGGTCACGGGGCATGTTCAGACCGTTCAGTGTGTGATGCGGTGGTTTGACAAATAGCCATCTGATTCAACCCGAAGAACCATAATACCTGTGATGTACAGCTGCACCAAATGTGATAGTGGTACAGTGTGAACTTTTTGTTTGATGTTCCTTACGGGGCAGTTTAGTGTTGCTATAACTCTTTGGGGGAACTTTGAACTCGTGATAAACAGTGTGTGGGCACCAGCGTGAGCAAACAGCAGAGGGAATAATCATACACTTCTAAATGATTTTGCTGTAAGCCCCCAATGTCTGTTATTAAATGTTTCACATGGCAGATCAGCGTTCATTTCTGAGCATCACACATCGCTGCCTGGCACTTATATGCAACCCAATCAATGGCGCTGTGTTGAGGAATAGACATGTGGTCCATTTAAATTCGCAGTGGACACTCGTGTGCTTTTTATCTGCGGTCGGATTAGAGAAAAAAACTGACCTCAGAGGGGTTTTATGAATTAAAATCCATCGGATAACACAGCAGCAAAACTTTGCTTAGGTCTGTTGAATGTATACACAGAAATGCAGCTCCCTGACTCTGCAAGGAAAAGTTCATTCACTTATAACATGCTTCTGAGCAACATGTTTCAAGCGCTATTCTCATGTTCTTTTCTGTAAAAGTTATATATATTTTTTAATTGCCAAAGCAATCTATCTGTAATGTTTGAGAGGCACTGTATGAGTTGAACAGTGGTAAATAAGCAATCAATCTTTCTTCCCACAATAAGGCCACTCCAGTGATAGATGGTCAAATGTTTCTGAAAATTTAGACGGAAATAATGTGTCAGAAATTATTTCCTGGTCAGTAGGAGATTTAAATATTTTGTATCTACAATAAACACAAAAAACTTTATTGGTATTGCAGAAAGACGCCCAACTTGTCCCATTTGACTAATTATACTGGATATTAGCCATATTATTTAATGCTGCCAGTGGACATCAAGCTGATGAATGCTGTTTTATGTTTATTTATTGATTTGTTCTATGTTGTACATATTAAACACCAATAAATGAGAACAGGATCTTTGTAAGCTGCCAAGTTATCCGTCTGCTAACCAGGTGACTTTTTACTTTCCATGTTTTATGTTCAGACATGTGTGTTGGCAAGTGTAAGAGGCAGAAAGTGCCTTTTAAAATAATCAAACATTCCTCCATAGTGAGCCACCACATTTCCTGCGTCAGTTGAGCATAGAGAGGAAAACGTCTTTGTGCCATTACGGTGTCTGTTAAGACATGCCCTTTTCTGTCGTCTCACATTTCAGTGTTTGTTCATTTGCACAGTGATGAAAATATCAAACATTGCTGTAGTGTTCAGTGATGTCGCCGAATGTTATGGTTCTGATCATTGTGGATCAATAAAACCTTTTGCTTGGAAAAAGTATGTGTAGTTTTGTATGTGTACCTCCGGGTAATGGGTCATCAAGTGTCCCAGTTAATGCACTGAACTAGATTGAAAGGATGGTAATTTTGACACAAGCCTATCATGTGGGCTACAGATGTTTGGCCTTCTGGTGGTCCATGTTTCACACATCTGCACTAAAAAATATATTTAATCCTTAGCATTGTGAACTGCACTTATATTCTGTGTCTTGCTTTAAAAGAGAGACTTGGGACAGAGTGCCAAGAAACCCCAGTTATGACAAGACATGATTATAATTTTGCACCATTCTTCACCTGTATGAATGGCCACAGGATGAGCCATTCAGGTTTAGAAAGTGCCCAACAAACACTTAACCAACACATGTGGACGAAAGTAAAAGGGAAACATTTCAGGTTGTGGGAAAGTGCTTTATTTGAGTCACAGTGTAAAGGTCTCAATTACTGCTTGATGAGTTTGATTACACAAAGAAAAACTTCATAAAAATGCAGTGAGTCAACAGATGTATGTCGTCTTCATTATTGATAAGAAGTCTGAAGCATTAAAATCATTTGACCATTCATGAGCCTTTCCGTTGATTTTCATGATGCTTACCCAGGCAGGCTTCCTGTGAGAAATCAATAAACAACTGTCAGTCATTCGGTGCTTCAAAAAACATACAAACTTGTGCATGTGGGTCACATCAGCTAGAAAGTTGACTTCATGTATACATCAGAAGTCTAACGCATTATAGTCATCATTTATGACCCTTCAAGTCCTATCAGATATTTAAGATACCTACGGAGGTGGTATTCAGAGATCCGCTCACTTATCAGGGCCGGCTCCTGGGGAAAAATACAGGTCAAGCTGATTTAAAAAAAAATAAAGGTCACATGCATGTCAACAGTCAGACCAATTTCAAAACAGACTTCCAGCACTATTTTGCACATTTAATTAATTGAACGCATCTCCTGAGGGTCACCTAATGAAGATCGATGCAAATAATCATTAACTGATGAGATGGTAAAATGGTAGAATCTATGAAGGGTTGTATTTTCAAAGCATCTCAAGAAAACCTTCACAGATTATTTTTTCTTTCTTATAAGGAGATACTCACAATGGGAGAGTCAGGCCTCTGCAGTCCAGTCACAAGGGTGTGCACAGGCCACAAGGGTACCACCAGTCCTGCAGTAAATAAAACAAAAAAATATATATAGTCAGACAAACGGGGGAAAATACTTTATGCAAGTAAAGGCAACATGAAATTTGCAGATCGTTGAAAAAAGCTCTTACCTCCACCTTTCCACGAGGCTGGGGCCTAGCAGTCATGTGGCCGCGCAGATTTCACGGCTGTATAAAAGGCTCAATAGGCTCATAATGCGTAAACAGCAGCCTCTCGTCACGTATTATTAAACAACAGAGTGAAGAGCACGTATACATAAATATTTCCGCTCATATTGACGACAGCCGCATGGCCTGAGCGTGCTGCTGCCTCTGAGCCGAGCATGCTTTCACAATGTGCAGAAAATGTCCCCCGGACCTATTTTATATCGTATCCGGTGTGCGCGAGGGTCTCCTCTGATTGGCCGAGAGCCGCTGTACGTCCCCCCTCCTCCACTCCCGTGGCTCTGTTATCCTCACGTCCAACCCTCGCAGCTTTCATTTCAGGAAGAAGCCGCTGGAGTCCGTCGCGGCTGTCTCAATGCGTTTTAACATAACAGCCCTGCTACGTGTGAGCTCCGAACATCCGCCTCCGAGCCTCAGCGGGGGTTCTATGTAGTCGACGGCGGCGGCCGGCCGTCTATCCCCGGGTTGAGAGCAGAGAACATGGACTGGACAGTGAGCAGTCGGGCCCTGGTGTGGTGCATTTTAGCGGTGCTCTGCTACGCTGGACTCCCACATAAGGTAAGAAGGCTAACTGGATAAGCTAGCTTATCTTGGATCACATAAGGAGGGAGCTCACTGCTAAAGTACCCCCTTTAACGCAACACCCCACCCCCCCACATGTCCGCCTGAAATTCTGTCCACACGAGCAGTTTCACGTCCAGTGTCTTGTCTGTAAGCTGCGGCTGGTCCTGGCATGACAGTAGACCGCTCACATCCACGCTAGCTAGCTGGCTTTAGCGTTGATTTTTAATTGTGTAGAAGCAGGGAAGAGAATTTCACTATGACTGAACAGCGAGTGGTAATAATTCACGTTCTTATAATCCACTGTCACTGTCACAGCATGAAGCTAAGCCCCCCTTCTCTCCAATGAACCCATCTTATGTGTTAACAGATGTGTGCATTAGTTTGTTTGGAGCAGAGCTACCTTTAATTTGCATCAAATCTGCACACCAGAAACTAAGAAATGAATGTGTTGCTGTATTTTGCATCCTGTTTGATGTGGGTGATGATGATGATTTGAGGGACTGTTGTTTATCTTTGTACTGCTGGGATATTAACTCGGCACATATACATATTTCATTCAAAATAATAAAATAGCTCTTGTTTTGAGTCTAAGTGATTATTGTTAGTGTCTCCTACATGTCTACCAAGTCAATCTAAACTACCTGAACAAACACCACACATGTGGTCAATCTATAATTTCAAATTTCAGAGGTATATAATTATTATGCAAGATTGGTCTTTTTGATGTGTTGTTTTGTGCATACTTGCAAAGCAGTCATGCAAATATGTGCATAATCAATGCACAGTGTAACGTGGGCTGCATTCTTCACAACACTTACCCACCAAGCTGGAATAAGCACTGAATGTGATTTTTTTTTTTTTGTTCTTTGGACAAGGTTATCTCATTCAGTTTGTTAGATGGAAAACCTGCAGCTGTCATAAATGCTACAAATCTAACGTGCTGATAGCCAGCCTGTTCCCTAGAAAGGCCTGAAACGGAGACCCCCACACCACTACAGCTAAGCACCAGATTAAAGTAGCTTTATAATCCCCTATCATGTCTCAGGCTCTTCTTTTAGCCAGTCACAGAGTCTAATGGTGTAGGGAGGGTGAGAAATGATAGGATATCTATAGATTGTGACACAAGTGTGTGAAGGATAGATACAAACGGATATAATTCTCTTTTTTTATTATCTTAAATTCATATTTAAATTAGTTTTGGTTTGGTTTCTATGGAAAAACAAGATTTGTTTGTTTGGGGTCTCGCTAGTTGTTACACCTCCTAATAATGGCTGATTTTAGACTCTTTCTTGTTACTTTATACTCATATCCACTTCACACATCTACAGACCACTCATATCATTAATGCTTTTAAATGAAGGCGACAAAGTGCCCTTAGAGGTAATGTTATCTGAGACATTCCAAATGCTTGGAAAAAAATCCCGTAAATAAACAACATTCACGTTTGTAAAATGGAGAGAAAAAAGGCTTTTCCATGTTGTACTATCTTATCAGAGCAGTAGATTGGCTGTGCTCTCACTGAGTGTGTCCAAACACGGGCCAACACGTGATTTCTTCCCCTCTGAAGCAACACCATGCGCACGGTAACTCAGACATTGGTTGGACTTGAAAAGTTGGCAAAATATCGAAGCTAAAAAGCAAATTGAACAATCATCTTCTAATGACCTGAGTCGATCTGGGCCTGCTTACAGGTCAATGATGAAAGTAACTGTTTGTGTCAAACTATAAAAACTCCCAAATTGTCATATTGCCATATGACATTACTATCTTAACTCAAATGTTGCTGCCTTGTAGTTGTTGCTGGTGTATAAACAGATGTGACAGTTTCTATGTTCCTGTGTTGGCTGGCACCAGAAACGAGGCGCTAGCAGAGGATTTGTTGCTTTTAGTGAGCTCATGGCTGGACAGGAAGAGTGGCTCTCAGTGGCCTAGTCAGCTTATTAAAATGTCCTATTTGAAGTAAACATTTGCTTTAGATCTTTACCAGAGGTGAGGTCTCTGTCAGGGAAGCTGTAGTAAAAATAGAATTTCCAACAGAGATGCCCCTTGTTGATTGTCTTTTTTTTTTTTTTAAGATGTAAATGCACCAGAACTTTGAAACACTGTATTTTCTGATATTTCTGTGTATCAGTCCTAATAGTTATATGTATTGGCTATGAACACTGCCTTTGCTTCTTCCTTGCCTTGCTATCATTCAGTTGTCCTCCAAAGTGTCCCTGAGTCTGTCTGGGTCTTGTAAAGAAAAGGAATTTCAGTCACAAGCACAGTTCAAGCAAATACTCAGTTTTTAGCTGCACATTTTTCGTGCTAAGAATGATTTAAAAGTGCAGGTGTACGACAACAGTTCCTCTTTAGGCTGAGTGGGAAAGTGTTGTGCTTGGGGCTGTAAAGGGCAGTGACGCTCCAGAGCCAGTGATACCATGACCATTGTAGTCAGTGTCTCCATAAGTCATCTCAGGCCTCATTGCAGAAGAAAGAGGAGATCTCAGAACTTGGCAAGAGTTTGGTTTTGCCCAGTTCTGTATGATTATGTAACTGTCTTGCACAATAACTTAGCATTTCTGTGTTATACAGAGAATTGGGAAATGAGAGGGAATGTCCCTGTTAGTGTGACGGAAAGGTTTATATGTCACATCTTCACTCACTTTGAGCTGCCAAGTTGTAAATAGAATGTCCCTGAAGTCCAGCAGTCTGTTAATGTCTGTGCTAATCCAGGAAACAGATGTGTGAAGAGCTTTTGTTTGTGGAACCACGAGCCCTGATACAGGTGACGGCGGGTCCTAAAACAGATTAATTATGATTGTCACTGTGAAGGTGCGTGATGTTCATCAGCTTATAAACCAGTGGAATCGGTCCTGGATGATCATTGTTGATGCAGAGGATGTGTGCAGCTCCAGCTGCGGACATGTAGTCAAATACAAAGTATTTTAGTTTCTTTCTGCAGACCGAAACTTGCAGGAACTGGCTGCCGTGTTTTCAGTTCTGTCCTGCCATTTGAGGTACCTCAGCAGAAGTGAGCATTTGATACTGGCTGATTTGTGCTGTCGTATAATAGCGAGTTTTTAAGTGACAGGTTTTAGGGGAAAAACAGGCTGCATGACATAAGTGAACACCCAGGGTGAGTCAGTGGTGACAGTTGCTGGGTCGACTTCCTAGCTGTGCCTTTTTGAGTCTAGAATTATTGTACTGCAGTTACCAATCTCCACTTGTATCTTATTTGTGGCTGTTTTTGTTTTGTGGAAACTTGGAAACTGTTTTGGGAGATCAGTAAGTGATGTTGATCAATATTCCTGTGGCTCGGGATCAAAATCAAGCCTCTTTGTTTTTATTTTTTTATTGACTTGCCCTGATTTTTTTTTTTTTTTTTTTTAATGTAATTGTGGCGCAACTACAAATTTCTGATAAACTGTCAGATAATTGGCAAGAACTCTTATTAAAAGTTACAAAACAGCTCTGAGCAGCATTAAAGGGATAATTGATGGCACTTAGGAAGCCATGCAGTTTCAAAGGATGGACAAGTAGACAAGTCTCGTTTTGTTTAATTTCAACTTGAATCAGAAAAAGAACGTCACGCACCAACGCAGAGGCAGCGATCAGGGTCAGTTTGTGCTGTTTTCTATGCTTTAGTGGGCAGCTGGAGCTCTCAAACAGCCCTGCTCCACTTTGTTCTCGATGACTGAGTTGAGGGCATCTCATGGTTTTTGGCACCGGTTTTCTGGAAAGAGTTTTTTAACATTCCATAGTGGCTGACTGGAGTTCACACATCACCCGCCGTGTTGTTAACTCTGGCATAAGCCGAGTCATGAGGTTGGAAAGCGTTACTGCCGTTGTGGCTCTGGGTTCATTCACTGCATCGTCATGATTTTATTTTTATTATTTTTTTTTGTGCGTGTGTGTGGGGGAGTGTGCCAGTGTACTGCCTTTTCGACACATGCGCCCTCTGCATCTTTCATGTTCCGATACCGCCTATTTTAATATATAGAATATCCATCCTTGTCCACCGTGTTTTTCAGTGAGAGATAAAAGATTCCTGAAAGATGGCGCCCATATGGCCTGTCAGCCTACCATTCATCTGTTGCAGAGGAAAGTTGGAGCCCTCCTCTCATTGTAAAATGAGTTGAAAATCATCACTCCATGATGTGAACAGTTCAGTTCTTAAAGCCACTGGCTGTTTTTCCCACCTGTCCAATTTCACGATCGTCAAGCGTCTCAAAGCCGAACTGTAAATCATCATCATCATTTTTATTGTGCTGGTGAGATACATGCCAACCCTAAAACGAACTGTGCAATTAAACCGGACATGCTCACGGAGTCTTATGGCAACGATTACATTAGCTTCTTGCACTGCCCGCATGCACAGGCCCGACTTATTAGCTTTGGTGGTTTGTTTGTGCCCGGCTTAAGAGCACTTAAAGTCTCCAGCCTCCACTTGTATCTGCTGAAACGTGTAGAAGGAGAGTGCTAATCATTGGAAATTGGTAAAGTGCTTGTTGCTGTATGGAGGAGCTAATTGCGCTGTCACAAGGGACCTGTTCGTGGGGATTAGTCAGTTAGTGAAGTTGATCAATATCGCTGTGGTTCAGGAGGAAAGGGAGGTCTTCCTCAGCTGCCTGGGTTTTGAGACTTCTGTGGTAAAGCTGGAAGATTAACCGAGCTTTCATTCATCCGTGGTGATGGGCCTCTTGCGTCAATGCACATTTTTCAATGCATTTTCATTTTAGATAATTTAAAAATCTTTGATTATTGATCATTTAGGACATCTGTGCCTTATTGAATTCTTTTGGATCTTTGTACTAATAAAAGCTTTAAAGCTTGATTTTTTTTTTTTAGTTTGTTTAATCTGGAGTGTCAAAAAGCTCCCTGAAATGTGACCCCTCATGCTCATGCCTAGTTTGTTGACTTTTTTCCATGTTGAAACTCTTAGATCTGGCCGCTGCTGCCTCTCCACTAAGCCTCCCCCTTGTCATGTGATCTATCCGCACCCTCTAGTTTTCCTTCTCATGCCATTGTAATAGTATTGATACAAAGATCATTGATTGGGCAACAAATCCTTCTGGGCGCCCTCATTTTCATGCTGTAACATCTCTGACAGTGGATCACCTGCTTTCATAAATCTTTACATGTTTTTCTGTGATTAGTTTCATGCTCTCTCAATTGTTTGCACCAGGTGTGTCTGAGGACAGGTAATGCCCGAGTGATCAGCGGTTTGAGTAATTAATCACATCCTTGATGCAGGAGCACACATCCTGACCTGACCTGTGCCTTTAAATGAGCGCATGCATGCGCACACATGTCTGCTCCCTAATGTCTGCTCTGCATCTTGAATATGTGTCCACTCGCTTATGCATGCATAATAGATGGCTTGTTGTTGAGTGGAGATGTTTTGTTCTCAATACTCTGATATCCTGTTTTTGTAGGGGTTTTGCAGTGCCAGCACCGTTTCTCTTCCTGAAAGCCTGCTCTTTGTGTCCACTTTGGATGGAAACCTGCATGCCGTTAGCAAGAAATCAGGTTCAATCAAATGGACTTTGAAGGAAGGTAAGAGGTGATGTCTGGATTCAAGTCTACCTTGTTTTTTTTTTTTTTTTTCTTTCCCATGTTGTTCCTGATTCAAGTTTATTTTGCCACGCTGAAATGCTTGTGTGTCTTTTGTCATGAACACGGAAAAAAACAGTCATTTTAAAACAGGCTGACTGGCTTATGTTATTTACAGTATTTTCTGTCACTTTTAAAAACTCACAGAATATAATAAAAGACTACTGAATTACAGGTTGGCCTTTTCGAATTGAGGAATGACTCCTAGTGTTAAATCTTGTGTTTTACTCGTAGAGGTTTGCTGTTAGAAGTTCCGTTGGGCATAAAAACTGGGTAATTATTAACTGAGCAAGGGGCAAGTATAGCCTGTAATCAAGGTCAGAGTGGGCCTGGGTAAGCAACTTGGCTGAGATATCACGTGCGCAAGCGGCATTGCTGTGCTTACCATGTTAATGCAGGCACTATACCTTCAGGTGGCAAAATATGAACACACCTTTTGGGTTGTTTTCCCAAAGTGGTAGAAAGCAAATGATCCGTTGCTGCCCGGGATGTGAATATGTATTAATCAGAGGCAGAGGCCGCCTCCTCCTGCTCACTCCTGTTTTTCTGGAACGGCATATGAATATAAATGTGCTGATTTTGTAGCAGGCTTCAGACACACCTGTTGTTGTGCTTTTCTCATGCTGACATTCACCCACAATAATGAGGGGAGAGGAACCGTCTTTTACCTGCACTCATGCAGAAAAGGCCTGTCCTCAAACACGTGTAGCGCTAGACTTAACATTCTTATCTGTTGCAGAAAAGATGTCAACAAAACTTCTTCTCCACGTCTTTTTTTTTTTTTTTTTTTTATAATTACAGTTAATACTTGTCAAACATAACAATAATTCAGCACATTAAGTAATCCTGTGGCTACCTCCTGCTTTAGTTGACCCCTCCGGGGCGCCTCCATACAGATCGGCTCCATCTGGTCCACACCCTGTGTGTTCACACCGCGAGGAGGTGTGTGTGTGTTTGTCTAGTAGCAGTAGAGACAAGGGCTTCACATTTTGACCGTTGGTGTCAAGAAACACAACTGCTTGCCTGTTTTTAATCTTTAAGCTACCTGGCCATGCTGACTTTGTTTCAACCAGCTCATGTGTGTTATCAATACTTCTGATGTAAATCAGATATGTGAAACATGATTGGTTGTATATTTTTCAGAAATGTGGGTTCACTTAGAAATCATGGCATAGATACTGTTCAGTAAGTTAGATTTTAGTCCCTCACTACTAAAATATGTTAATGTCACCATGATTTGCGTCACCATCTGGTAAAAGGAAACATTTTTTTGACCCACATCTAAAGAAGCCGAAGCCTATTATTTGCGTACTGAGCAAATTCTTTAAAATCCTTCCTTTGTAGGGGAAAAAAAAAAACACTTGGAAACTCGTAGGTATGTTGAAGTAGAGCATTTCTGAGTAAGATTAGATCTTGGTAAACTTTGCCCCCCTCATTGACACTACAGTCTTCATCGTTCCCACAAAACAGTTTTGGGAAGGTTCGCCTCGGGGTAATCAGTCCATGTTATATTTGGACTTTTTTGTCATCTATACTTGATTGTCACTCTTGCTCATTGGCTTCTGGCCACGGCTTCCATCGTCGGTTAACTTTCTTGTCGATCCTGACGAGCATCTTTTTCTGGTCTCCTCTTTTCGCAGATCCAGTTCTTCAGGTCCCGACACATGTAGCTGAGTAAGCATCCTCTAGTTACTCTTTTGCATGAGTGCGCCCACACGTTGCGCCCTGCTGAGACAAAAGATGCTGAAGGCATTGATTATTGTAACCTGTTGAGCTCGTCTCATCTGTCACTCGGTTTAACTCGCTGCTTAATGTCTTGAGCTTTTCATCGATTCTTTCTCGCAGGCCAGCTTTCCTCCCTGACCCCAACGACGGCAGCCTGTACTCTCTTGGAGGGAAGAACAATGAAGGCCTCACAGTAAGAGGAAACGACTTTATCACAAATTCGAATCTCCTCGCGTCATTCAGAAAGGCTTTTCAGTTCCCTGTTCTCGAGAAAAACACATGAAATATAAAGTCGTGCATGCGGTCAGTTGCACCTGGTTTATAAGGTGTGTGAATGCATTTTTGAGAAAGCTGTGGCGACCTTTTCATTTTTGTTTTTCTTCAAACAGAAATTACCGTTCACTATTCCTGAGTTGGTGCAGGCCTCGCCCTGTCGCAGTTCTGACGGCGTTCTTTACATGGGTAAGGCTAATTCCTGCGTAGAGCTCATGATCTGTGGCTGCTGAATAAACTTGTTGTTGAGTATCAGGCATGAAGAGCTGCCAGCTCACGTACCCTCACCTCCATTTTTGTGGTCTGGGGAGCCTATTCCTAAAAATAAATAATAATTGACCAGTACTTTTTGAGATTATGTCAAATGTGTACGTATTGACAAGTTCTTTGTATTGAAACACGCAGTTTTATTTTTACATTAAACAGCAGCAGTCGGTTTCATCATCTTGGTTTTGAAGTGCTCAGTTTTGCCGGACATCAAGATTGTCCGTGTGTCATGTGCGCTACATACAAAAAGTTTACGCCGCTCCGTGATAATTTCAGCACGAACCGAAAATGCGCTATCACCAGCTTATTGTGACCCTCTTTAAACTTTTGATTGCTCTTGTCCAACTGTTCTGATCTCTTTGCTCAACTTGCTGTTTTCTAAGAAGGAGCTTAAAGAGAAAACTCACAGCAGGTGTTTGATCCATGAATCAAACAGTAAATTTCATGATTTGATTAGAAATGGAATTTAAAACAGTCCTGCTGTTCACATTTTGACATCATGAGACCAAGACGACGCCCGGTCAGTCCAGGACTGCCCTACACTTGGAACGGTACAACCTAGACTAGCCGAATAACATCATTAATCCAGTCATTGAGCTCCTGCACTTTCTGCACCATTAGAAATGATTTACTCATCATCTCATGCGTCTGCATAAATGCTTTAATATCACCGGATTCATGAACTTTATGCGTTTTTGACAAATTCCACCTGAAAGCCAGTGTCCCTAACATTTTGTGAGGAGTGCATATGGTATTTTCTCTCTGTCTTGAATAGTCAACATGAACTGAATGTACAGTCAGTGTCCTTCAGTATCTCCTCACTCGGATGAGCTGCTGTTATCTAACCTCTAAAGAATAAGTTAGACTGCAGAACACGTTGAGTCCACCTGCCGCTGTACCTCCTCTTCTTTTGAATTTACAACAGTTTGTGTGAGCTGTAATCTCCCGCGCTGGATGTGTGTCACGGCAACAAAGAATCGGATGACATTTGGCTCCTGACGGTCAGGATCAGTATAGCTTTTTGTTTTCATGCAGCTCGAGCTGCTGCCTGCACACAGCGACGCCCCACTCTCCGACACCCCTGAACTTTACAGGTTACATCAGACCAAACCGCCATCTGTTTTTCTTTCTTTTCCTTTTTGTTTTTTTTTTGTCCTGAAAAAAATTAGAAACCTACCCAATAATCTGTTTGAGTAGCAGGGCACTTGTACACCGTGGTCAGGTAAAATTACATTTGTTTTTTTTTCTTGTTTGAAAAGACAATGAACTAACCGTTTAATTGTAGGATGGAAACACCCATTAGTGACAGTTGAACGGCTGCATGTTAAATTGCCCAATTCGCCGCGTACACTGTGTGCATATAGAAAATCTTCAGTCAATTCCATCACACCTAAAATAAACAGACACAAAAAATGCGTTTCCTCATCATCATGATATTCTTTTAAAAGAAGAGCTGAGTGAAGGCTGAAAGGGGAAGAAGCTTAATGAGGAAACAACACTCCTCATACAGACATCATGAGTCGCAAAACATCAGAAATCTAGTGAGAGAGAACAAGATACTCAAATGGAAATGAATGTTCAATGTTGTGTTCATGCCGTCGGTGTGTGTTTTTGCTTTTGCACAGGTAAGAAGCAGGACTTGTGGTACGTTGTTGACCTGCTGACCGGGGAGAAGCAGCAGACTCTGACCTCCTCCTTCGCTGAGATGCTTTGTCCCTCGTCCTCTCTTCTCTATCTGGGGCGCACAGGTACAAACAACAGCAAATCAGCAAGGCTCAGTTCTGTTTTTTAACTCGGAAATAAGTTGAGTTTGTCTTCAATAGCCCCCAAACTGTCCCTGCAGACTTTAAGAGGTGGTGTGGTTGGATAACTCAAGATGAAGCTATATAGCATGAGAACCCTGCAGAGAGAATATATGCTGAAACATTAAAATCACTTTGTCTGTGAGCTGGGTTCAGTTTCATCACCTCCACAGTGTCAGTTTTGTCAATTCCATTGTTGCGAAGGAAACTCGGCACCCACTTTACGTCGCCTTTGTGACCGGAGACCACTCAGCTTTTGTATAGGTTGCATAAGTAAGTCATAAACAGACTGTTTTTTGTGTTGAAAACCATATTCCTGCTATTCATCCCAATGTCAGAGTACACCATCACCATGTACGACACCAAGAGCAGAGAGCTGCGCTGGAATGCCACCTACTCGGACTACGCCTCCACCCTTCCGGACGACGACACCAAATACAGTACGGTTCATGACGAGAACTGGATTTTTTTGTGCGATTTGGTGTTGGCGGTAAACGGTGATCGTTCATGTCGTTTTCTGGTCCTCCACAGAAATGGCTCACTTTGTGTCCAACGGCGACGGCCTGGTGGTGACAGTGGACAGTGAGTCGGGAGACGTTCAGTGGGTCCAGAACTACAACTCCCCGGTGGTGGCCATGTACATCTGGCAGCGCGAGGGCCTCCGCAAGGTTCCCCACACCAACGTGGCGGTGGAGACCCTGCGGTACCTCACGTTCATGTCGGGAGAGGTCGGCCGCATCACTCAGTGGAAATACCCGTTCCCCAAGGAGAAGAAGCCCAAGAATAAATTCTTGTAATTCATATATTTTTAATAATTTACCTTGAAAAAGAAGTTGCATGTTTGAATGGATTAGATTATTTTCACTTTTCTAGCAGTCAGATTATTGAAGCGAGGATCTAGAGAACAAGCGTTGGCCAACAGCTCTCAAACATGTTGCAGCAATTTTTTATTCTGTGAATCATCAAAGCCTGAACCACGAGAGGATGAAATCAGAATCTCCTTGTGTTTATGTTGGATTGCTTGGTGTTGGGATGGAGTCTCGACTTGTAATATGTGACGAGAGGCTGCCTACAGGCCTGGTTTCACAATGTGGGGCGGTCATACTTTTATATGTGTCCACACCTGCTGCTACTGAAACAAAGAGTCAAGACTTTGAGAGCGCAATCCTCGGAGAGTTTTGCATATTTGGTGTAGTGTAGCTGAGGCAATCGGCTAGAGGATGCAGGATTTCATTGTAACGATTATATTTTGTGTAATTTTGCCTCCAAAACAGGAGAATTTTGGAACAATGGACATGTTTGAAGTAAATTTGGCCCTCGGGCAGGATTTTGCTTGAACTTGGTGTCGTGTATGCAGCTATGAAAAAGCCTTTTTCTTCTCCTTGTCTTTCAGGGCCACCCTGTATGTAGGTAAATACTCCACCAGCCTGTATGCGTCTCCCTCCCTGGTGCATGATGGAGTGACTGTCGTGGTGAGTGCCATTTACATATTTATCGCTTTTCAGGGAATCAGCAAGATTCCCTGAACAAGATACATGAAACAAGATTTGAACAGTTTATTTCCCATCTTCAAAATACTTGAATTCATCGTCTGCTTTTCCGATTCTATTGAGGCACAACAGGAAGTTTGTGTGTTCACACCTTTTTGTTTTCTACTTTGGCTTTGAGCAGTCTTACTTCCTGAGATAGTGATCTATAGTTCCTGCACTTGCAAACGACTCTTCCAAAATGTATCCCATCATATAGAGTAGTGTGACTCTAAACGTTTGGATGTGTGTGTGTCTGTGCGCAGCCTCGTGGCAGCACCTTCCCACTGTTGGAGGGACCCGATAGCCAAGAGGCAGACGAAGACAAGGAGTGTGTCATCACGCCCAGCACCAGCGTCAAGTTCAACGCGGCGCTGCGCGAGCGAAACAGGATCAACTTCATGAGGAACTACCTGCTCCTCATCGGTACTGCACAGGAAATATTCCGTATTTTTTTAATCCTGTGATCCAATACAATCAGAGTTTCGTCATTTAGGTTTATATCCTAAAGCTTTGACTGCAATCAGCTGAAACTGAAATGGTTGTGAAAGTGAAGAGATTTGACTGGAAGCACTTTTAACCCAGTTACTGACTCAGGAGGTTGTGTTGTGCTCAGACTGCCCTCTGCTGGATGGATAGAAACATCACATCTGACGAGAGTCGGAGTGGAAAGACACTCTTCTGCTCCTCATGCTGTTTGTTGAAACGTCCCTTCTCTGTTTTCAGGTCATCACGAGATGCCTCTCGAAGCTCACACGAAGATCCTGGAGAAGTTTCCCGACAGCTTCCCTCGCAATCAAGGCAACGTCATCCCACCCACCGAGAAGAAGGTAGAAGAGGTGAGAGTGGGTTAATTAAATGCTTTCAGATATGGCCGACTCTCTGTACAGATGTCCTGACTCATCTCTGTGTGGCAGAAGGTGAACGACAGCGGCATGGACGACGGCCCGCCTCCTTCGCCCCTGCCTGACACGTCTATCCAGGAACCAGGGACCAGCGGTCGCCCCGTGCGCCCAGAGGCTCCGGTGGACACGATGCTGAAAGACATGGCCACCATCATATTCTCCACTTTCCTCCTGGCTGGATGGGTGGCCTTCGTGATCACCTACCCGAAGGTACGACTCATGTAGGCTTCAGGTGAACCGTTATCCTGTGAACTCTGCTGAACGGAGACAGATTAGTGTGGAGGAAGTTTTGGCAGGATTGGATGAAGAGGAGCTGCACAGCACTCCCACCGTGTGTGTGTGTCTTGAAGGACTGTGGATGCCCATAATTTGCTGTACAGTTTGCTGTTTGGCAAATGGAGCTTGTCATAAAATCAATGGTTATCAGATGATGTATCGACGTCTGCAGCCAGAGAACTGGTTTTGACGTGAACATAAAAATGTAAATGTGTGATGACAAACTGGAATTAAGTCGACGGTCGACACAAACACTGTCCTCAAGGACAGTGTTTGTGTTTTCCTGTATTTTAATGGAGGCAGTCAAACTTCTAGACTGTTTTAAATTTATTACACAAACTCAACTACATCAAACCTTTTTCTATATTTTAAGGAGATGTATTTCAAAGTATTGGGAAATTTCATGACATTGGATGTTTTTGGCTTTTTTATTAACAAAATTTTTTCGTTACGTTTTTTTTAATGCTTCAAACATTTGATTTAAAGTGTATTTTGTTTCCATGTAAAAAAGTGAAGCCAAACTAGCGCCGAGGCTGACATGTCCTTTGTTACCGCAGAGCGTGCACAAGCAGCAGCAGCTGCAGCACCAGGAGTTCCAGCGACAGATGGAGGAGAGGCTGGAGCTGCTCCAGCGGCAGCAGCCCTTCCCCCCCGCCGAGGTGGCCCTGGGCCTGGCTCCAGACAGCGACTACCTGGAGGTGGCCCGCATTCGCTCTGAGTGCTCGGACCACAGCAGCCCCAACGTCACGCCCCGCGCCTCCAACCACTCCAATTTATCGGTCTCGGAGTTGGGGAGCTCAGCCAATGAGCATGAAGACGGAGGTAAAGACTTTGGCTGTTTAAGATATTGAGTGCAATTTAAACCAAGATGGAACTGACTGAAATCTGTCTCTCCAGAGGAGGACTCCTGTATTGTCAAAGTAGGGAACATAACTTTCCACCCAAAGGAAGTGTTGGGTCACGGCGCAGAGGGAACAATTGTTTACAAGTAAGTCATGGTCGCCTCAGCTGGAATACGAAGTGGATTTTTATTGTAACGTTGCTTTTCCACTCTTCCCTATAAGGGGACAGTTTGACAACCGTCAAGTTGCCGTGAAGAGGATTCTCCCCGAGTGTTTCAGCTTCGCAGACCGTGAGGTCCAGCTGCTGAGGGAGTCCGACGAGCACCCAAACGTCATTCGCTACTTCTGCACAGAGAGGGACCGGCAGTTCCAGTACATCGCCATCGAGCTGTGTGCGGCTTCGCTGCAGGAGGTAATCAGCAGCTCTTTAAGCTCTCTGATGGATTCTAGAACAGTGATTGGTTCTTTGTATTTATCTTTATCAAGCTATATTTCCTTAATCATGCATTTTGTGGAAAATTCTATATATGAGTTCAGATAACAGATTCTTTCTCTCTGCATTTTCTCAACCAACACTAAACGTTCTGTTTTGTATTCTTAGTACGTGGAGAGAAAAGACTTCGATCGTCATGGACTAGAACCTGTCGCGCTTCTTCAGCAGACAATGTCAGGACTGGCCCATCTGCATTCTCTCAATATTGGTTTGTATCTTTGAATACGAATTCTCGCTGTCATCTGTTGCTTTGTATCAAACTTGATCCACACCACAGAAACGACTGACGCCATGCCTTCTGTCTTTGCGCAGTCCACAGAGATCTGAAACCCCACAATATCCTGGTGTCTATGCCCAACGCGCACGGCCGAGTCAGAGCGATGATTTCAGACTTCGGCTTGTGTAAGAAGCTTGCGGCGGGTCGCCACAGTTTCAGCAGAAGGTCTGGCGTGCCGGGCACCGAGGGCTGGATCGCCCCAGAGGTTCTCAGTGAGGACTGCAAAGACAACCCGGTGAGTGGGGAACTCCTGATGCTCCTGTTTGAATCACATTCTAATATAGACGCAAAAAGCTGCAAGAATCAGCATGTCTTCAACCTTCTTACAGAGATGGTGTTTGACTGTAATCCAGGTTAACCTCTAGTTTTCTAAGTTTTTTTCTCGTCTTTTGCAGACCTACGCAGTCGACATCTTTTCTGCTGGATGTGTGTTTTACTACGTGGTGTCCCAGGGCAGCCATCCTTTTGGCAAGTCTCTGCAGCGACAGGCAAACATCCTGCTGGGAACATACAGCCTCGATCACCTGCAGAGTGACGTACATGGTGAGTCCTGAGCTTCCTCAGTTTGTTCTTACTTCTAGTGTTTCACAATAATGGCAGCAGTGGTCAGCTTAAGAAGTATAAAGTTCAGTCGTACCTCATAACCACAGACTAAAACCAGCAAGTTTGTTCTTTTTCTCAGGGGACATTGTAGCCAGAGATCTGATCGAGCAGATGATGAGCATGGATCCCTACAGGAGGCCTTCAGCTGAAAGTATTCTCAAACATCCTTTCTTCTGGAGTCTGGAGAAAGAGTTGCAGTTCTTTCAGGTCAGTCGTTTTTCCAACACATGTTTTTTGAGATTACCTCTTCAGACTCTGGTGTAGTTCAGGTTCTATCCTGAATGCAGCACACTGCTGGTATCATGTAGTTTGTTTACACACACTGCAGATGAGAGAACTTGTGCTTTTGGAATGATCCAGCCTCATTATGAAATCAGGTTTGTGTACGTTTGTAAAGGAGAACTGTACAGCTGGTTCGCTTTCTGACTTCCACATCATTGGTATTTTGAAACCTTTTCTTGTTGTTGGCAGGATGTGAGTGACAGAATAGAAAAGGAACCGCTGGACGGACCAATAGTGAGACAGCTGGAGCGAGGAGGGAGGGCTGTGGTCAAGGGAGACTGGAGGGAGCAGATCACAGTTCCACTGCAAACAGGTGAGAGTTTGATTTAAAAGATGTGGTTGAATAGGATTTATCCTGCATCCGTTTTTATTTTATGTTTTTGTTAGCATTGGAAAACACCTTAGAAACTTTCCAAATCATTCCCATTTCTAATGTTTTCACTCTGAAAATCACTGTATCCAATCAAATGTTGGTGAAAGACACACCTCATATCTGCCACCTATTTCCCCCAAGATGCACTCGTAGGTGTAAATTTCAGCTTTAAATAGAGGATTAAAGTAGAAAGGTACATATGATGAGAAGGTTAGACATCAGTCATTCATTTATGGTTATAAATTAATGTTTTATTCTTTTTTGTCCTTGTCTGCAGATCTGAGAAAATTCCGTTCTTATAAAGGCGGCTCAGTCAGAGACCTGCTGCGTGCAATGAGAAACAAGGTAAATGAACCATTGCCACATTGGCAGTTTCCCTGAATATATTGTTTTAATTTTAGCAATGTTATTTTATTAGTTCATTTTCCATTATTGTCTCTTATCTGTTATCTCGCTGCTGCTTCACTGGGAAAAGTCACCTCTATCATATCTTGACTGGATATTTTCATGTTTGCGTCAAAATGAACGTGATCTTTCCCCTTGGCCTCAACAGAAGCACCATTATCGAGAGCTGCCTGCGGACGTGCAGGAGACCCTGGGATCCATCCCCGACGACTTTGTGTCCTACTTCACGTCTCGCTTCCCCCACCTGCTCATGCACACCTACCTGGCCATGCGGACCTGTGCGCAGGAGAGGCCGTTCCTGCCTTACTACTCCACTGCCGAGCAGCTCGCGAAAACGGACAGCCAGCTCACGCCTTGCGGGCCACAGAGACAGGACGAGCCGTGCACTCAGCAGCCGCCGGCACAGGCGCCGCTCCCTCCCTCACAGTCCCATGAACCGTCACTTTCCCCGCCGCCGGTGCAGGCGTGTCACACAACAGCTGCCGAGCCGGCGCCCGAACTAGTGGACGAGCGAGTATCTTCTCAGTTACCGGTTCAGACAGTGCAGCCAGCAGAGGCCCCGCCCTCCACACAGACTGACGTGCACAGCCAAGCGGCGAGCCCCGCGTCCGCCCCCGAACCGCCTCCCGGTCCCCTCAGCCAAAGCGAGTCCAGTCCTCCCGAGATCCCCTCAGATCCCCCGACCCTGGACGAGTCCGGATGACCCGGCGCAGACGGGAGCGTCGCCTTAAAGAGTGGAAGCGAAGCGGGCCAGCCCCGCCGCGGACTGGCGAGGACCGGGCCTGCAGCGCCCGGAGCCCACCGCCAGACGCAGCGGCTGCAGCCCTGAATGAAGTGCCTTCTGCTGACACGCAGGAACGCCACCCCAACACGCCTGCGTCTGCCACGCCACGAGAGAGCAGGCGGGAGGTTTTCCTGCAGCTGGACTGAGAAGAGATCCTTTTTAATCTTTTGATAACGGCATGTCCAAACAGTTTTCGTCCCAAAAATATCTCCATTGTGGTGAAACGTGTCCAGATGTTGAACACTGGTGTACTTTTTATTGTGCAATGTATTTTTTTTTTTTTTTTTCCCCAGTGAGATTTTTTTCACTGCAGAGATGCTGTATATGTAAATATATTTTTATAGACTGATTCAGAATTTGAATTACTGTTGAAAAAAAATCATTTAATATGGCCAGTGTGCCTTTTTCTAATATCACTGTGCTGCATAGGTACAGATCTATAAAATGGACTATGCTAAATGTGCTTGATTCCAGTTAATGCTGCTAGATTTGTTTTTTTTTTTTTTTTTTGTTCCTTCCCATCACGTCTAGACTATTGCTCTGAACCGTTCCAAAAGGTGTTCAAGGTGATGCTTGAGCACAGAAGGTAATTTAATCTTTTAATGTAAGAAGTCGAGAGTTAAGTTTGGCTGTAAAGTACTCATGTGATAACTTTTTAAAGGGTGTTAAAGTGAAGTTAATGACCTGCACATTAAATTCTATTTTTTTTTTATACCGATACTTTGCCTGATTGTCGACGTTCTTTCCTCTCATTGAGAAAGTTTGATTCTTCCTTTTTTATATATGTTCTAGAAGCTGTGATCCAGTTTGTCTGTTACAGGAAACTCCTACAGCATGTTCGCCTTCTGTCTCCAAAAAGTTAAGAGCATTGCACACCATCATGAAAGGCTGCTCACTGGTAATGTCTGTAAATTCTACAGCTGCTATTAGCAAAATATTTCATTGTGAAAACTGTCATACACATAATCCTTCCATATTTGTGAAACATTGCAGGAAAACTTGTTCTTCAAAGTTCCAGGAAGTTAATCCAAATTTGCATAACCAATGTTTTATAAATACATTGTGAGAGTCAGTAGGAAATGAGGTGGGGCCATCTGAAGTTCATGTCCTCTCGTTTATGTATATTTGTTTTATTTGAGGAAAAGGTCACTTGTTTTGGGGCTTGTTGTCATGAGCCTGGTTGCTTTGTTTCGGTTGTGAGATCTCACCTCACCTCTCTCACCTTGCTGTGAGAAAATGCTGAAAGGGTTGGTGAGTTTGGGTTTAGTTTAAAACACGTTGGACTGGAAACATTAGGTGGGTTGATAGGACTTGCACAACCTTTGGACTTGTTTTTAGAAAATATTCCAGATATCGCCAAAAATTAAAATCTTTTCAACTGCTCTGTCCTTCGATTGGAAGCACGTTAAACTGGGTCAGCTGAGGTGAACCAGGCTCATCCTTTTTGGTTCCTTCATCCGTCAGCCTGCAAATCGAGTGAAGTCCATGGATGCTATATGTAGGTAAGATCATTTTTGTTTATGTATAATTTATTTAGATTTCTTTCTCTGACTTCCAACACCACAAAGAGACCAACAGATCATGTTTACTCTTAACTACAACCTACAGTAATCTAAGTAGATCATGAGGAAGTCTGCACCTCTGAGCTGGTTCTGCAGATTTCTTCCTGTTGAGGTTTTTTTTTTTTTCTTTTTTTTTCTTTTCACCCTTTTCTTGTCACGTGTGCTTACTTGTGGAACATTTTAGTTTTTTTCTTTGTAAAAGTGACTACAAATAACTGTTCTATTTGCCTCTCTAGAAATAAAATTGAATAGCATATTCCAATCATTTAGTGCAGTTGGTTCTGCATGGTGTCATTTCACCATGAGCTTGGGTGGGGTTTGTGTGTGTTTGTGTTATCGATTTGAGTTTGGAGCTGGTATTACTTGATAAGGTCCAGATCTGGCAACCCTGGGTAGGAGGGCGCGATGCCTCCGCTCGTGCAGCCGCTCACATTTCTGCACAACACCGCCAGAGTGAGGGGGGCTGCCTTCGGCCACAGCAGCGATCTCCCCCTCGGTGTCATTTCTGAGGAGGACTCAAGGTATCGTACTTCTTTCAGAAAACGTTGCCTTTAAATCCTGTAGAACTAGAAATGCGAAATCTAACCATTTCTCCTCCAGATCGCACCGCTAAACTGCACGCAGCGCTCAGTCTGGGCTGCAGTGGGGGCCAGACGCCCCTCCATCGTTTCCTCGTAACCGAAACTCGAGACCTGATCAGACTTCAGTCCAGAGAGGAGCTGCGGGGGAGTCTCCTTCTGACTGCAGTCCGCAGCGGGAAATGGACGACAGCAGCGTTTCCTTACTTCTTTACCCGGGTAGGACCCATCATTATTGCCTTTTGGGGGGTTATTTTAGTCATTCCAGAAAAATGCTGAGTTTTTTGTTTTTTTTGTGTGATGTTGCCAGCGTAGTTTATTATGCGTTACGTTTTCTTAAAAAAAAAAAAAAAAAAAAAAATGCAATACAATATGCGGGATATTTGTGCAAATTTATGCTATAAAATTGCGGGAACTTGCAAAAAGTGAGGTTTGATAAGAAAAAAAATAGGTTATTCCTCAACACCCTGCTCTTACTGCCTTAATGAGTCATTTCTGGTGACTTCCTGTGATGAGCCAGCAGGCCACAGGACAGAAAATGCTAGAAGAATCCATCTTGTTTTAATCCAAACCAGAGTTTTCCAAAAAGAATATGCTACAACTCCTGTAATAATGTAAGGTAACACTTTGCTCTGTCTTTTGTGCTAATTTTTGTTGGCAAATAAGACTCATTTGTGGACTTCGTAATGCCGCCTTCTTCGTTTTTTTCTATTTATTTGTACAAAAAGTGGGGTCAATAAGGGACTCCAGTCTCAGAAAAAACACTGTCGAATAACCTGGTCCAGAACTGAGAAGTCTAGGTCCAGTGGTTTTCGAACTGGACCTCCTTCAATTTGTTGTAGTTATGTAGATTACTATTAAATATGCTCTGCTTTCAATTTTCGAAAATATAATAAAGGTTGTAGATATTCAAAATTGATTATCTGGCAATGTTTTCGCCTCGATTAAAATGTTTAATGTAGTTTTATGTTAATAAGTAGTACAGAGAATGGATATATTTTCGCCAAATGGGAAAATATTTTTCCCTTAAATGCTGAATTGAATGCTATCTTCAGCCTCGTACAAAACGTGCATAATATATCAAGGTCTGATTTAAAGCTTTTTAGAAAATGAAGCATGTATGCGCTTTGTTTTGTATGCATGATTTGCGGTAAAGGACCAGATAAACAGCTTGGAGTGCAGGAACAGTCACGCTGAGGAGGCAAGTCTTAGCAGTGATTCTATCAATCACCGATCAACATTATAAATAAATTACATGAAATAAAAATTAAAATGCGGGACCGACCATGAATTTGTATTTTGGCTGATTATGCATTGAATTATGTGATCGTATGATCATTTTTTTCTGGACGGACTAATTTTAACTGATATCCATTTGATGAATCTGATTTGTATTATTGACGGAGAGAAAAAAAAATGTAACTCCAGCAACACATCACTGTTATATCGAAAACGAGCAAGCAGAGAATGTTTCAATGGGCCAGGGCTGATCTGATTTACACTGACATGTCAAAAGGTTCATCAAATAAACATTTGCCGTATATTAATGGATTGAATTATTTCCCTTGCAGATGGGAAGTGTCTGATAGCTTGACAGAGAGAGAAGAAACCATGGGTGAGTAATTGAGATTTATGTTCATGAAATAATTCCTTTTTTTTCCCATACATACTGTACATTTATAATACCAAATATATAATTAAGGGATAAAACGGAACACTCCATGATTAAAATAAGGAACTTTAATACAAAATGTAGATATTAACAATGATAAATCTGGAGCCCTGGTGAACTTTGACGCCGCAGATGTTGCATTCAGCACCTTTTAGGTCCTCTGTGAAGTGGCTCCACACTTTGCTGTTGCCCCCTGCCTGTCAAATGAAAGGAAATACTTTACATTCAGTGTATTTGGGCAATGGATTTTAATACTATAGTTGACTATTTCAAATTGAAAACAAGTGGCTGCATACAGCTGAAAGTGATCATGCATGCACTCATGGAAGGTGTTTTGAAATTGATATACATTGTATTTTCAAAAGCCTCATTCATACAAACATCAATTGTAAATGAAGGTATACCAATGTCCAAGTCTCCGAGTGGAAAAGGAAGGCCATCCCACACGAGAATACAAGTGACAATGATGGGTCTCGGCTTTATTGTTCGTTTTAAATCTTAGAGAAGCATGATAAAGACTGTCCATCTTGCGAAGACATTGAGCAGTAGCATCCATATAAAACAAATCTCCATAATCTAAAACTGACAAAAAAAAGTTGCAGTGACAAGCCTTTTTTTCACGTTAAAAGAGAACAGAATTTATTTCTAAAGAAAAAACCCAATTTCAATTTAAGTTTCTTTGCCATATTATCTATGTGGGGTTTAAAGGTGAGAATGTCATCAAGCCAGATACCAAGATATTTGTACATATGAACCACTTCTATAACATTTCCTTCAAGAGTGGATACTGGTGGAATAGTACAAGAGGTCTCCATCTTTTTAGCTTTTGAGAACAACATTAGCTTAATCTTGTCAGCATTTAAGATGTGTTTTAGTGACAAAATTGTGTGCTGCACCACATCAAAATCTTTCTGTAGGGACCCAATCGATTTGGCAGCTGTTGAACCACAACAGTAAATAATAGTGTCATCAGCGTATAGATGAATATTGGCATCGGGCACATTTTGTCCCAGATAGTTGTCAATTATGTTTATATCACAAAGTGTGTTCACACAACTTCAAAACAAAGTTTAACAGTCTTGACTGACCGAGACATGGTGTGGAGAAGAGAGCGAGTGGCTGGTGATCACAGTAGCTGTTGTGAGCTTTGGCAGGAGTGGCAGTGTTTACTATCGGAACAATGGGAATAGGTGCTACAGTCTGACTCTTGCCTTCTTCGCTTTCCGGACTGCTGTGAATGAAGGGAGTTAACCCCGAAACTGAGGACCGTTTCAGCCCTGGAGCAGAGCTTTAAAGGTGGTATGGACGATTTTCCCAGAAGTTAGAGTCCAGAGACTGTCAGTGTCTTTTTGAATGATGCACATGCACCAGACCATCCTCCTGCTCCTCCAGAGAAAACACCCATCAAATGCTGGGATCGTGCGTGTGTGAGCTCACACTGCTTACCTGTGCGTGCACGTCGCTGTTTACAGCCCCCTCTCAGCATCGCTGAAAACTTTCTGTCGCAGACTTCCCGACTGATTTTCACGATGACAGACTCGAAAGCAGAGCTCACGGGGTAATTTAAGACTTGTACGCGGGCGCAGCCAGGTGAAAGCATGCTGAACGCAAGCGCCTTCACCAGATTAATGGACATGGTGGTGAGCCAATAGTTGAGACAATCCACCCCAAAAGCCACAGAAAAAAAAATTGTCCATACCACCTTTAAATCTGCCTAAATTAACACCTGAATAGCAGCAGTTGCATCACTCCACACAGCCATACACACATAGACTTCGCTCCAAGACATACAGATCTATGACTCTGTGTATTATGGAGCTCTGAGATTTGTAACAATCTGCAAATCACTCGGTCGTCATTGTACCCATATATGGCAGTCTCATCCCACTTCACCATGGAGGAGGAGCGTGTGATTGTGGAGGTGCAATACAGCCCCCCCCCCCGGTTCAGGTGAAATCAGAATTTTCTGTTGCCATGTATGTGTACCTCATACAGCAGAGTTGAGTGGCTGTTGTTGACTGCAAGCTGTTTTTCACATTGGTACACTTTTATATCAAGCCATTTTATGCCTCCTTTCCCAAGTATTTATGCGACTATATTGCAAGAATCCAGAGCAGTTTTTCTATACGCTCAAACAACCATTATTTATTAAAGGTCCCTAAAGTTTGCACTGAATTTGTCAACCATTCATTTATGTATTCTGCACCCGCTGCCTGTACATCACTCCAGAAAAGTGTAAACCTGAAGAAATTGGTCTCTCTTAAAACATTCAGAAACTTTGTTGGGAAACTGGAATCTGCTTCACATCGTTCTTGTTCCTGCTTTACACAATGGTCCCATTATTGGACTTTTTTTACTCTGATCTGTTTGTATTTTGTTTTTATCTTGCCTGATTTGTATTTTATTTGACCTCTGCACTGCATGATGAAACAATGACTTAAGCTGCTGTCTTGACCTGGTTGACCTTGAAAAAGAAATTGTCTTAACGGGATTGACCTGGTTAAATAAAAGCTAAATAAATTTAGAACAAAAAAGTTCATCACAAAGTTTGATCAGGTACACACTTAATACACAATGATGGGATGATTTTTTTTCTTTTGCAGATAAAATTTCTCTGCTGGTTTGACATAGAAAGTGAATTCATCATGGGTGAGTAATCAAGATTTCTGTTAATGCCTCTTTAAAAAAAGTTTACATTTTTGAGTTGAATGTATTTTTTCTTTGCAAATGGTTTTTATCCTGTACATATCTATATTTACAATGTCACATTTTATGATATTCTTTTGTCTTTATTACTGTTTTTTTGTTTTTGTTTTTGTTTTTTGCAGTGTTGTTTTTGGCAGCCTATTTTGATTTAGTTTTAGTCTTAGTCTTTTGGACGAAATGCTTATTAGTTTTAGTCTAGTTTTAGTCATTTTTACACTTCATAGTTTTAGTCTAGTTTTAGTCGACGAAAACCAAACGGGTTTTAGTCCAGTTTTAGTCATAAAAAAGCCTTAAAAGGAAAAAGACAAAGGAAATTGTAAACCAAACAAACATAATAAAATATACTTAAATGGCACAAAAACAACAGAACACACTGATGCCTTCGAATATTAAATAATAAACTGGACTAGTTTGATTCTTTACAACCTCAATGCAGTGCTTATATGAGCTCTGCAGACAGAATGAGAGGACTAATAGGATTTTTGCTGATACTTTCAAGCTATTTTTATAATGTCCATACTGATATAAAAGCTGAGATCTTTTATTAAAAACTTATCTGTTCTGTTTCTATGTTACTGATTTGAACTGTTAAGAGCAACTGCCTGTTATTCTTTTGGAGGAACGATAAAACCAATACTAAGATGGTTATTAGGAAAATACTACCATTAAAACAACTGAAATAAACAAAATTAATTCCTTGGGTATTTGATGGTTTGAAACACTTGTAAGTCTTCAAAACTGAAATGACAAACATAACTTGAGTTTGATAAACTTTGTAAGTATTCCTTACCTGAATTTTCTCTATACAAATTTTAAACAAAAGTGAAAATACATTTCTTCAAAATAAGATAACACCTGAATTATTTTTCAAAAAAGAAAAAAAAAGAAGAAGTAAAGATTTATTAGGTACTTGGTGAAAAAAATCTTCACTAATCAATGGTGCACTCCTATAGCAGTTTCACAGTAAGAACAAGCAGTCAAACAGTTGGATCAGATCCTCCGTCTCCCATAACCAGGCATTCTGTATTATTTTCTGCTGGATTCTGATTAAAGTTCATCCATAAATCACTGCGTCTTTTCCTCCCGCCGAGCCCCGGCGAAAGTTGCTCCATGCGCTCTAGTGCGCCGGTGCATGCAGCGCACGGTGGTCAAACAGGAAGCAGCTCGTGAACTGCTGATATTTTCAGAGTAAAGCAGCCGATCTGCGTGAACAAGCTGGGGGAATCGCATTTGTTTTAATTTATTTTGAAAGTCAAATTACTGACATTTTCGTCTCGTCTCGTCTCGTTAACGAAAACAAAAGATACGTCTCGTCACATTTCCGTCTTTAAAGAGATATTTTTAGCTCGTCACGTCTCGTTTTAGTCACGGGAAAAAGGGGCGTTGACGAATTGTTTTCGTTATCGTCATTGTTAACGAAAACAACACTGGTTTTTTGTTTATTCTGGTTGCTCTCAGTATGTCACTGCTGGTGTCATGCAAAAATGCTTTAGAAATAACCTTGTCGACCAAGAGTGCAGGGTGGCCAAAACATGTCTAGAAATAAATATATAGCCTGGCACGCCAGACTGTCTCTCCGTGCTCAAGGATACATGGGGAAACAGTCTGATACCGCGCCAATTGAATCTGACTTCTGCCCGGCAAACTTCTGCCGGGCCAATCACAGCCCACGAGAGGCGGGAGTTAGCGATGCGTCATTTTATACCCCCCTCAAAACAATCATGGTGGCGGCTGCAACACAGCGAGGTTTTATTACGGCTCTGTCTGAAGTTTTGAACGAACTGAATTTGGCGCTGAAACCACAGCAAGAATCTGCTTTGAAGGCTTTTCTTTCTAACACCCAAATTCCACCGGACTCAAAAGCGCCGCTCCACGGCGCTGGTGATTCGCTCCAGGTTGCCGCTTCTACACAGCGCGGCGCTGCGCTGCTCTCCCGGTGTGCGTTGATTTCATGAACAAGACGCCGGCGTGGGGCTTAAGCGTCCGGTGGAATTTGGGGGTAAAATGGACGGAAAACTCCATGCCATGATCCCATGTTTTGGACTACGAAACGACTACAACGGAGCGCTGTGTACGTCGCATTGTGGTTGCGTCACAGCCTTGTTTCTGGAATTGGTTCTCTCCGCTCAATAGTCCCGCCTCTCGTCAGCCTGTTTGAAATGATGCCCCAATGGCGCGGTACCAGACTGTCTTTATATGTGTGGAACACATGAAGTCAATCTGGCATGCCAGGCTAATAAATATATACCGTGTTCAGTGTGCAAATGAACAATATTTCATGTGTAAAATAAGTATTTCAAAAATAATCACTTGGCTTTGAAATGGGAAAGATAGGTATCATTCTATATTAAATATAAAGCCCATTTAATTGAATCTGTTTTCACTGTTTTAGCTGACGAACCTGGGGGATCACCCAAGGATTGGACTGAATCCCAAGTAAGCTCCTGGCTAAGATCAATCGAAGTCAAAGACCACTACATAGAAAAGATCTACAAGGAAGAAGTCGATGGAAAAATTCTTCTCACACTTGACGAAGACTTTCTGAAATCAAAGATTGACATGAAATTAGGGCCTGCTCATTTCGTTCTTCAAAAAAGAGATGAGCTTCTCAGGTCCCTGCAAAAATGTGAGGAGAAAAAAAAGATGCCTGGTGGCAAAAAAGCTGCGGTGGAGCAAAAAATCAGTCACAAATCTGTTCATGGTCTTTCCAGAACAAGTGAAACGTCTTCAGAACAGGTTCATATGAGTCATCAAGACGTATTGGAGGAAAGACAAGTTGCTCAGCCTAAAAGCTTGCAAACTTCAAAAGAGGACTGCAAGCCAAGGCCATTTGATCAAGATGCCACTGATTTCATATATGTGAAGCACAGAGTCCTGCAACCCGAATCAGGTGCTTTTAATCTGACGTCTCCATGCCATGAGTTCAAATCTTTTGCTGTGGCTGCAGGACTGGACCGCACAAGACTGCAAGCTAAGTTTGCCAAAGAGGTTTTGAAATTCGCAACTGGATGCATGAACATCAGAACAAATGGCACAATACACTTTGGTGTGATGGACAGCAAGGAGGATGCAGGATATGTTCACGGTGAGATCATTGGTATCCCTGTACAAGAGAAGGACATTTATGTCGATGCCTTGGATTACATTGAAAGGTGTTTCTCCTCTGACAAGGAGCATGTACGTCAGTGTGTGCGGCCACCAAGGTTCATTGAGGTAATGGATTTGGACAACACAGAAAAGAGTTACGTAGTGGAGGTTGACATTGTGCCCTCACTGAAGATTGTCAAGAACAAAGTTTACGCAGTACGCCTGCCAAACTTCAAAGAGTCCACTAACAAAATAGAATATGAGAAAGAAGCAATTTTGCGAAGGGTAGGCTCAAAAACCGAGCCAGTGAGTGATGTAGGTGACTTTTACCAGAGAGTCAGAGATCGAGATGCACAAAGAGATGAGGCCGAGAAAAATCAGTTCCTTCGTGCTCCAGGGATATGCCAAGACCTCGGAAGGAAACTCACAATGCTGATGACAAGTGGAAAGAAATTCATTGAAAAGGAAAAATGGTTCATACTTGTCACAAACAAATTCTCACCTGAGGATCTCTGCCACATTGAGTGGCTACTTAACATGAAGATTTTCTGCGTGTTTGACTTTGACCCAGACTCAAAGATATCAGGACTTTGTAGTAAATACCTTCAGCATCACACTGCAAACATGCATTTTCTGCAGAGCTACAGGATGCCCAGTGGCAAGAGCATCAAAGAATTCTCAGACTTCTTGCATCTTTTGAGCAAACAAGTTGGATCTTCTGCAATGGTCGCACTGACTTCAAAGGAAATGAAACTCCATGTGATGAGATGACTTGGATCAAGACAAAAATTACTTTGCTGCGGGAATCTGTGTCTTTGATCTGTAAACAAATCCTACCAAAAGGGGCATTTCAAGTCATCTTTCTTCTCACCTCTCCAGTGGACAAGCCGCTCTTGCACACTTTTTATGAGTTCTTCACAGACATGGAAGGTCATGAGGACATCATCTGTATCAGTGAATCTGAGACCAACTTCCAGAAATGGCAAAGCTTCACAGAGGGTTCATGTGGAACAGCGGTGGTGAACAATTCAAGTGTTGTTGGGATGAAAATGTGCCATGTCAACGCAACGCTGCAACATGTACAGCCTGTCAAAGCATGTGTCAGCAAATCCCTGCCAGTCTTTGTTAAAGGAACCTGTCTACTTGAAACACAAGTAGAGGAACAGATGTACTGTTTGGAAATTCTCACAGTTGATCATTGTGACGAAACAAGCAAAGACTTCATTGATGAAGAAAAAGCCAACATAGAAAGTCAGTTCTACCATGGGGGCAGAGTGACTTGGTTGAACTTTTGGCTTGCCGATCACAAGTATGTTGGGGAGGTGATTGAAAGAGATGCATATCGGGAAACATCAAAATTCCTAAAAGATGCTTTGAAATACAATGCAGATCAAACTCCAGTGATCGTTATTAACATCTATCACCATCCAGGCAGTGGTGGAAGCACTGTGGCCAGACAGGTACTGTGGAAGTACAGGAAAGAGCTGAGGTGTGCCGTTGTGAAGCCTTCATACTCAGCAGGTGTTGTTGCTCAGCATGCTGTTCAGTTGAGAGAACATACAGAAAAAGATCCACAGTCGTGTCTCCCCGTGCTGCTTCTGATTGAAGACTCAAACAAAGAGTATCTTGATGATCTCAGGAATGAACTGGAGGTTGCCATTAACACCAAAAAAATCCAGTATGAAACTCTGTGTTTCATTTTACTGAGCTGCAGACGTTCCAATGATCCAGAAAAGAGATGCAAGGAGTCTCCCCTGCAGAATGTGTCTGTCACTCACAAACTGTCAGCTGAAGAGAAGAGAAAGTTTGCTGGAAAGCGACAGGTGCTTGAGGACAAGTATGAGCCAGATTTCATCTTGACATTTGTTTTAATGAGCAATGAATTCAGTCTTGATTATGTTCAACAGTTTGTTGAACATTTGCTCCAAGACATTGACCGAAGCTCTGTTGTCACGCGCCTCATTCACTATGTGGCATTGCTCAACACCTACGTTCAAAATTCTTTCATCTCTCAGTCCCATTGTGAAGCATTGCTTGCTTTACACATTCACCTGGAGAGGTTTCGCCAGCATCACTTTGAGAAATCCCTCAGTGAACAGGCTAAATTAGTGTTTTTGCATCTCAGAGATGAAAAGACACACATTGAATCAATCAGAATCATTCATCCCCTTGTTGCGAAAGAAATACTCCTGCAGCTTCTGGGACCCCAACAGACCCATTGCAGTTTGGCGTTTGATTTGCTCCATGAAAATGTGCTTTTTGAGCACAGGTTTGGAAGGGATGACTATCTGTCTTTCTTGAGACAACTTTTCTTGAGAAGATCCAGAATAAGCAAAGGAGATGAATATGATAGTTTTTTCTCTCCTCTCATTGACCATGTGCGTGAAAATGAAAACAGCCCAGACAAAGCAATCGAGTTGCTCAAGGAAGCATTCCACCAGTTCCACGATGATCCATTCTTTGCGCAACAGCTTGCTCGTCTTCATTACACGTATGAAAAGTTTGAAGAAGCCAGATATTGGGCTGAAACTGCAGCTAAACAACTGCCCTATAACTCGTACATCCTTGACACTAAAGGGCAAGTGTACAGAAAATGGTTCCAAGCAAAGTGCAAAGCCATTGAGAATAAACCAAAAACTGCGGAAAACACAGCGAATGCTGTGGAGACGGCACTGAAAGCTCTTGAGTGTTTTCAAGAATGTGAAAGAGCAGCAAACGCAGATGTGGACAACTTGAACAGTTCTGGATTTTTTGCTGAAGTTGAGGTTGGCTGCAGCCTCCTGAAGCTCATCTCTTCTTTGCAAGTGTTTGCTAACAAAGCTAATGGCCATTCAGAGTGCATGAAGTACCTGGTAACGGATTACATTCCTGAGGAAGTAAAAGATGCTTGGGAACCATTTCATGATCGATTGAAAAACCTCAACAAGTCAATGCAAGATGCTTTGGAATGGATTTCCGAGGATCTGAGTTACTTCCAGACAGACATATATTCAGATGAAGTTGAGACTCCAGAAAGTCCTGAAGAGAAGATAAGTCATCCACTGACTTGGTTGGCAAAAAAGTCTTCGGAGTATGGGAAGTACTTCAGTGAATCATATTCTTCTGCATTCCTGCAACATGGGCAGCCCATCCATCAAGCCAATCTAACTCCTTTCCAAAAACGTATGCTCATCTACCATCTTGGAGGGGGTAATATCACATCTATCCTCTCCAAACTAATTGACCAAAGCAATTCGGTGTGCCTACTTGAGGATATTCTTTCTCTTTACCCAAGCAATGCTTTGAAGGCCAACTTTGGTCAACGGGATATTGTCAATTACATAATGACCCAGATCTCCCTGAACTGCCTGTCACCTCAGAATAAAAAGGTTGCACCTCTGAAGGACTTACAGGCACTCTGTCGTCAGTTTCCAGCTGACAAGAGAAAATGTTTGCCGAGTGCGCTGTTCTTGCTGACCTTGCTGTTCTGGCCTGACGACAATGACACCGACCATGAGAAAGAAACAAAGTATGAAATTGTCCAGTCAGCTGTTGAACACTTGGAAAAAGGCTACTGGAACAAGATGAAAGACATCCCTCAGAGGCAAAGAAGGCTTTACACCCACTTTTTCCTTGGAAATGGGAATGGGCTGGATAAATTTGTCCACAAGAGAAAGTTTGAAAGAGTGACCAAGGTGTTCTCAGTCTCTGAGAAGCGCATGAAGTGGTTTAGTGGTGCAGCATGGAAAATGCCTGAGATCACGAACATGATGAAACAAGTTTCTGGATGGACTGAAGATGGAAAGTTGTATCTTGAAGGCCCTCAGAAAAAGAAGTTCAGCATCCTGCCTCTTTACATCCCTTCAGTGCCTCATAGCAATGAAAACATTACGTTCTATTTGGGGTTCACCTTTAGAGGTCCTGTTGCGTGCAACATCAGTGTGAAAAAGTAGTGCTGATGCCTGAGGGTGAAAGACTTTCTCATGCCAGTGTCTGATCCCCACTTCAGGACCAGAAGTATAAAGGGATTAATGAAAGTTCACTTAAGCTTTGAAGCTTTTGAATCATTAAAACAAAATGCAAGTCATGTGAATATTAGCTTTGCAAGCTGTAAGATATATTTTAAAATCTGAATCTGTTGTTTTTTAATATGGATGCAAGTGCCATTAATGCAAGCAGTTTCATGGAAAAAATTTGAAAATATAATCATAGTGGCTTTTGGGTTTGTATGGGTTTTCAATTCACCTTGTATGAAAATGCTGCAAGGGAGAAAGAGATTGTCAAGGAAATTAACAACAAATGTAATGATTGTGTCATTCTTCATTCAGGTACTTCATTCAGTTTTAACACAGGTGTATTAATGGAAGACCAACTGTGATTATCACACCAATGTATTACAATAACATGTGTGTTTGCATTTTTAAGGACTTGTATAAAGTATAAAATGTAATTGTCAACAATAATTTAGTTCAAGCAATTGGTCACTGTCGAAAAAAAGTATGTATTTTGTGCTAAAGGGAATGTAACCATGTTGAAGTTTCAAACTCCAGATAAAACTGCAAATGCAAAATTTGTTTTTTTGAATGGATGCAAATTGTTTTTTTGTTTTGTTTTTTTTTTACAATATTTGGATGTTCTGTCATTGAAAATAAATGAAGCATGTTGATAAATACCATGGATCCTTTTTTTTTTTTGAGTTTACTGTAAGTGAATTAAGAAGGTCATTTACTAAGTGCTTTTCACATAAAAATCGCAAAGTGCTGTAGAGTACAAGATGAAGACAAATATCACTTACAAAACAAGGATTTCTCTGGTGAAGCATTCAGCTAAACTCTACCCTATATAAAAATCTTTAAGTTTTTTTTTTTGTTTTTTTGTTTTTAACAAGTCCATAGACTTTGCCATATGGAGGGGGCAAGTGGTTCCAGAGTCTGGGGGCAACAGCCTGAAAAGATTCGTACCCTCCGGTTTTAAACCGTGTTTCTGGGACCTTCAAGAATTTCTGGCCTGATGACCAAAGGGTTTGCTGTGATGAGTGGATGCATAACAAATTTCTAACATGCTGGAGGGGCCTAACCATGCAAGGCCTGGAAAGTGAGAACTAAAATTTTAAGATCAATCCGAGACTTGACAGGAAGCCACTCACGGCTGGACAGGACGGATGTAGTGCGGGATGTTCTGGGCATACCTGTGGGTAGTCTAGCTGCAGAGTTTTCAACAGTTTGGAGTTTGTTTAGGACAGTCATGTTCAAACAAGTAAAAATAGAATTAAAAAAATCCGAACAGGATGAAATAAAAGCATGAATGATCAATTCAAGGTCAGACTTTGACAACGTTTTTCTGACCTTAGACATTGTTTTTCAGGTGATGAAAACAGTTTTTGGTCAGCTGACGAGAGTTGGCTTCCAATGGCATGGCCTGATCAACCCCTGAGATTTCTGATGATGAGTTTGACAGAGAAACCTAGAGCACCAAGATGGGTTCTAATCTGGGGGATCTTATTGTCAGGGGCAATCATCAAGCAACTCCACTAGTCATGTGTTACTATTTTAAATTCAGAGGTCTGATGAACCTTGGGGGAAAAAGTGTGTCTCAGCCTATTTATCCTGCATTTTAAGGATCTGAGTGTCTTCCCTGATGGCAGCAGTAGGCAAAACATTTTCTGAACTGGGTGGGGTTCAGAAAATTACCGCTGTACAGTCTGTCCAGAATATCTTTTCTCTGCTGATGCAGCGGGAGGTCACAATGTTGTCCAGAGGATGGCAGAGGGCAGACACCAATTCTCTCTACAGTCCCAGTGAGCTTCTGCAGAGCTGTCCGGTCTGTGTTGGAGTATGCTGCAAACCAGAGAGTCAGTCAGTACATCAGCACAGACTGTTGGCCCATTAAAAGGACAACTGCAGTCTTTCCTCCAGGTGGTTCCTCCACAGCACCTGAAGAGAGTGGAGCATCGACTGTGCTTTTTCAAACGGGGCTGCTGTGTGGTTGTCCAAGTAAAATCCTCAGGTAAGTGACTCCCCAGGAACTTGAGGCCACTCCAACGCACAGCTGAAACTTACCAATGCTGTGAAGCACAACTATGCAACTTAGCGGAGGTATCATCTAAAACAGTGTACAGTGCATTAGTGCACAAATTTTTCATGAAGTTATTTGTGGAAATCAGAAAATAGTATATAGATAATACCTGCTAGTAGTTGCCTGCCATTGCTTAACTGTGCTTTACAATTTGAACAATTTGTACATTATGTGATTAAATGAATGCAGCAGGTTTGTAACTGTTCTGTTAGCCATTATAAAAACCACATTCATTGAATTACAAATTTTTTTTGGTTCTTTAAAGGAATACGCCGAAGATTTTGGACCCACGCCCTATCCCTATCATTTACAAAGTGAGATAAGCTCATGAATACCTTTTTTGTGTCTGTGCTTCCACTGGCTGGTTTTCAGCTGTTAGCATCGTAGTTAGCTTAGCTTAGCTGCTGGAAGTGAAGAGGAAACAGAGCCGGACTGACAAAAGTGGACAAAATACTCCTTCCAGTGGTCCAGGGGACGGCATATTAGCACGTGAAGTAAATCTGAATGGTTATAAAACATTTTAAAAGATGTTTTCTTTTCAATCCATTAAAATAACGTTTTGATACACACAGACCTGTGCATGTGCAGTGCTCCGCGGAAGGATATACCAGAGCACAGCAGTCGAAGCCATAGACTCAGCCGCTGTGCACCGGTATATCCTTCCGCGGAGCACTATGCTTGTGCAGATCTGTGTGTATCAACACGTTATTTTAACGGAATGAAAAGAAAACACGTCTTTTAAAATGTGCCCATTCCTCATCCACTTTTGGATTTTGGAGTTGGACTCAGAGGGGCTTGATGTTAAAGGTTGTATAGAGGATTTTCCATGGAAAGAGAAATACAGTGACTGTTAGTCCTTTTTGAAATGCTGACATGCGTGACCCACACCCCCTCCTCCCCTGCTCTCTACGGAGGAACGCCTCCTCCTTACGCAGAAAATAGCATGTAGCAACTTAGCATCATAGCACTAACACATAGCTACCAACGTGTCCTTTTGAACAACACAAAACACAGCGAATATAAGGAAAATCCTGCACTTGCGCCAAATCCTGTACCTGAGCCGTCCCTGCTCTCGGGTTGATCAGAGGAGGACGGGGAGGTTTGTGTGGAGCTGCAGGACTGGAGCAGAAGCTCTGAGCTCACAGCCGATCTGTCTGTATGCTGCAGCCTGCAGGCGTAAACAAACCCCACCTCCTCCTCTCACTCTCTGGACTTTTTCATATAAGTCTTGTTTTAAGATTAAACATACATTTTCGCCAAATGCCAAGCACGTTGCAGCTATGATTAAGAAAAATTGTCTCAAGTCTACAGGTGAAAAGGTGTTGATAGCGGCAGCAGAGCCTAGCATGGTGGAGAGGGGTGGAGTGCGTGGGGGAGGGGGGTACGAAAAGTGCGTAGGATGACATGACAGCTACACTACAAATGCAGAGAGGTTGATTGACACGTTAGAAAACCAATAGATAACGAGGCTACCTCGTTATTGATTGGCTAAAGTAATGTTGGTTTTACAACGTCCAGAGTTGATTAATGTTTATGATTTTTTTTTTGATCACGATAAAAACAAGGCTGCTACAGTTTAATGACGCCATTTTTTAGCTTTAATTAATTTTTGTTAGTAATAAAGATCTTCTATACAACCTTTAAAACATACCGCATGGTCATAATTTGAGGCATGAATTAATAACCTTAGTGGAAGACAGTCTTAATTAAATTTCTAAAATGTTGCACACGAATTGCCAGATGCAAGTGTATTATAAGAAGATTGAAATCTAAAAAGATATTTTATTATATAACCAATAAAACATTTTGAAGCTTGTAGATTTGGTGCTGTGGAGTCTGAGGAATTGTTCAAAACTGACCTCTCATTTTCCTTTGTAATGGTAATTAAAGGGAATTTACATACATCAAGGAGATGAGCTCCTCCACATTTCAGCTCTTCTGAAAGTAGCGGTAAAAATATCACTTTTTTCTGTCATAGCTGAGAGACCCTTCTTTTCACCATTATGAGGTTCCCCTCCCAGCCAACGGCCCTCAGAAGAACGCTGCTGCTGAGGACGTCATTCATCATGCATTTCCTGAAAATGACGTGGGCAATTTTTATTTTTTAACTGATTCTTTCTCTCTGCATTTTCTCAACCAAACCTTCTGTTTTGCATCCTTAGTACGTGGAGAGAAAAGACTTCAATCGTGATGGACTAGAACCTGTCGCGCTTCTTCAGCAGACAATGTCAGGACTGGCCCATCTGCATTCTCTCAATATTGGTTTGTATCTTTGAATATGACTTCTCACTGTCATCTATTGCTTTGTATCAAACTTGATCCACACCACAGAAACGACTGACGCCATGCCTTCTGTCTTTGCGCAGTCCACAGAGATCTGAAACCCCACAATATCCTGGTGTCCATGCCTAACGCGCACGGCCGAGTCAGAGCTATGATTTCAGACTTCGGCTTCTGTAAGAAGCTTGCGGTGGGTCGCCACAGTTTCAGCAGAAGGTCTGGCGTGCCGGGCACCGAGGGCTGGATCGCCCCTGAGGTTCTCAGCGAGGACTGCAAAGACAACCCGGTGAGTGGGAAACTCCTAATGCTCCTGTTTGAATCACATTCTAATATAGACGCAAAAAGCTGCAAGAATCAGCATGTCTTCAACCTTCTTACAGAGATGGTGTTTGACTGTAATCCAGGTTAACCTCTAGTTTTATAAGTTTTTTCTCGTCTTTTGCAGACCTACGCAGTCGACATCTTTTCTGCTGGATGTGTGTTTTACTACGTGGTGTCCCAGGGCAGCCATCCTTTTGGCAAGTCTCTGCAGCGGCAGGCAAACATCCTGCTGGGAATATACAGCCTCAATCACCTGCAGAGTGACGTACATGGTGAGTCCTGAGCTTCTTCAGTTTTTCTCTTACTTCTAGTGTTTCACAATAATGGTGACATTGGTGACAAGAAGTAAGTAAAATCAAGTTCAGCCATACCTCATAACCTCATCACAGAGTAAAACCAGCAATTTGTGCTTTTTCCCAGGGGACATTGTAGCCAGAGATCTGATCGAGCAGATGATGAGCATGGATCCCTACAGGAGGCCTTCAGCTGAAAGTATTCTCAAACATCCTTTCTTCTGGAGTCTGGAGAAAGAGTTGCAGTTCTTTCAGGTCAGTCGTTTTTCCAACACATGTTTTTTGAGATTACCTCTTCAGACTCTGGTGTAGTTCAGGTTCTATCCTGAATGCAGCACACTGCTGGTATCATGTAGTTTGTTTACACACGCTGCAGATGAGAGAACTTGTCCTTTTGGAATGATCCAGCCTCATTATGAAATCAGGTTTGTGTACGTTTGTAAAGCAGAACTGTACAGCTGTTTCGCTCTCTGACTTCCACAGTCATTTGTATTCTGAAACCTTTTCTTGTTGTTGGCAGGATGTGAGTGACAGAATAGAAAAGGAACCGCTGGATGGACCAATAGTGAGACAGCTGGAGCGAGGAGGGAGGGCTGTGGTCAAGGGAGACTGGAGGGAGCAGATCACAGTTCTACTGCAAACAGGTGAGAGTTTGACTTAAAAGAAGTGGTTGTATAGTTCAACATGTTGGGTTTATCCTGCATTTATTTTTAGTTTGTGTTTTTGTTAGTGTTTGCAAGCACCTTAGAAACGTAGAAAATGCTTTGACTCAAAGTCCCTGTATTCATTCAAATTTTAGTCAACAGCACACCCACACCTGCCACCTATTTATCCCCCCCCCCCCAAGATGCACCCATAGGTGTAAAGATCAGCTTTAGATCGAGGATTAAATTATAAAGGTACATCTAAGGAGGTCAGACATCAGTCATACATTTATGGTGATATTATGGTAATACCACATTTAAACCTTAATCCAGTTTTACAACAGATGAAAATTAATTTGGACAAGTGCAATAAAATAAGGTTGACATTGTGAGGAAGAGTAAATGTAAAGGTCTACTCAGTAAATATAATTTAAGGGGAAGGAGACGTTTTTGGGAATATTTACAGATAAGGAATTGTGTCAGATCACTAGACTGGAAAACAGAGGAGAACCATGTTCTGGAGGTATTTGGTTCTGTCACCTCAGCATCATAGAGCATCAGTATTCTACAGGAGAATGAACTCTGCACTCAGTACTGAGCTAAAACATCTGAAGATCTTATGGGAAAAGGACATTGGGGTTGTTTTTGAGAATGAGGAATGGATGAAAATAATTTCACAATGTGGAAACTTTTTGAGGGAATGTAAAGGCAAATTTACACAATATAAGATACAAAGATATTATTGGACTCCTGTGAGACTGATTAGGCCTTATGAATAATTAATTGTTTTGGAAATGTCAGAATGATGATGGAAAGCTGATCCACTGTTTATGGGAATGTCCAGTTATCAAACGTTTTTGGATACTTGTTGTTTGCATGCTGGAGGCTTGGTTGGGTAGAAATGTGTCACTCAGCCCAAGACTGTGTTTAGTGGGTGATAAAGGACTGATAGCTAACATATCAAAAGCAAATTTCTCTGTTATTATGGCTGGGATTTCAGTGGCTGCTAGAATTATCCTCAGACACTGGAAAACTCCTAAAGCCCCGCAGTTTAAAGAATGGGTAAATTTGACTGTAAAGACTGCTTCATATGAATGTATTCTACACAAGTTGAGTGGCAGGGGTCAGGGGTCAGGCGTCAGGGGGGGCCACAGCAGCTGACTGGGAACATTGCTGGTCTTATATCACTGTTAATACCACCCAATGGGATGATACCTAATTGTGAGCTGGATTTTTTTGTTTCCCTCCCTCTTTCTTCTGATGTATTATTTTGTCTTATTTGTGATTTTTTTTTCTCTTTCTTTCTCTCTCTTTGAAGCAATGTTCAAAACTTGTAGGGTTATTGTTGGTCTTTATTTGCATCCATAGATCCTGGTCAGCATTGAGGATGTATGATTGTCATGTACCAAGTAAAAATCAAAATAAACATTTGATTTAAAAAGAAAAACAAAGAAAGAAAATTCAGGCAAAGCGAGTCCAGTCCTCCCGAGATCCCCTTAGATCCATTGACTCTGGACGAGTCCGGATGACAGGAGCACAGACAGGAGCGTCAACTTAAGGAGTGGAAGCGAAGCAGGCCCCCTCTGCCCGGCCGCGGACTGGCGAGGACCAGGCCTGCAGCGCCTGGAGTCCACCGGCTGCCTTCTGCTGACACACAGGAACGCCACCCCAACACGCCTGCGTCTGCCACGCCACGAGAGAGCAGGCGGGAGGTTTTCCTGCAGCTGGACTGATTGTCTGCATTCTTTCTCTCACTGAGAAAGTTTGATTTTTCCTTTTTTGTATATGCTCTAAAAGCTATGATCCAGTTTGTTACAGGAAACTCCTACAGCATGTTCGCCTTCTGTCTCCAAAAAGTTAAGAGCATTGCACACCATCGTGAAAGGCTGCTCACTGGTAATGTCTGTAAATTCCACAGCTGCTATTAGCAAAATATTTCATTGTGAAAACCGTCAGAAGTCATTCTTTAAACCAAAAAACAAAATCGCATTTAGTGTGTGTTTGACGGCAGAGCTGACTTTCTAGAGTGAGGGACACAAACCCACTTGCTACAGCTCACAACATTTTGAAGACCCATTTGATTTCTCTGTTATGTGGATGTTTTGCCTTGCATGAGTTTAATTCTAACCTTCAACTTTCACACAATCCTGTCTCAGTTATTAGAGCCCTGAGAGTTGCATCAATTTATTCAGTTTTTTTTCCAGTTGTACAGTTATTGCCATAGTGATGCCTTCATTTGCTGTATGTGTGTCTACTGTATTATATAATCCTTCCATATTTGTGAAACAATGCAGGAAACTTGTTCTTCAAGGTTACAGGAAATTAATCTGAATTTGAAAATGAAAATTTTGAAAATGGATAATGATCGAAATTGTAGACGGAATATAAGTGTCTGGATAAAGAAGAGGTAGATAGAGGGGAAAAAATGATAACAGGTGTGTGTAACTAGCGTAAAATAAGGTGAAAAAGATGATGGCCTTAGTAAATATTGTGAAAATATGTAACAATATGAACTGTTGAAAGAAGGAGCAGACATTGAGTTATTCTTCTTTCTACTCCTTTTTCAATCATTTTTGTATATATTACTTTATTTTATGTATATTTTTTGTGTTGTCTTTTGAATGAAAATAAATAAATATAAAAAAACTGAAAAATTTGCATAACCAATCACTTATAACTATATTGTGAGAATCAGTCTGAAGTTCATGTCCTCCTCCTATATGTGTATTTATTTTATTTGAGTAAAAAGTCACTTGTTTTGTGGCTTGTTGTCATGAGCCTGGTTGCTTGTTTTGCTTGTGAGATCTCGCCACACTGCAGAGGAAGTTTAACATTCAGCTCATCGCAGCACCTTGCTGTGAGGAAAACGCTGCCAGGGTTGGTGAGTTTGGGTTTGTTTTTAAACACATTGACCTGGAAACAAACTGCATTAGGTGAGTTGATCCAACTTTACAGCCTTTCGACTTGTTTTTAGAAAATATTCTATATTTTCAAATACAGTATCACCAAAAATCAAAATCAACTGCTTTGTCCATGGACTGGAAGCACGGTAAACTGGGTCAGCTGAGATGAACCAGGTATCCTGTGCTTTTGGTTTCCTTAATCCGTCAGCCTGCAAATCAAGTGGAGTCCATGGATGCTATATGTAGGTAAGATCATTTTCTTTCCTGTAAAAGTACTCTAGAAAGTCAATTTCGTTTTGATTTCTATCTCTGACTTTCAATGCCACAAAGAGATCAAGTGTGTTTCAAGTGGATTTATGTCTGTCAACTTATTGCTCTCTTTGTCGCCTTTTTGAACTAAAACACGAGGAAGTCTCCACCTTTGAGCTGGTTCTGCAGGTTTCTTCTTGTTTACAGGAAGTTTTTTATTTTTGTTTTCCCCACTGTCACCTGTGATTGCTCATGTGGATTGTTGGGTTTTCCTTTGTAAAAGTGACTTCTAAGTATTAGTAGTACTTCTGTTGTATTTTGCACTACAGAAATAAAATTTGATATTCCAATCAGTTCTATTAAAAATATAATTTTGTATGAAAAAAGTAATAAAGTGAGGCTAGTGACTCCAGTTTTAGTATACTGTGAAAAACGTTCAGGATATTTCATTTCTTGAAAAACAGTCAATACTGAGCTTGTTCTTGCATTTCTGACTTTTTCAATCACAAAAATCTCAGGTTTATAAACTAGTACATGTCATGTCACTTTTATTTTCTTGCAATGACACTGTATGACCAGGTGTCATGTCATCATAACGCAATACAGTGCAGTTTCTAGTTTGGGCAGGGGTTTCTAAAATTACTGCGGTCGCGCTATCTGCACTTAAAAATCTGCTGCGCTTTTGTACTGAGCCTACGGCAGCTTTTGGATGGAGCATTCAAAATGAGTTAGGAAATTCTCATCTATATTGTGAAATAGCGGTGTGATCATTTCCAAGTTGTTTAACTGTATTCAGTCATGTTATTAATAAACAACAGACATAATTGAAGTACTACAGAGTTGTTTGTTCGTTTACACTCAAAAATTTAAACAAAATCCAATATCCAATGAAAATTGTTGCACATATTACATATTCTCCATTCACTTTAATAACAATATAGAAAAATTTATTGAAAAAAAAATCTAATTGTTTTCACAAACCACCTAAATTGAAATATTCCTTGTATACTCCTCTACCTTCATCAATATTCCCAAGAGATTTTACTGTGCCAATATTAAAAAAAAACATTAATGGAAATATCACATCATCTCCATTCACTATAATATCAATATGGAAAAATCAATTTTTTAAAAAAGTCATTGTTTTCACAAACCATCTAAATAGAAATATTCTGCATAAGGCTCTTGATTTGCATCCATATTCCCAAGAGATTTTACATTATAAATATTTAATAAAAATTCCTGGAAATATTACATGATCTCCATTCACTATAATATTAATATGGAAAAATCAATTTTAAAAAATAAATCAAATTGTTTTCACAAACCACCTAAATACAAATATTCTGGATATGCTCCTCTACCGTCATCAATATTCCCAAGAGATTTCACTGTACTAATATTTAATAAAAATTCATGGAAATATCATATGATCTCCATTCGCTATATATTCGATATAATCTTTTTTTTAAAGTCAAATTGTTTTCACAAACCACCTAAATAGAAATATTCTGCATAAGGCCCTTTATTTGCATCAATATTTCCAAGAGGATTTACTGTACTGTGAATGGAGATGATGTAATATTCCAGGATTTTTTTTTATTAAATATTGGTACAGTAAAATGTCTTGGAAATATTGATGCAATTAGAGGGCCTTATCAAGAATAATTCCATTGAGGTGGTTTGTGAAAACAACTAGAATTTTTTCAAATTTATTTTTCCATATAAATATTATAGTAAATGAAGATTATGTAATATTTCCAGGAATTTTTATTAAATATTTATACACTAATATCTCTTAGGAATATTGACGAAGGTAGAGGAGCATATGCGGAATATTTCTAGTTAGGTGGTTTGTGAAAACAATTTGATTTTTTGTGTATATAATTTTTCCATATTAGTATTGTAGCAAACATTATAGTGAATGGAGATGATGTAATATTGCCATGAATATTCACCCATATATGGTGCCAAGGGGTGGAGTTGGGGCGGGATTGTGGGTGTGATCGGCCACCTACGTTCTCTGCAGGATTTGAAACCGTGACTTGTGTTACGACCCAGGGTCGTTGGGAGGTCACAGGGAGTGGTCTGTTGTGCTCTGCTGCTGCTCCTGCCTCTCACCTCTGCACAGGTGCTCCAGATTACGGTGATTGCTCCATGAAGCAGTATAAAAGCCAGACCGTGCATGCGCTCGTGGTGGTCATTGTCTGGTGGTCGTTGCCTGTGGGTCGTCGTCGCTGCCTCGCTCCTCTGCTTGCTCCACCCGATGACGTCCTCCTGCAGGGTTCCATTCCTGCTTGTTGGCTGTGGGCTTCGGACCTCCTGATGGCCTCCTCCTGCGGCGTCCTGCTCCTGCTTGTTGGCTGTGGGCTCCTGACCTCCTGATGGCGTCCACCATGCACCTTTGTGTTTGGGCACTGGATCTTTTGTTTACTTTATTTCATTAAATCTTTCTTTTACGCACGTTACCCAGCCTCTGTCTCCCTCGTTTTGTTGCGGCTTTGAGCCGGCCGTAACAAACGTGGGGGCTCGTCCAATCAAGCGGCGGTGTGTTTGCTCACGTGTGGCAGACGTGAGAGTTTTCATCCGCGTTTTGTTTTGGTTGTGTTTCGGCTTGGTTTGTTGTTTGCATTGATTTGGCGTTTGAGCGCGTCCGTGGAGCAATCCTTTGTTTTGTTTTTTGGTCTCTGGTCAGGATTGTCTGCGTGTCTGGCGGTCGGGGAGTCCCCCGTGACGTCATTGCCCTTATTTGGGATTTGTTTGCGCTCTTGGGGAGACACGGCTGGGAATGCGTTTCGCTTCCTGGTTTGGTGGCGCTGTGAAGTCATCCGTGGTTTTTGGTCTCGTCTGTTTGGGAGACATTATGGTAAGTGTGTTACTTCTGATGTATAGCTTTTGTTTTTGGTTGTAAAAGACGAGGATTATCCTTGTAGGCTTAAGGCTCCGTTCTCACAAGGAGAGCGTGCGCAGTGGGTGGTTTTAGGGACGGAGACAAGCTGCGGGTTGTAGCATCCATTCCCTTTTCCCTTACATCGGCTCGGGGTGTGTGCAGGGCATTTTCGCCACTGCGAGCAACACGTAATTCCCACCGCCACGTCTCCAGAAGACTAGGGAGGAGTTAGCCTAGGTTTTTTTTTGGTCAGATAGCGGATATCCTCGGCTTTGTTTGTTTTGGCTGTACATCAGGTTGTTATCACTTGAGCTTTTTGGTCTCCAGGTTGGTTTGTTGGGCCATGGATGACGTTGTGGAAACTTTTGTTGTGTCGCCAAGCATTGGTAAATTGGAGTTTTGTGATAAAAAGCAGATTTCTGCCATTGGGAGGCATTATCAGGTGGATGTTGGGGATTTAAGAAAAGGTGTGGATCAGATTAGAGGAATTTTGAGAGCTGCTCTGAAGGAGAAAGGCGTGTTGAAAGAGGAGCAAATCGTGGATCCACCTGGGGCATCAGCGGGTGCCATGTTAACTTTTGAACAGCAGAAGGAGTTGTTGCTGTTACGGTCACAAGCTGACGAGCAAAGAGGTCGTTTGGAAATTGAAAAACTGAGGCTTGAAAATGAGAGGCAAAGAATGGAGCTAATCCGTGACGGCAGATTGGAGGGTGACATGCGTCCACAGGGACTGCGTGGAAGTCAATCAGATGATCTGAGTGATCTGCGGCTGGTTCCACGGTTTAATGAGGAGGACCCTGAGAGTTTCTTTTCTCTATTCGAGCGTGTCGCAGAGGCTCGGAATTGGTCGGATTCGACTCGTGTGCTTTTGTTGCAGTGTGTGCTGGTTGGGAAAGCGCAGCAGGCATGCTCTGTTTTGAGTGGTGTTGACGGCGCCCGGTACTCGACGGTTAAAGCTGCGGTTCTAAAAGCTTACGAACTGGTTCCCGAGGCGTACAGACAACGTTTTCGTGGTACGAAACGGGGTGATAAGTCACACTTGGAGTTTATGCGCGTCTTGGTGTCGAATTTTGATTGCTGGTGCTCTTCAGCAGGTGTGAAAACCAAGGAGGATCTGCGTGAGCTTATTTTGTTGGAACAATTCAAGAATTCAGTGTCTGAGCAGATTGCCGTTTATGTCAGTGAGCGTGGAGCTACGTCTGTGGCTGAGGCTGCTGCTCGTGCGGATGATTACCAGCTCATTCACTTGGGCAAAACGTGCGATTTTGGCTACCGTGACAAGTTTAAAAGGTCAGATGGAGCGGAGTTTACGTCTGGTCGTGTTCGTGACTCTGATCAGATCTGCAACTATTGTCACAAGTGTGGACACTGGAAGAAGGATTGTTTTGCACTGAAGTCTCGTTTGAAATCTGCATCTTCCAAGCCTGTGATGTGTGCTGCATCGGCTGTTGGTCCTGGTTTTTCGGAGGCTACTACTGAGGTTGCTCCAGAGTTGAAATCTTACATGCCGTTCATTACTGAGGGCTTTGTCTCTCTTGTGGGCAGTTGTGAGCGTGTGCGTGTGAAGATCTTGCGTGACACTGGCTCGGTTGATTCCTTCATTGTAGCTTCGGTGTTACCTTTCTCTGAAAAAACCTCTCTCGGCACATGTGTGCCTATAGTGGGTATGGGCATGAGTGTTTTGAGGGTTCCGCAACATAAAATGATGCTTGACTGTGATTTCTTTCAGGGTGAAGTCTCCATTGGTGTTCGTCCAGCATTACCAGTGGATGGAGTAGCTCTGATTTTGGGGAATGACATTGCCGGTAGCAGGGTGTGGGCCGGTATTCCCCCTCCAGTCAAAGTAATCAGTCAACCAGGCGAATGCACTCATGAAGATGAAGTTCAGATGCCTGGAATCCTTGGGGCTTGTGTGGTTACTCGGTCAAAGAATGTCAACACGGTCAGAGATGATGATTCTGCTCATGATTTTGCACTGCCTGTTGCTCCGTGGTCCATTTCTCGCAGTGAGCTTGTGAAGGAGCAGGAGGCGGATGGCACCTTGAAGGAGCTCTTGGATCAGGTCGGCTCTCCTTCTGAGGTTAGAAGCCGTTCTCATTGTTACCTTTTGCACGAGGGCGTGCTTATGAGAAAATGGACACCTCAGTTTGAAGGTTTTGTTGGAGAACCTGTTTACCAAGTTGTTGTGCCAGTGCAATTTCGTCAGATTGTCTTGCAGATTTCTCATGACCAGTGTGGCCATCTGGGCATCAGGAAAACGTATGACAGAGTTCTGAGGTATTTCTTTTGGCCTCGACTGAAGAAGGATGTCTCTGCATACTGCAAGTCCTGCCATACATGCCAGATGACGAGTAAACCAAACCAGATTCTCAAGCCTGTGCCTCTCAGTCCGATTCCACCTATTAGTCAGCCTTTTGAGCATCTGCTGATCGACTGTGTTGGCCCTTTGCCACTGTCTTGGTCAGGTGCTAGCTTTCTGCTGACGGTGGTGGAAAAGTGCTCTGATCTGGATTGTTTGAGCTCTACTCCGGAGCGTGGAGCTAAAACTCGGCTTTGTTCTGTCGACTTGCTGAAACCGTTCTTCTCTCCAGACACCAGACTGCAATGGGGGGAAAGCCCGTCAGATGCTCATCCTCAGTGTGTGGCTTCGGCTCCAGTGGTGGCAGAGCTGGGGGCTGGAGATCCGCCTGAGTCGGATGAAGCGGTGGTGTCTGGACGATTGAGGAACAGTGAGTTATTGCGGCAGTTGGACATGGCTTTGGCTTATGTGTGTCTGCGTAAATGCGCTCAGGTTGTTGGTTGGATTAAGGATTCCCTGTGTCTGTTTGGTGAAGTTTCATCATGTAACACCTTGATCAAATACGACAGTGATGTCGGTGATTCACCACCAATTAGGCAGAGGTTCTGGTGGTGGTCCGGTGGTCGTGTCCGCGGACCTTGACCCGCTGACCTTCCTCGGCAACCTGCAGTCGCCAAACCAGCGGCTGATGTGATGGGCCTTTTCCTCCAATCCTACACGTTGGAGATCAGACACATAAAAGGCCGGGACAATGTCATCGCTGATGCATTGTCCAGGTCCCATGTACGTGACTAGGTGGGTTGATGAACACTCTGGAGTCCTACTACTCAACCCAAGAATTATGTAGTATGGTTTTTTTTTCCACTGGTTTTTTTTTTTATAGGTTCTTGGGATTGGGTTAGTTAGGGCCCCTACTCGGGTCCCTTTTTTGTAGGGGGGGGGTGTTACGACCCAGGGTCGTTGGGAGGTCACAGGGAGTGGTCTGTTGTGCTCTGCTGCTGCTCCTGCCTCTCACCTCTGCACAGGTGCTCCAGATTACGGTGATTGCTCCATGAAGCGGTATAAAAGCCAGACCGTGCATGCGCTCGTGGTGGTCATTGTCTGGTGGTCGTTGCCTGTGGGTCGTCGTCGCTGCCTCGCTCCTCTGCTTGCTCCACCCGATGACGTCCTCCTGCAGGGTTCCATTCCTGCTTGTTGGCTGTGGGCTTCGGACCTCCTGATGGCCTCCTCCTGCGGCGTCCTGCTCCTGCTTGTTGGCTGTGGGCTCCTGACCTCCTGATGGCGTCCACCATGCACCTTTGTGTTTGGGCACTGGATCTTTTGTTTACTTTATTTCATTAAATCTTTCTTTTACGCACGTTACCCAGCCTCTGTCTCCCTCGTTTTGTTGCGGCTTTGAGCCGGCCGTAACACTTGGAAATTGCGAACAGCTGTGCGGCGGACTTTTTTTTGGCTCCCGAATTTTTTTTGCGGACAGAAGTTTGCGGTGCTTTCCCACGCACCATTATTGTCAGATTTTCCCGCAGGGTTTTATAGGTGAGGCCCCTGCTCTCTGGTGTTTCATGGAAGGTTTGATTCTGCTATGCTGCGTTTACTGCCTCCTGTACAACCTGCGTACGGCCAGTCATTCTGTTTCCTTCTCTCATTAATAAGATCTGAAGAAAGACCTAATCACAAATCAACATGTCAAAAACAAAAGCAACCGACATCAGAGAAGACAGTCTGTTATCCACAGAATCACCAACAGACACCCTCAAATAACTTTAGACTGATCAAGCTAATGTACCAAATCAACACATACTGACATGTCTTTGGCTGGGTAAAGATGCTCTGCCACCTTTAAAGAAATATATTAAAATACTAACTGTACCATCGACACAAGAACAAACATTACTCAACATCCAAGGTGTGTTAGACACAGAGAACCATCAGTCTCAGGAGTGTTTTCCATTATTTTATTTGTCCAGGAGCAGAGATCAACAGAAATAATCAGGAGACCCTGGTCAGACCCTGGTGCTGGCTCTAGCTGGTGGTCCAGTGTCCTCTAGAGAAGCGGAGAGAAGTCTCAGGCTCTGCGGCATCTGAAAACGAGGCTCTGCTCCACAATGTCCCAGAAGAGGCTCAGCAGTGTGACTGTCTGCCATGTCCACAGAGACAAGCTGGGGAGAAGACAAGGAGGACAGATGTCATGTCTTCATTGGCACTTCAGAACGGCAGGACAATGTTTTTGGGCACTTTTGAAAATGCAGATGTGACCTTGTAGCCTACAAATCTGGACCTGTAGGACTTCCAGTCCTCACAATTGCAGTTCTGTTGGGGATGAAATGACAGTTTGAGTCTGTTTAGCTCTGTTTTCTATGTTCACTGTTAAATGTCCAGTGAGCTGTGAACCAAGGGGCAGTCATCTCTACATGTATACACACACACACACACACACACACACACACACACATATATATGTATATATGTATATATATATCTATATATCTATATATCTATACATATATACATATCATCTTACAATTAATTGTGTTTCTTTAATGAATTAAAGCATCTTTGATGCATTTTTCCTCATTACAGTTCAAATATAAAAATATGAAATTCATCCTTCAATAAAACTCGAATTTCTTTTTAATCAAAAGCAACAGGTCCCCCAGGGACGATCAGTCTGTTAATGATGATGAACTTTAGCTGAGGTTCTACTACAATGAGGCTAAACAGCCTCAAAATGTTGCTGTTAGCATGTTGAGAGTAAAGTTCTTCAGGACATATCCACCTTTCAAAACAAACTACCGCCTCTTGCATAATGTTTATAACATGGGATAATCACAGGGTTAAACTAGCAACCAAGTTTTCAAACTCACCACAGGTGTTGCAGAAGAAAGAGCTGCTCTGGGTTGGAGCTTCCACTGGAACAGACGCACATTTACAGCAGAGGCACATTTCTTTATTTTTTTTTAATCCTCTTGTACATCTGTTAACATCTCTGCCGCCAGCGGATGGTGCGTTCACGAGCGTCGGAATGTTCTGCATTACTGAAAATAACCGGGGTTACAATGGCTACACGTGAAGGATTTGTGTGTGGTGGAGAAAAAAATTTCCCTGGCAAAAAGTGTGGGGGGGGGGGGGGGGGGGGGGGGGGGGGGGGACATGTCCCCCCCGTCCCCCCCCCCCCCTAAACTGATGCCTATGCTTCACATAGAGAGCTGAACTGTAGTTATTTGCTCCTTTGTATTTTTGTTAGTTTTACGACAGATTGGTGATATTGTGAACTAGGGTGACCTCCTGCTAATGAGTCCAATGGGGGACAAGGGGTATGATTCCGAGGGACAATGTGGGACACTGCCCAGCGTGGCGGTGCCCCGACACCGGCGGGCAGACTCACTCACTGATACGCTATACCAAGTTCCAGCTAGGGTGACCACCCGTCCCGCATAGCGCGTGTGCGTACAGCGTTTCAAGCCCATTTTAAGCCTGTGAACGTTCGTGGAGTAGTTTTAGACTTATGGCTTTAATCTTTTCTGCGTATGATGAATAACCTAATTTCCTCGCTGCAGGACCAGAGAGGAGCTTCAGGAGATTTCCTTTTTCCACTGACACCCAGAGCAGGAAACGGATGACAACAGCATGTCCTTACCACAGGAACCATCAAGTGAGCCTTTTGCTTTTTTCCTTTTTTTTTTTTTTTTTTTTTTTTTTTTTGGGGGGGTTGGGGGTTTAGCCTCAGCCCTACTGAAATGCAATTGCTATCTTATACCATTGTCAGAGAGTAGCTTTAGGGCAGGGGTGTCCAACCTTTTTCGACCCAAGATCTACTTTTCGAATTGCAAAGCCCTCGGGATGAGGGGGGGGGGGGGGTTTGTAACACCTGCCAATGTAATAATGCCCAAAAACTTAATAAACCACTACAAACGTAACACGCGATTTCCCACAAATGTAATAACTGTTACATTTGTAGACATTTGTTATGTTTGTGGGGAAGTGAAAATCTTCAACTTTCAATGTTGTAATAACTTCCCACATATGTAATAATGCAATGAATCATGGTTGCTGCTGCTGTTTGATTGTTGTTGTTCTTACCTATAGCCTACTGACCGTGGGTACGGAAAAGCTCTCTCTCTTTGGTTTCAGTGGTAAATAATTGAATTAGTAAAGCTTGAAATTCTTGCCTAGACTGATAAGTGGTATGTTTACTAATGAGCAATAAATAAAATTTTCTTCTTTTTCTTTCATAGTTGATGGGGGTTAACCCTAACCTTGAAATCTGGTTAGTCAAAAACAAAAACAATGCCAAATAAATAAATAAACAAATAAATAAAATGGGCCTACTGAAATGTCAAGGTTGCCACATACAACATAGCACAATAGGCTAGCTAGCACAGACACACATGCCTGTAATGAATTTGAATTGAATTGTGTCAGATCTTGCCTATTAAGGCTATTTAAGTGTTGTGTTTACAAAGAAGCAATTAATCGAGATTTCTCAACATCTTAATTGAAAAAAAATGGATGAGTGAATTATACACTGTCAAACTCTAAAAGGCTGAAGGCTATAGCAAAGAGGTTGATGAAAAAAAAGAATGCACAGGCTACAAGGGGTCAACTGGATATTCCTTGTAAATTCCTTATCCTCACTAAACAGCAGGCATATGTCTGAACTATTAGGATAAATGAAAATATAAATATCCTGTGCATTTCATAAACAAATTAAATATAGCCTATAAACAAAAATGAAAAATTTCTGGGACTAAAGAGGATAAGTGTGATAGCAAAGGCTACTTCCAAAATAAATCCTTCACTCTGTAGTGGCCAAGAGTGAGGCATGCTAGGGTCATCCACGCTTTCATCCATTTTTTGTTCTTGGCGATAAGTTCTTTGAGACATTGTGCCAAACCGCTGTTCTGACCAGCTGCTTTGTATACTTTCATAACACTGATAACTGTGTCATGATTTTGAGATAAATCAAGATGCTCAGACAGAGGAGGCCTAATATAGATCGAGGGAAGATGTTTTCTAGTTAACTCTCTAAACTGTGGAGACACTCGATTAAATGTGCCGATCATGGATGTCCACATTGAGGATCAGTCTAATAATCATGGATATAATTTCATGGATATAATAGAGATTCGGAAGTACGACCACCTTTACAACACGTCCTCGCGGCACTACAAGGATTGCCAGATGCCCAGCAATTCGTGGAGAGAGATCTCGGTAAACACGGGGATGGAGGTGCATGAGTGCATGAGGAGATGGAAGAACCTCCGTGATAAATACGTGCGGCTGCGTAGAAAAATGGCATCCAAAAGTGGAGACCCGGGCGGCCAAAAACTCCCGGCCTATTTCCATTTTCTGTCGTGGTTAGCACCGCACGTAAAACACCGGGAAACGGACTCGAACTACAAGGTATGTGTTGTGCTTACGCCGAAATACACGTTGCATAGATAATTGTTTGCTATTTTGCACATAACTAATAAAGCGTTCCCTTTGCCATTAAAACCAGTCCAGTTCACCCGAGAGCGACACGGCCTCCTCGTCATCGACGTCGTTATCCTCCCGGTCGTCCTCGCCACAGCTGCCGGGACCTTCTGCACCTCCAGCTCCCTGTGCTTCCCCGGCTCCTCCAGCTTTCCCGGCTCCTCCAGCGTCTCCTACTCCGCCAGCGTCTCCTGCAGTGCCTGCTCGTCCTCTTCCTCCCGAGTTCCTCACTCCTCGGCAAAAAAAAAGGGAACAACAACAACAGGACGAACTGATGCTGCGGCAGACGAGAAACCTGGAGGAGCAGAGGATGGAGCTGCGCCACAGGCTTGCACAAGAGGAGGACGAGTGCTCCAGGTTCGGGCAAACGGTGGCCGATCTTTTACGTCGGGTGCCAGTTGACGAGAGGCCAGGCGTCACGCTTCGTCTCCACATGGTGTTTCACGAGCCGAAGCAGTAGTTTTTTAAGGACACTGGACGTTTACTTGTAAATACCTTTGTGCGTGTGGTTTATGTGTGTGGTTTGTGTGCATTTTACTTTACACTTGTTTGCTTTGATAAATGAAAATATAAAATCCGCCAAGACTATGTTGTTCTGCTTATAATGTGCAGTCTGTGTGACCATGAACACATTGCAAGTGTTTTGATAACTACTCCTGTTATTTGTGGGACGTCCTGTCGGAGTTCAGTAACTACAAACATATCAGGCCACACTACGCCCTTATTAAAGAAAAAACAGCTGCTGTATGCAGTCTGTGTGACCATGAACACATTGCAAATGTTTTGATAACTATTCCTAATATTTATGGGACGTTCTGTGGGAGTTCAGTAACTACAAACACGTATCAGGCCGCACTACACCCTTATTTAAAAAGAAATCTGGGCTTTCTGGTGCTGTACGCAGTCTGTGTGACCATGAACACATTACAAATGTTTTGATGACAACTCCTGTTATTTATGGGACGTTCTTTGGGAGTTCAGTAACTACAAACATATCAGACCACACTACGCCATTATTTAAGACTGCTGCATGCAGTCTGGGTGACCATGAAACTTCGTTGAATTGTGCTAACCACATTACATAAGAACCAATAAACAAATTACAAGCCTGGGGTGATTTTTGATGATGTTCATTGTCACAATGACAGTTCAGACTGGATTAATCATGCCTCTGCACACAATGTCTGCTTGCAGTCAGTGGTTACAGGCCTTATGATGTAGCTGCTGGTCTGGAGAAAGCGTTTTAGTAACCCTTCTGTCTTTATTTGTTTTGTTTTTCTGATTGTTTATCTTTAGCATTCTGAGTGAAATGTGACTAGGAAAAGGTTTTTTTTTTTTTTGGAAGTTTTAGTTCTGGGAACAGAACTAAGTTCAGAAAAAGGAAGAAAAAAATAATGTCAGAAGTAATAATTTTTTTAGAACAAATTAGTATTCTTTCTTTCATCGAAGAGTTGTCTAATTTGTTGCTTTCCTAAATGTACTTTCCTATCTCTCGGTACAGTGACTCAGCAGGGAGGCATTCAGTGAACTGAATTATTTCCTTTACAGATGAAAATTCTCTGGTAGTTTGATACGGAGGGAGAAGAAATCATGGGTGAGTAATCAAGATTTCTGTTATCCCTTTAAAAAAAAAAAAAGCCTATGTTTTTGAGGCAAATGCATTTTATATCTGACCTGCCACCTTAAAGCTTGTGTCCGGAGTTTCCATTCGTTTCCAATGTATGTATCATTTTTCAACAGAGCTTAAAGGAATACTCCGAAGATTTTGGACCCATGCCCTTTCCCTATCATTGACAAAGTTAGACAAGCTCATAAATACCTTTTTTGTGTCTGAGCGTCCAGTGGCTGGATCCCAGCTGTTAGCATCGTAGTTAGCTTAGCTTAATTGCTGGAAGTGAATAGGAGACAGAGCCGGACTGACGAAAGTGGACAAAATACTCCTTCCAGTGGTCCAGGGGATGACGTATTAGCACGTGAAGTAAATCTGAATGGTTATAAAACATTTTAAAAGACGTGTTTTCTTTTCAATCCGTTAAAATAACGTTTTGATACACACAGACCTGCGCATGCGCAGTGCTCCGCGGAAGGATATACCGGAGCACGGCAGTAGAAGCCATAGACTCAGCGCCGGTATATCCAAGCGTGGAGCACTATGCTTATGCAGATCTGTGAGTATCAAAATGTTATTTTAACTGATTGAAAAGAAAACACATCTTTTAAAATGTTTTATAACCGTTCGGATTTACTTCTATTTTGTTCTTCCTGCAGATAGGCCTGGGAAAAAAATGTGTTTAAAAATGTGAGGACCAAGCAACATCCCAAGGTTCTCCCCTGAGAACAAGACAAAAAATATTATATGCACCCCTGACCATAATATAATATTAGCATAAAGAAATATAAAAATGTATTTATGAGCTCCGCCTTCCTCTCATAGACCCCCATGTTATCTGAAAAAGCACTGGTCAGCTTCAGCCAATAGATTTCGAGCTTCTGCTTTGTCATGCTGTCAATCAACGTGTGCACACCAGCCAGAGAGCACTCGCCCAGGCAGAGGTGAGTTAGCTATGCAGCAGCCGCCCCGCTTACCTCGGATATATCCATTGCCTGCTGAACATCCACCGTAAACAGGTAAACATGTAGGATGCTTGCAGACTCGAAGGCACTCATTTTCACCCGACGGATAATGTGCGTTCACAATTAAAGGGCCGTGGCTTGGTTGCTCACCAAAGCAGAGGGAGGGCAGACCCTCGAGATGTTGGATTAAAAAAAAAACTCTCATTCTTTCAAAACTCCAGACACAAGCTTTAAAGTGGTGGGGGAGTTTGAGTGCCCGCATGATCCCAGGAGCTATGTTGTTGGGGGCTTTATGCCCCTGGCAGGGTCTCCCATGGCAATCAGGTCCTGGGTGATGGGCCAGAATAAGGGTAGGTCCACAGCCCCTATGATGAATTTACAATCAAGGTCCGTGATGTCACCCGGTATGGCGCAGCCGGGGCCCCACCCTGGAGCCAGGCCAGGTGTTAGGGCTCGCAAGCAAGCGCCTGGTGGCTGGGCCTTTGGCCACGGGGCCCGGCCGGGCTCAGCCCGAAGGGGCGACGTGGGCCAGCCCTACGGCACACCCACCACCCACTGATGGAACCGTAGGGGCTGGGTGCAATGTGGATTGGGTGGCAGCCGACGGCAGGGTGCCTGGAAACCCTATTCTCAGACACAGAGACTAGCTCTAGGGACATGGAATGTCACCTCGTTGGGGGGGAAGGAGCCTGAGCTTGTGAGGGAGGTCGAGAGGTACCGGCTAGATACAGTCGGGCTCACCTCCACACACAGCTGGGGCTCTGGAACCCAATCTCTTGAGAAGGGCTTGACTCTCCACTTCTCTGGCATTGCCCGCGGTGAGAGGCAGCAGGCTGGTGTGGGTTTGCGTAAAGCCCCACAGTTCAGCCGCCATGTGTTGGAGTTCATCCCAGTGAACAAGAGGGTCGCATCTCTGCGCCTTCGGGTCGGGGATAGGTGCCTCACTGTTGTCTCGGCTTACGGGCCGAACAGCAGTGCAGAGTACCCGGCCTTCTGGGAGTCCCTGGGAGGGGTGCTGGACAGTGCTCCACCTGGGGACTCTATTGTTCTACTGGTGGACTTCAACGCCCATGTGGGCAGTGACAGTGAGAACTGGAAGGGGGTGACTGGGACGCACAGCCTCTCTGATCCAAACCCTAGTGGTGTTCTGTTATTGGACTTCTGTGCTAGACACAGTTTGTCCATAATGAACACCATGTGTTATGGACACAGGGGTGTCCATAAGTGCACTTGGCACCAGAACACCCTAGGTTGGAGGTCGACGATCGACTTTTTTGTTGTGTCATCTGACCTCCAGCCGTGTGTTTTGACAACTGGGTGAAGAGAGGAGCAGAGCTGTCGACCAATTATCACCTGGTGGTGAGTTGGATTTGCTGGCAGAGGAGGAAACCGGACAGACATGGCAGACCCAAACGTATTGTGAGGGTCTGCTGGGAATGTCTAGTGGAACCCTCTGTCAGCATGGTTTTCAACTCCCACCTCCGGGAGAGCTTCTCTCATGTCCCGAGGGAGGCTGGAGACATTGAGTCCGAGTGGACCATGTTCTCCACCTCCGTGTCAAAGCAGCTGCTCGGAGCTGTGGTCGTAAGGTCTCCGGTGCCTGTCGTGGCGGCAACCCCCGAACCCGGTGGTGGACCCCGGAAGTACGGGATGCCGTCAAGCTGCTTCTGGAGTCCTATCGAGCCTTGTTGGCTCATGGGACTCCAGAAGCAGCTGACGGGTACCGGCAGGCCAAGCGAAGTGCAGCCCGAGCGGTTGCGGAGGCAAAAACTCAGGTCTGGGAGGAGTTCGGGGAGGCCATGGAGGAGGACTATCGGTCGGCCTCGAAGAAATTCTGGCAAACCGTCCGGCGCCTCAGGAGGGGAAAGCAGGTCTCTACTAACACTGTTTATAGTGGAGGTGGGGAGCTGTTGACCTCAACTGGGGATATCATAGGATGGTGGATGTAATACTTTGAGGACCTCCTCAAATCCCATCGCCACGTCTTCCTTTGAGGAAGCAGAGGCTGAGGTCTCAGAGGTGGACTCGTCCATCACCCAAGCCTAAGTCACCGAGGTCGTTGGTAAGCTCTTCGGTGGCAAGGCACCGGGGGTGGATGAGATTCGCCCCAAGTACCTTAAGTCTCTGGATGCACAGGGACTGTCTTGGTTGACACGTCTCTGCAACATCGCGTGACGGTTGAGGACGGTGCCTCTGGATTGGCAGACCGGGTGGTGGTTCCTCTTTTAAAAAGGGGGATTGGAGGATGTGCTCCAACTATAGGGGTATCACACTCCTCAGCCATCCTGGGAAAGTCTATTCCAGGGTACTGGAGAGGAGGATTCAACCGATAGTCGAACCTCAGATTCAGGAGGAACAATGCGGTCTTCATCCTGGTCATGGAAAACTGGACCAGCTCTATACCCTCCATAGGGTGCTCTAGGGTTCGTGGGAGTTCGCCCGACCAGTTCACATGTGTTTTGTGGACTTGGAGAAGGCGTTCGACCGCGTCCCTTGTGGTGCCTTGTGGGGGGTGCTTCGGGAATACGGAGTCCGGGGCCCCTTGTTAAGGGCCGTCCGGTCTCTGTATGACCAGAGTAGGAGTCTGGTCCACATTGCCGGCAGTAAGTCAGACCTGTTCCCGTTGCATGTTGAACTCTGGCAGGGCTGCCCTTTGTCACCGGTTCTGTTCATAATCTTTATGGACAGAATTTCAAGGTGCAGCCAGGGGCCGGAGGGGGTCTGGTTTGGGGATCGCAGGATTTCATCTCTGCCTTTTGCAAACGATGTTGTCCTGTTGACTTCATCGAACCCGGACCTACAGCATACACTGGGGTGGTTCGCAGCCGAGTGTGAAGCGACAGGGAGGAGGTTCAGCACCTCCAAATCCAAGGCCATTGTCCTCGACTGGAAGAGGGTGGCCTGCCCTCTCCAGGTTGGTGGAGAGACTCTGGCCCAAGTGGAGGAGTTTAAGTATCTTGGGGTCTTGTTCGCGAGTGAGGGATGGATGGAGCGTGAGATTGACAGGCAGATCAGTGTAGCATCTGCAGTGATGCGGTCGTTGTATCAGTCCATTGTGGTGAAGAATGAGCTGAGCCAAAAGGCGAAGCTCTCGCTTTACCAGTCAATCTACGTCCCTACCCTCACCGATGGTCATGACCTTTGGGTCTTGACCGAAAGGACAAGATCCCGGATACAAGTGGCTGAAATGAGCTTCCTCCGTAGGGTGGCTGGGCACTCCCTGAGAGATAGGGTGAGGAGCTCAGTCACCAGGGAGGAGCTCGGAGTAGAGACGCTACTCCTCTGCATCGAGCGGAGCCAGCTGAGGTGGTTCGGGCATTGGGTTAGGATGCCTCCTGGATGCCTCCCTGGGAAAGGTTTTCCAGGCATGTTCCACCTAGAAGAGACCCCGGGGAAGACCCAGGACACGCTGGAGAGACTATGTCTCTTGGCTGGCCTGGGAACGCCTTGGGATGCTCCCGGAAGAGCTAGAGGAAGTGTCTGGGGACAGGGAAGTCAGGGCATCTCTGCTTAAACTGCTGCCCCTGCGACCCAGTCGATGATAAGCAGTGGAAAATGGATGGATGGATATCTATGTTTGTCATCTTTGTTATATATTTGTCTGTACTTTATTGATGTTTGGTTTTATTCTGAAATCTGAATGGTCATTCTTAGTAGCATTAGTATGTAGCTACTGATGTAATGCAATAATTATGTAAAAAAGCTCAAACATGATAAACTTGTTTACCAAGAGTGTAGGGTTAGTCAAAGCATGTCTCAAAATGAATGGATACTGCATTCAGTGTGTAAATAAACAATATTTGATGTGTAAAACTAAGTATTTCAGAAACAATAACTTCACAGTCTTGACCAGTAAAATATTGTTTTGCAATCTTTTGAATGGAATTGTATTACTAAAGAAAGATGCAGATAGCGGTTGATCCAGTGAGTTTTTGCCAATACTTAGCAACTCATCTGCATTGGTATCACTCTGTATTATATATAAAACCCAGTCAATTGAATCTGTTTTCACTGTTTTAGCTGACACACTTGAGGAATCACCCACGGACTGGACTGAATCCCAAGTAAGCTCCTGGCTAAGATCAATCAAAGTGAAAGACCACTACATCGACAAGATCTATAAGGAAGAAGTTGATGGAAAAATTCTTCTCACACTTGATGAAGACTTTCTGAAATCAAAGATTGACATGAAATCAGGGCCTGCTCATTTCATTCTTCTAAAAAGAGATGAGCTTCTCAGGTCCCTGCAAAAATGTGAGGAGAAAAAAAAGATGCCTGGTGGCAAAAAAGCTGTGGTGGAGCAAAAGAACAGTCACAAATCTGTTCAGAATCTTTCCAGAACCAGTGAAAATCCTTCAGAACAGGTTCATGTGAGTCATCAAGGCTTATTGGAGGAAAGACAAGTTGCTCAGCCAAAAAGCTTGCAAACTTCAAAAGAGGACTGCAAGCCAAGGCCATTTGATCAAGATGACACTGATTTCATATATGTGAAGCACAGAGTCCTGCAACCCGAATCAGGTGCTTTTAATCTGATATCTCCATGCCATGAGTTCAAATCTTTTGCTGTGGCTGCAGGACTGGACCGCACAAGACTGCAAGCTAAGTTTGCCAAAGAGGTTTTGAAATTTGCAACTGGCTGCATGAACATCAGAACAAATGGCACAATACACTTTGGTGTGATGGACAGCAAGGCAGATGCAGGATATGTTCACGGTGAGATCATTGGTATCCCTGTACAAGAGAAGGACATTTATGTTGATGCCTTGGATTACATTGAAAGGTGTTTCTCCTCTGACAAGGAGCATCTACGTCAGTGTGTGCGACCGCCAAGGTTCATTGAAGTAATGGATTTGGTCAACACAGAAAAGAGTTACGTAGTGGAGGTTGACATAGTGCCCTCACTGAAGATTGTCAAGAACAAAGTTTACGCAGTACGCCTGCCAAACTTCAAAGAGTCAACTAACAAAATAGAATATGAGAAAGAAACCATTTTGCGAAGGGTAGGCTCAAAAACCGAGCCAGTGAGTGATGTAGGTGACTTTTACCAGAGAATCAGAGATCGAGATGCACAAAGAGATGAGGCCGAGAAAAATCAGTTCCTTCGTGCTCCTGGGACATGCCAAGACCTCGGAAGGAAACTCACAATGCTGATGACAAGTGGAAAGAAGTTCATTGAAAAGGAAAAATGGTTCATACTTGTCACAAACAAATTCTCACCTGAGGATCTCTGCCACATTGAGTGGCTACTTAACATGAAGATTTTCTGCGTGTTTGACTTTGACCCAGACTCAAAGAAATCAGGACTTTGTAGTAAATACCTTCAGCATCACACTGCAAACATGCATTTTCTGCAGAGCTACAGGATGCCCAGTGGCATGGACATCAAAGAATTCTCAGACTTCTTGCATCTCTTTGAGCAAACAAGTTGGATCTTCTGCAATGGTTGCACTGACTTCAAAGGAAATGAAACTCCATGTGATGAGATGACTTGGATCAAGACAAAAATTACTCTGCTGCGGGAATCTGTGTCTTTGATCTGTAAACAAATCCTACCAAAAGGGGCATTTCAAGTCATCTTTCTTCTCACCTCTCCAGTGGACAAGCCGCTCTTGCACACTTTTTATGAGTTCTTCACAGACATGGAAGGTCATGAGGACATCATCTGCATCAGTGAGTCTGAGACCAACTTCCAGAAATGGCAAAGCTTTGCAGAGGGTTCATGTGGAACAGCAGTGGTGAACAATTCAAGTGTTGTTGGGATGAAAATGTGCCATGTCAACGCAACGCTGCAACATGTACAGCCTGTCAAAGCATGTGTCAGCAAATCCTTGCCAGTCTTGGTGAAAGGAACCTGTCTACTTGAAACACAAGTAGAGGAACAGATGTACTGTTTGGAAATTCTCACAGTTGATCATTGCAATGAAACAAGCAAAGACTTCATTGATGAAGAAAAAGCCAACATAGAAAGTCAGTTCTACCGTGGGGGCAGAGTGACTTGGTTGAACTTTTGGCTTGCCGATCACAAGTATGTTGGGGAGGTGATTGAAAGAGATGCATATGAAGAAACATCAAAACTCCTAAAAGATGCTTTGAAATACAATGCAGATCAAACTCCAGTGATCGTTATTAACATCTATCACCATCCAGGCAGTGGTGGAAGCACTGTGGCCAGACAGGTACTGTGGAAGTACAGGAAAGAGCTGAGGTGTGCCGTTGTGAAGCCTTCATACTCAGCAGGTGTTGTTGCTCAGCATGCTGTTCAGTTGAGAGAACATACAGAAAAAGATCCACAGTCATGTCTCCCTGTGCTGCTTCTGATTGAAGACTCAAACAAAGAGTATCTTGATGATCTCAGGAATGAACTGGAGGTTGCCGTTAACACCAAAAAAATCCAGTATGAAACTCTGTGTTTCATTTTACTGAGCTGCAGACGTTCAAATGATCCGGAAAAGAGATGCAAGGAGTCTCCCTTACAGAATGTGTCTGTCACTCACAAACTGTCAGCTGAAGAGAAGAGAAAGTTTGCTGGAAAGCGACAGGTGCTTGAGGACAAGTATGAGCCAGACTTCATCTTGACATTTGTTTTAATGAACAATGAATTCAATGTTGATTATGTTCAACAGTTTGTGAAACATTTGCTCCAAGACATTGACCGAAGCTCTGTTGTCACACGCCTCATTCACTATGTGGCATTGCTCAACACATATGTTCAGAATTCTTTCATCTCTCAGTCCCATTGTGAAGCATTCCTTGCTTTACACATTCACCTGGAAAGGTTTCGCCAGCATCTCTTTGAGAAATCCCTCAGTGAACAGGCTAAATTAGTGTTTTTGCATCTCAGAGATGACAAGACACACATTGAATCAATCAAAATCATTCATCCCCTTGTTGCGAAAGAAATCCTCCAGCAGCTTCTGGGACCCCAACAGACCCATAACAGTTTGGCGTTTGATTTGCTCCATGAAAATGTGCTTTTTGAGCACAGGTTTGGAAGGGATGACTATCTGTCTTTCTTGAGACAACTTTTCTTGAGAAGATTTAAAATAAGCAAAGGAGATAAATATAGTTTTTTCTCTCCTTTCATGATCCATGTGCTTGAAAATGAAAACAGGAAGCCAGACGAAGCAATCGAGTTCCTCAGGAAAGCATTCCAGAAGGTCCACGATGATCCATTCCTTTTGCAAGAGCTTCTTCTTTGCTGTCATGTGCTTTTATGCCTCATATGTATAATAAGTTTGATGAAGCTGAATGTTCATCACAAACTGCAGCGAAACACTGCCCAATAAATGTGTGGCTCACAGAACACTTCAATCACCCACTCGGTTACACTTGTACATTCTTGACATTAAAGTGCAATTGTTCAGAAAATGCTTCCAAATAGTGATGCAATGGATCACTGAACTCACGGATATCGGATCGTTCAGCGGATCAACAGTCACGGATCGGATCTTTTTTCGGATCGACATAGAGCAAAAAATCAAAACAAAAAACAAAACAAAAAAAAAACTGTTTCGTCTGTTTATTAGAAACTTAAATTATTAAATTTAAATATATTAAAGTAATGCACAAGGTATAATAGCTTCTTTTTAACAATTATTATTGAAAAACAACTTAAAGTGCAATTTAAACGAATATCTCCTTCATTTAAAATATAATAATGAACCAAAAGTTCAAAAGTCCATTCGTAAAATAAAACTCAAAGGTAAACATAAGAACACATCTTCCTTGAAACAAGGAGAATAAAAGAACCTGACCGGTCGGACTGACAGGTAGAGGCTGCTTAAATGTTGCGGTGTTGCTTCAAATGTGCGGACATGCTTGATGTGTTTCCACTTTCATATGGCTTTTTTATGCCACAGTGCTTACACATGCTGTCGCGGTTTTGCCCACTGACCTCTTTCCTACAAGGAAACCAAAATGCAGGGGATTTAAGTGTTGCAGGGCGTCCAAGCTCCTCCTATCCTCTGCTCGCCATGTCTGCTCTCCTCATTTCTCCGCTCGCCACAAGCTGTGTGCGGAACGAGCACAAATTTTTTTTTTTTTGTCAGAAATCGATCCGCGGATCACATATGTGCTGAACCGATGTCGTTGATCCGAACGGGTCACGGATCAATGATGATCCATTGCACCACTAGTTCCAAGCAGAGTGCAAAGCCATTGAGAGTAAACCAAAAACCGCGGAAAACACAGCGAACGCTGTGGAGAGAGCACACTGAAAGCCCTAAAGTGTTTTCAAGAATGTGAAACAGCAGCAAACAAAGAAATGGATAACTTGAACAGTTATGGATTTTTTGCTGAAGTTGAAGTTGGCTACAGCCTCCTGAAGCTCATCTCTTCTTTGCAAGTGTTTGCCAACAAAGGTAATGGCCATTCAGAGTGCATGAAGTACCTGGTAACGGATTACATTCCCGAGGAAGTAAAAGATGCTTGGGAACCATTTCATGATCAATTGAAAAACCTCAAGAAGTTAGTGCAAGATGTTTTGGAATGGATTTCCGAGGATCTGAGTTACTTTCAGACAGATGTGTCTTCAGACGAAGTTGAGATTCCAGAAAGTCCTGAAGAGAAGATAAGTTTGACTTGGTTGGGAAAAAAGTCTTCAGAGTATGGGAAGTATTTCAGTGAAGCATATTCTTTTGCATTCCTGCAACATGGACAGCCTAGCCATCAAGCTAATCTAACTCCTTTCCAAAAACGTATGCTCATCTATTATCTTGGAGGGGGTAATATCACATCTATCCTCTCCAAAGTAATTGACCAAAGCAATTTGGTGTCCCTACTTGAGGATATTCTTTCTCCATACCCAAGCAATGCTTTGAAGGCCAAATTTGGTCAAAGGGATATTGTCCATTACATAATGACCCAGATCTTCCTGAACTGCCTGTCACCTCAGAATAAAAAGATAGCACCTCTGAAGGATTTACAGGCACTCTGTCGTCAGTTTCCAACTGACAAGAGAAAATGTTTGCCAGGAGCGCTGTTCTTACTGACCTTGCTCTTCTGGCCTGACGACAGTGATACCAATCATGAGAAAGAAAAGTATGAAATTGTCCAGTCAGCTGTTGAACACTTGGAAAAAGGCTACAAGACCAAGATGAAAGACATCCCTCAGAGGCAAAGAAGGCTTTACATCCACTTTTTCCTTGGAAATGGGAATGGGCTGGATAAATTTGTCCACAAGAGAAAGTTTGAAAGAGTGACCAAGGTGTTTCCAGTCTCAGAGAAGTGCAAGAAGTGGTTTAGTGGTGCAGCATGGAAAATGCCGCCTGAGATTATAAACATGATGAAACAAGTTTCTGGACGGACTGAAGATGGAACCCACTGAGCAAAAAGACGTTGAATCAACGTCTTTTTAAGGTCATTGTTGGACGTCCCAGCAACGTCCCCACAAGGTGCAGAATGTAACGCCAGATGACGTCTTTTTTTTTACGTAATTTCGACGTCGGGTATCGACGTCACCAGGACCTTCAGACAAGGGCCAAAAAAAGAGGGGAAAATATAATTTAAGTTGACCAAATCCTAATCTCCGGGTTTGCGGCCCGAATTCGCGGCATATTCTTTCAGTTATTTCAGCATTTATCACACACGGGAGACACTCGAGATTCGAACTCACGACTTACTGTTCAGCGTTCCTTAGCGTTACCTGTTGAGCTGTTAGTTTATTGTGTAAAACTTCTGTAAACGGGAGGGTGACCACTATTTTGCGGAATACTACTTATCCTAAAATAAAGTGGTGATTTTAAAAATGTTTGTGTTTCTCCAAAGTTCACAATTTGATGGGCCGCTCTTTTGTTAGACATAATTCTATCTTTACGAGACAATGAAAACAAACAGACTCAAAGAAAAATAAATACAAGGCGGGGTTAACATTCACACAAACACTTTTCCAATGGTAAATTATCAACGCTGTCTGGATGTTGAAATAACGTTTTTCAACTGACATATTTCAGGAAAATTTTTATAAGTCATGATTTTAAAAATACTGACGAGTGTATACATCTGAAGAATGTTGATATTTCAATGTTGAATCCACAGTGAGTTTACGACACAACTTCAACCATTTACTATCAACGTTGTTTTGAGTCCAAGGTTATTTTCCTATTGCTTCATTTGAATCAATCACCAGCAGATGCTAACTCGAAATGCGTAAAGACTGCACCAACCTCCTGACAAGCCAAGATACAGCAAAATTCACAGGTACAGGAAACTACGATCACAATCCAATTCTTTTTAAACATATTTTATTGCAAAAACTTCACAGTACTCAAAATACCGGACCAGTGACGAATCTGCAGCTAACTCTTCCTCCCATCCGCTGTGCCAGCATGCTGTGGTGCTGACTGCCCTCAAACGGGACTGTGACCGGCCAGTCCAAGGTGGCTCCAGACTACCGTCGGTCCACAAAACAGGAATCAGGGTTCCCCGACAACCGCAGGACCAGCGATTAAGGGAAAAACACTTAATTAGCCCGACAGCAGCGTCTCCAGCTCCGTGGTTTTCGCGGTAAAGTGTATGCATCTGACACACCTCCACTTCCGGGTTCACTCAGTCAAGCTAATATACATTATGGCAGCCAATAAGTGAACACAGACACAGAACTTCCTGTCTGTCGCCCTTCAAAATAAAACAAAAATAAAATACATCAAAACCCGTTTCATACATAATACGTCATCTCATCTCTTTCAGATGGTAAACACTTTTAATCAAGGAACACCTTCGAATGTTCAATCGCATGTAGATGTCGATATTGGGTCCTAATTTCGACGTCCAGATCTTCAACGTCATCTAGACGTCGAAATTGGGTAATAATAAGACGTCCAAATACCGCACCTATTTTGGACGTCCAAAATAGGTCGATAATTGGTCTTGGACGGACCGACGCAATATGGACATGATCTGGACGTCCATACGACGTCCAATGTTTAAGGGGAAAGTTGTATCTTGAAGGTCCTCAGAAAAAGAAGTTCAGCATCCTGCCTCTTTACATCCCTTCAGTGCCTCAAAGCAATGAAAATATTACCTTCTATTTGGGGTTCACCCTCAGAGGTCCCGTTGCATGCAACATCAGTGTGAAAAAGTAGTGCTGATGCCTGACGGTGAAAGACTTTCTCATGCCAATTTGTGGTCTCCACTTCTGGACCAGAAGTAGGGTTGGGTGGTATGAACAAAATCTTATCAGAAATTTCATATCACAGTAACGGTATATGTCAAGGTATGTATTTTACCACTGTAAATTCAATGAATTGCTTAAAAATAACCAAACTGTCACATTTGCTCATTTTCCTCTTTTATTTTTTAAACTCCGGTTTATATACTTCAATTATTTAAAAAAAAAAATCACAACAAGAAAGAAAAAAAGACCTGAGTTTTTAGCGTCACTCCCGGAGCCGCTTGTCTCTGCGTCTGCCATTATGGCTCCCACCTCTCCTGGATACGCTGGTGTTGTTCGCGAGCGCACCCTGTGCTTAACTGACCAATGAAATGCAGCGACCAAACCCCGCACGATGTCGGGACATGCTGTGAAAATGCACAAACGCACCCAAACAATTGCGCTCCAGCTGTCCTGTTAGGGAGTGCAGGCAACTGTACACTGACTCAGAGAGCTGCAGCAGACATTTGCTCTCTCTCCGGTATAAACAGTATGGCAAAATTTCAACCGGTATACACTTTTACACCGTCACATGGTATTATACCGTCATACCACTCAGCCTTAACCAGAAGCATGAAGGGATTAATGAAAGGTCACATAAGCTTTTATGCTACTATGAAACAAAATGCAAGTCATGTGAATATTAGCTTTGCAAGCTGTAAGATATAGTTTAAATTCTGAATCTACTGGTGTTTTTTATGTGGATGCAAGTGCCGTTAATGGAAGCAGTGTCATGGAAAAACTGTAAATATAATCATTGTGGCCTTATGGTTTGTATGGGTTTTCAATCACACCTTGTATGAAAATGCTGATGCACTGAAAGGGATTGTTAATCAAATTATCAACAAATGATTGTATGCCATTCTTCATTCAGCAGCTTCATTCAATTTTAACACAGGTGTATTAATGGAAGACCGACTGAGTTTATCACATCAGTGTATTACATTAACGTGTGTTTGCATTTTTAAGGACTCATATAAAGTATAAAATATAATTGTCACTGTATCAACAGTAATTTATTATGTGCAATCAGTCACTGTCACAAAAAGTATGTATTTTGTGCAAAAGGGAATGTAACCATGTTGAGGTTTAAAACTCCAGATGAAACTGCAAATACATATATATATTTTTTTTAATGGATTCAATTTTTTTTTTTTTTTTTTTAACAATACTTGGATGTTATGTCATTGAAAATAAATGAAGCATGTTGATAAACACAATGGATCCTTTTTTTATTTTGTTGACTGTAAGTAAGTGAAGTAAAGTTTATTTACAAAGAGCTTTTCACAAAAGTGCTGTAGTGTAGAGTACAAGTTAAAGACATACATGTCATTTACAAAACAAGGATTTCTGTGGTGAAGTATTCAGCTAAACTCTTCTCTATATGAAAATCTTTAAGTTCTTTTTGAACAAGTCCACAGACTTGGACATATGGCGCGACAGGGGTAAGTGGTTCCAGAGTCTGGGGGCAACAGTCTGAAAAGATTCGTACCCTCCGGTTTTAAGCCGTGTCTTTTGGGACCTTCAGGAGTTTCTGACCTGAAGACCAAAGGATTTGCTGTGATGAGTGGATGCATAACACATTTGTAATATACTGGGTGGATCTAACCATGCAATGCTTGGAAAGTGAGAACTAAAATTTTAAGATCAATCCGAGACTTGACAGGAAGCCGCTCAAGGTTGAGCAGGATCTTCCAGAAAGTAAGAAAAGACTGGCTTCTAGCACTGCCATAACTCCAGCACAGACTCCACCAGGTAAAAGAAAACTTAAATGTTACTCGAGCGCTAGTAAAAGAGCGAGGAAGGAGTTCCTCTCTTCCGTGCACACGAGCCACAGGTACGAGTTTTTCACTAAGCTGCATTACGCCCAAGGCCTGCAGGGGGCGCTGTTTCACATAAAACGTGCAAACTCCTTAATGCACCTTTAAGGATCTGAGTGTCTTCCCTGATGGCAGCAGCAGGCTCAACAGTTTCTGAACAGGGTGGGGTGCAGTCTGCTCAGAACATTTTTGCTCTACTGATGCAGCGGGAGGTCACAATGTTGTCCAGGGGCGGCCGAGGGCAGTCACTGATTCTCTCTACAGTCCCAGTGAGCTTCTGCAGAGCTTTGCTGTCTGTGTTGGAGCACGCTGCAGACCAGATATTCAGTCAGTACATCAGCTCAGCCTCAGACTCTGTTGGCCCTTTAAAAGGACACCTGCAGTCCTTCCTCCAGGTGTTTCCTCCACAACACCTGAAGAGAGTGGAGCATCGACTGTGCTTTTTCAACTGGGGCTGTTGTGTTGGCTGTGAAGGTGAGATCCTCAGGTAAGTGACTCCCCAGGAACTTAAAGGAAAACTCAGACGATTTTGGACCCACGCCCTATCACTTTGTCAATGATAGGGAAAGGGCGTGGGTCCAAAATCGTCGGAGTATTCCTTAAAGGAGGCCACTCCAACGCACAGCTGAAACTTACTAATGCTGTGAAGCACAACTATGCAACTTAGCGATGGTGTCATCTAAAACAGTGCATAGTGCATTAGTGGACAAATGTTTCATGAGATTATTTGTGGACATCATAAAATAGTATAGAGCTCATGGATTACAGTGGACCTGCTAGTAGTTGCCTGCATGCCATCGATTATCTTGAGAACTGTCCTTTACAATTTGACCAATTTGTAAATTATGTGATTAAATGAATGCAGCAGGTTTGTAACTGTTCTGTTAACCATCATAAAAACCACATTCATGTAGTTACAAATAATTTTTGGCTCTGTAACAAAGGCATCTGAAGCTTGGTTGTTCTGTATAAATTACTTATGCAATTTGTAGTATGACACTGCCACACCCGGTATTTTTGTTGAAGCAGCCAATCATATATTCAAGATATTTTTTCCTGTTTTTCACAACACAGGCTCACAAAGTTAACATGTTTTCAGTCTCGAAAAACATGTTTTGATTACTCATTAAAAGCATATTACATTGGGAGACAGAGTGAAACAACCATGGTGCATACACAGCCACCATCTTAAGACTACAATCAAATGTAGGCTGAGGCTACAGAAAATAAATGTTATTCACAATATTTTAATCTGTATTGATAAGGAAGAAATGCATCAATAAACAATATGAAGCTCTGCTTTCAATAACTCCTTTAAAACATATTTTACCAACATGAATTATAGAAAAAAGGCAGAAAGCCAAAAAAAGAAACAAAACAAACAAAAAACCTGTACCACACATGAGACATTCATATTAATTTTTTTTTTTTTTTTTTTAAGAATTGTCAGTACTCTGTGGAACAGTGGTTAATGCGTCCTCCTCACAGTGAGAAGGTCTGGGTTTATATAACAGCTGGGCCGTTCTGTGGGGAGTTTGCATTTTCTCCCTGTGTGTGGGTTTCCTTCAGCTATTCTAATTTCTTCTCACAGTTCAAAAATATACATTTAAGGTTGACTGATGATCATGAATTGCGTTGCGCCCAGGTGTGAGTGTGGTTGCCTCCTCTGTATTTACCCAGTGATGGACTTCGAGACCTGTCCAGGAGGATGTATCCTGCCTTAGCTGGGATTGGCTCCAGCACCCTGTGACCCTGCAGAGGATATAAGTGATATAGAAAATAGTTGATGGATTTAAAGATATGCAACACAATCAGACTACAGCCAAATGTAGACTGAGGCAAGAACATATGTTTCTATCATTCACAATGAGGCATATTTGAGAAATTAGTTTTCACCTTTGAGATTTTTACTTTAAAACTGACTAAAATCACATGCTATTCACATTTTCTACCTTAGGAATTATCTCTTGATTATGATGGATCACTGGATTTCTGTAAAAGATTGCCCAGGAACCATTCTCAGTCTTCTATAATATATTACACTTATTGCCATGCTTCATGATGATAGTACATGGCACTTCACAAGAATAATTGTAAAACTTACAATGCAGACTTTATTGTGAAGATAAAGTCAGGATACTTTTTGAGTGATGAAAAGATGCATTCATTCTGTTCAATAAACTTTATGTGGCAAAGCGGGGGATCTAAATATTATATAGGTGTTGCAGACAACGCCACCTGGGGAATTTCACCCCAGGAAATAAACTAAACTGTTAAAAAGGCTACACAGGTTCGCCGGATGACAAAAAGGAGTTCAGAGGTTCCAGGTGAAAATAATTTATTCCATTCCTCGTTAAGTTCAGCTACATTCTTTCAAGTGATTGTTTCAAACAAAAACACTTAATGGACAGGAGCGCGCGCATAATTTCGGTCCAAAGTCCCGTGCGTGCTTGGGCTGGCCCACACCAACACGCCACCGTGCGGAGGACACGACGCAGAATAACATTTAATATGGCAGCAGCTCCAGGACGGACAAACACAAGAACAAAGGAAACAAGGACAAAGACAGCCGTGGTGTGTCTGCGCTGGAAACGGGGCTCGAACAGGGCAGAACCGCTTCCGACTTCCGTTAGCGGGACAAATGCTCAGACCAGCACCGGACCATCGGGACCCAAGCGCACGATCTACAACTGCTGCGGTATGCGCTTGGCGCGCTCCCCCCGGAGCCATCGCGACACTGCAAGGCGTAACTTCCATCAAAACCAATACGATACATTTCATGTGGGATGTTAGCCTTTACCTGCTCTCACGAACCACCGCTACCAGCCAGCACCAACCCGGAAGTGCAAGAACCAGAGGGCGGCACAGACGTGGGAGGGGTTTTTATAGTGCCCCCAGCCAATGGGTCTTTTGCAGTCACGTGACCATGTCACGCCCAGGCGCCATGTTGGGAAGTTCGCGGAAGAGCCTGTCAATCAAAACAGTAAGACGTCAGTTGATGAGTGCAGCAAATTGATCATTTCTTTCAAAAAATGGATATTGAAAATAAGACAGAGAAGAAACCCTACAGAGAGAAGCTCAACAAGGACGCTAGAGACCGATATTTGGTAAAGCTGACCTCTATTAGTAATGTAGATCCATATGAGCTAGCAGCTAACGCATGGACAAGCGATCCCGCCCTGTTTCCTCCAACAACAAATATGGACATCATTTGCTATCTTGTTCATGGTGTCAGTGCTTATACATTTGAAGAATTCCGAAACTATAAATCCCTCGAGGCTCATGGACTTTTTACCAACGGCTGGGTACAAGATTTATATTCATTTCAACCTGATGGATGCACTAACACTGTCATCACAGCAAAGGTAAGGCACCAGTAGCAAAAGCTAATCTAATGTGTACAACATGTGTATTTAATTGTACATCACTGTACTGTAATTTTGTCAGTCAGTTCAAACCTTCATAATTTATACATTTAAAATGGAAAACAGAATATAAAACAACACACCAACAATCATATCTGTCCACACTTCATCACCTACACCTAACACTCTTACTGAACCATTCTAAGTACTTTGTTCAGATCTTTTTTTCCTGTCTTTTTGATTGTAGGTTTTGCACTCCCAACGCCTGCGAGAAGCACCTCTCAAACCCTGGGCTATCCTAGAATCATCAGGGGCCATATCCTCCGCTCACTGTACCTGTATGGCGGGAATAGGAGAATCCTGTACACATGTTGCAGCAATGCTGTTCAAGTTGGAGGCGGTTGTGAGATGCAGAGAGACAGTGACAGTGACCGGCAAACCTGCATACTGGATGATACCAGGAAATCTTTCAAAAGTAGAACCACAACCAGGATACAGAATCGATTTCACAAGTTCAAAAGCAAAGAGAAAGGCTCTGAACAGACTCTTGGAAGGAAAAACTGTAGATCCATCTTCTATCAGGACAACACGAACAAAGGCAACAGGTTCTGTGTCAAAGGAGCAGTTGGACTCATTTTTTAGAGCAATTAACAAGGCATCACCTCAAGCTGCTGTGCTATCCTGTTTGCCTGAATATTGTGACGCATTTATTGATCCAGTTCAATCACTCACTGTACCACGTTCCCTTCAGTCTCTTCGTGATGTGACAATGGAGGGCAAGGAGATATCCGTTTTGCGTGAACACTGTAAATCACTTGCTGGCAGAATCTCACTTACAAACGAGCAAGCTGACTACATAGAAAGTACAACAAGAAAGCAAAACAAATCTTCAACGTGGCATCAGTACCGTGCAGGGAGGGTCACAGCATCAAATATGCATTCTGTTTATGTCTCAAGTTTAGACAAACCTTCACAGTCTGTTGTTAATTCAGTATGCTATCCTAAAAACACAACAAACAGCTCCAGCGCCATTGAGTGGGGTAGACAAAATGAAAACCATGCCAGGGAAATGTATAGACTGCAGTCTAACAGACATCACTCTGGCTCAGAGGTGACACAGTGTGGTTTTTTTATTAATCCAAAGTTTCCAGAGGTTGGGGCCTCACCTGACGGACTTGTGCAGTGCAACTGTTGTGGCAGAGGCTGTATTGAGATTAAATGCTCATACAAATACCGTGATCTTACAGTGAGTGAGGCATGCAGTAGATCTGACAGGGACTTCTGTTTGGAATTACATGAAGGAGAGATTCGTCTCAAGCCAGAACACCCCTACTACAAACAAGTTCAAACTCAGATTTTTGTTACCGAGACTGAGTACTGTGACTTCATTGTATGGACAAAGAAAGACTTTGCTGTGGTGCGTGTTGCTCCGGATGCTGAACTTTGGGCAGCTCTTCTTGAAAAAGCAAAACAATTTTTTGTGTGTGTGAGTCTCCCAGAACTTGTAAGCTGCCATTTCACAAAGTTAGACAACAGGCCTGCACCGAGAGAGATTCCCCTTTCCTCCTGCAAAAAACAGAAGAAACAAGACACAGCATCCCAGAATAAACATAAGCAAAAATCTGTTGAAAAGTTATGGTGCACTTGTCGTTGTCCTGAGAGCAAAGATGACATGGTTGCTTGTGATAATGAGAACTGCAAAACTGTTTGGTTCCATTTAAGTTGTGTGGGTCTGCAACTTGTACCTGCACAAGAAGAGACATGGTTTTGTTCGGCATGCACTAATAAAATGTAAGTCAGTGTTGCTGTAATAAAGATGGCTTTACCTGACACATTACTTTGTATTGTCTAATATGTTTGAATACAGAACCCACTGTTGAGATTTTTTTATAGTGAAAGAAGACAAAAACACCTGAACACTTGACAAGGAAAAATTTAATAACTTAACACTATCATTTATAGCCTAGACCAATTTCTGTTTGTTCAATGATCAGTGACATACTACTTACAAACAGTTGGGCAAAGATTTGTTAAAGCACAACACACTGTAACCACCTTATCCAAAAGTGTGACATCTTCGCCCTCACATGGCAGTATGAGCGAAATTGGGATTGTTCCCGCCAACAGCTTATACTTCTGGTTCACATTTCCAATCACTCGTTCAACATGGATTCGAAGGTGCGCTATTTTCCTGGTTTCCTCCACGTCTTTAGCATCCAACTGAGACATGCCTTTTGTGAAAGCTGGGACTTTAACCTCTGCACACAACATTCCAACATTTTCCTGAATGTCAAACCCTCTGTCAGCCAAAACAATGTCCCCTGGCATCAGTTTGTTTAGAAATCCACTATTCAGGGTAATATGCTTGTCACTTGTACGGCCCCCCCATCCTTTGGACAAAAAACATATGGCTCCTTTAGGTGTAATTCCTATAAGATACTTCATGGTGTGGTTGTGTTTGTAACTTGAAAACATCTGGGCACATGCTTTTACATTGGAAGGTCTCTCAGTGAAAATTTCAAAGCAATCAATAATAACAGCAACTCTGTTGCCAAACGATTGAACAAACTGATGTGGCATAACTTTCCGCAAAGTGTCTCTGTCTGGCCATATAATAGAATGTCGTAAGAATGAATATAAATGTGATACAGTATCACTGAAAACTCTATACACAGTACTTGTTGAAACAAGGAACAGGTCAGAAAGAACATAAACAGATACATCTAGTCGCAGCCGCATGAGTGTTAGAAGAAGCATTTGGAACGGTGTAAGCAGAGTCTTTTTGTAGGAGGTGACAGACATAAAAAAGGACAGCACTTCCATATATGTTTGATAATTAGGCAGTCCTGTGTAGTGCCTTACTTTATCAGTGTCATTTTCAGAAAAAAATCCATCGCTGAACTTGACCCTATTAAGTTGCTGCCTCAGTTTTTGATTTTCTTCTCGAAGTCTATTAATTTCACCACTCTTCGTGATGCAGCCACTGCATTGCGATGTATCACTCTCCTGTTCAGGATGCGATTGTGCTTCACCAGTCTGATCTGTATTGGATTCTTCAGTCCCATCAGCATGCACCTCAGCATTGTCCAGGACATGATGGTCACAAAGTTCATCCTGCTGAGGCATGGTCTCCTGCTGCATGTTGTTTCTTAGCTGCTCACGGTTGCATCGTCTTTCACAGCGTGCACAGTCAGTTGGTTTGATGTCAGTGTGTCCCAGACGCAGCGATGGAGCCCAATCAGCATCACTCTCCATCATCTCATACGCTGGTTGTCCTGAAATCACATGATCAGATGAGAAATAAAAATGTTCTGTGAAGAATACGATGCAATACAGAATAATATTCATGTACATTTATTAATTAAATTGCTGATTCCTCCATGTTTTTGTCACTTTTCCTAAACCACGCTATTATGTGGCCAGACAGACACACTTGGTGTTAAGTTATGTCAAATCTGTGAGTGCAATTATCTGATAATAGGGTTGCTGTTGGTATTTATTGGTTTTAAATTTTCTTCAATCTAAAGTAATACAAATGCATTTGTAACTGATGGTATGAGTGCATGAAATTTAATTTAAAATCCAATAGGTGGCGGTGTTGCACTGTATGTAATTTTATACTGCGTTCATAAGAATTAAATTTCTACTTGAATTTATTTACTTAAATGAAAGGGGAAAATTGTATTTAACCATACGAGTTCCACTTCCGGGTGATGTCATGTCAGCATCTGAACAGCTGATGGCGGAAGATCGCCTCACTGAGAAAAGTTTATCTTGTAAAGCCAAGATGTGAACGAAAAGAAGACGCCTTAGCCATACGCAGGCCAAAGCGATATGCTCGTTTTTCCTTTGTAAATATGTGCATATACTGGTATTTGGATTAATCACTTTGTTATGTTTTGTGATTAGTTCTACAGTGTTTGGTGTGGTGTTGATAAAGCCAATGAACGTCTGTGAAGGAACATCACGTCTTCACTTTGTGAGTGAGACTGGAAAAGCATTTGTCTGCATAAAATACTATGCTAACATTAGCATCACAGACCAGGAATACAAGCACAAAAAGATGTAAACAGTTAATATACACTTACCTTTATGGAAATGAAGGGAACATACTCGCATCCCCTCTGATATGTGATTGAAGGTAATATTCTTTCGCCTGACAGCGGCAACCCATGCTAACCTGCGCCTTCTGGTTATACTCTCCATTTGCTGTCCTCGATCTTTCCTATGGACAGGAAACCGGAAAAACTTTATACCCAAGTGTCTTGTGTTACTGGAACAGCCTTTCACGCAACAGTAACGCGGCATTTTAATTAATTAAGGACTAGCGGAGACAGGAAAAAAAACACGGGAGGTATGCAGCCAGACTCTCTTGGGGGCTAGGCAGCTAAAGGCTAGCTCCCCAACATGGCGCCCGCTGTAACCGTGACGTCATGTGCAAGAGACCCATAAGCTGAGACCAACCACAAACACCCATTCTGCCACATTTAGATGTATTTGACGACAGGCGTGAGTCGTGCTTTACCTGTCATAAGACTAGTGCAACATTTAAGCTTGTTTTTAGAGAAAATTCCAGACAAAATATTCCCAGACATCATCAAAGAAAATCTTTTCAACTGCTTTGTCCATCATTTCTAAGTGCACTAAACTGGGTCAGACTAATCCTTTTTGATTCCCTCAGCCCTCAGCTTGCAAATTTAGCAAGTCCATGCATGCTGTATGTAGGTAAGATCATTTTCATGTATGTAAAAGTACTCTAGAAAGTCAAATTTATTCTGACTTCTTTCTCTGACTTCCAACACCACAAAGAGACCAAGATGTGTTGTTTACTCTCAACTACAATTTAATTAAGTGGCTTTATGTTTAACTTGTTTCTCTCTTTATTCTCTTTTGTCCTTTGTCACCTTTTACCTGAACAAAACAAAGAGGAAGACTCCACCTCTGAGCTGGTCCTGTATTTTTTTTTTCCTGTTGAAAGGGAAACACTAATCTGCCTGTGTGTGGGTGGAGGCCTGTTTTATTTGGTGGTCAGACTTGAAATATGCAGATCTTGCAACCCTGATGTCTCTGTTCATGCAGCCGGTGTTGCGCACAGCTGTCACATTTTGACGCTTCACTGGTGGAGAGAGGCTCTCTTCTTTGGTCACAGTAGCGTTCCTTCTCGGGCTCAAGTAAGAGGATTCAAGGTATCTTTTGTCTTTCAGAAAATGTTTCGTCTTTTAGAGCTGTCGATCGAGAAATGCGAATCACATTTACCTGACTGTTATCTACTAGATTCCACTGTTAAAGTGGATATAGCTCTTAATCTGGACTGTTGTTATTTTATGCTTTACATGTTTTAGTTGTCCGACAGATTGGTGATATTGTGAAGATTTGTTGGGTGCTCTTAGACTTGTGGCTGCAATCTTATTGATGTGTAATCTTGTCATTTCCTCAAAAGCGAAACTTAAGACCTGATCACCTGATCAGACTTTGTGCTGCAGGAGAGACTGCAATCCAGAGCAAGAAACGGACGACAAAAGCTTTTCCTTCATACTTTATCCCAGGTAGGAACCATCATGAGAGGCTTTTTTGGAGATATTTTCACTGATATCCATTTGATGTCTTGCATTACCGTCAGAGATAAAACAACAATGTTATATCGGTTGGATTTATAGTGTTAGGAACACCTTTCTAAGTATTTCATTCAAAAGAAGTCCAATTTGACATGTTTTAAAATACATTAATTTGTACTTTCTTGTCCTTGCCTTTACAATGAGTCAACAGGGAGTGCCTCAATGAAACAGGTCTGACCTGATCTGTCAAATGCCACACAATAATGCAATGATTTATTTCCCCTGCAGATGGGAAGTGGCTGATAGCTTGACAAAGAGAGAAAAAAACCATGGGTGAGTAATTGAGATTTATGTTCATGAAAAAAATTGCCTTTTGGAGTTAAATGCATTTTTCATGTGAAGTGAATAGGTTCACCAATTCTGCACTTTATTTCAATAAATTGCCATTCAGTATGTATGATTTGGAATTATATATATATATATATATATATATATATATATATATATATATATATATATATACATATATACATTTATGTATATTTAAATGTTGTTTCTAAGTTACTAGCCTTATGTAGCCTGGTGGTTAGGAAAAAGCTCTTTAGTATTAACCCTGTTTTACAAGCTTGTGGCATCCCTTTATTCATTTTGTTTTTGTTATATATTTTCTGAGTGAGCAGGATTACTATTGCAACAACAACACATCATCAGTAGGGCGAAACTAACCTGTCTCAAGACGGTCTAAACCCAGCTCACGTTCCCTATTAGTGGGTGAACAATCCAACGCTTCTGTCGATGAATTTTGTTTCACAATGTTAGGAAGAGCCAACAAAGGGCAGCACGGTGGCTGAGTGGTTAGCGCTCTTGCCTCACAGCAAGAAGGTCCCGGGTTCAGGCCTTTCTGTGTGGAGTTTGCATGTTCCTCCCCGTGTCTGGATGGGTTTCCTCCGGGATCTCCAGTCAGGTGATTCTGACCATTAACCTGACCCCACATCTGGAGATGGGTCCCCGGGCGCTCCCCGCAGCTGCCCACTGCTCCATACGGAATGCATCAGTGGCATCGATGGATGGGTTAAATGCAGAGAACAAAATTTCGTTGTACATTCACTGTATAATGACCAATAAAGTACCTTACCTATCAAAGAATCAAAAAGCGACGTCGCTAACGTCGGTAACTCAGAAAAGTAAAATGTGACTCAGAATATATATGTATATATACATACATATATATATATATATGTATATATATATATACATATATAATATGTGTGTGTTAGGGAACAAAGTTGAGAAAAAACTTCATATTAAGTTCAGATTAAAGTAATCATTCTGAGAGCAAATCAGTATTCTTTGTACATGCGTGAGCACATACTTTCCTGTCTTTCAGTACAATGACTCATCAGGGAGGGGTTCAGTTAACCTGACTTAATCTTTAATGGCATGTTCTTCACAATGTTTGATCAGGTCAACACTTGTCACACAATAATGGGCTGAATTATTTCCTTTGCAGATGAAAATTCTCTGATACTTTGACATAGAGAGGGAAAACATCATGGGTGAGTAATCAAGATTTCTGTTAATGCCTCTTTAAAAAAATGCTTATGTTTTTGAGGCAAATATATTTTTTCTGTGTATAACTGATTTATACTGTATATATAGATTTATGAAGTCACATTTAATCACTTTTTCAAATCTTATGAAATCTGAATGGTCTTAGTAGCTTTATTATGTAGCTGCTGGTGTAATGCAAACATTATGCAAAAATGCTTGAGTAACCTTGTTTACCAAGAGCACAGGATGGCCAAGCACATCTCCAAATAAATGGATACTGTGTTCAGTGTGTAAATAAAACAATATTTGATGTGAACAAATGTAATATTTCAGAAGCAATCACTTGGCAGCCATGAGCTTTCGAATATTGTTTTGCCATCTTTTCAATGGAATTTTATGACCTCATGTAAGAATCAGATAGCAGTTGATTCACTGCTTAACAACTCATCTGCATTGGTATTAGGGATGTGATGATATGTGCCACGAGATCTTACGAGATTAAATCAGGACGATATTTCTTGTTGTAAGTGCAAAGCTCTCTCGCTGGCACAGGGCAGAAGCTGATCAGGCTGAGCTATCCAAACATCGATTTGTGGCCTGTGGGGGGCAGTAATGCACCTTTGTTACATCTAGTCTGCTAGAGACTGACAAGATAAAGGAGAAGGAAAGCAGCAGCAGTCACAATTTGCAGTATCAGCATTGAAGATGCTGCCGCCACTTTCAAATGTTTTGTGTGGCAGCATTTTGCATCCACAGTTGAAATAATGAATGGCGACTGAGTGACAGGCAAAACACGGACAAAATGTAACAACTGTAAGAAAATAGTCCTGTACACTGCAGCTAACATGAGCACTGTGCATTCTGTATTGACAGAGCAGTAGTTTGGTTATACTCTTACATATACTGTTTTCACTTGAAAAAAAGAATTTAATTTTATTTGTGGAAAGGAGTTTAAGCTCTCACTTAGGCCATGCATGGATGCAAATGATAAAACATTTCCAAATGCACCTGTATTGTTTTGTGGCTGTTCAATGAAGAGGTATGTTTGTCCAGTCAAATATTTTGTCATTTTAGTTTTCTTAAAAGTAAAGTGGAAATCTCATTTCATGATAGCGAACCAAATATTGTGTCTCGTGAGTTGAGTGTATAGTCACACCCCGAATTGGTATCACTCTGTATGAGATATAAAACCCATTTAATTGAACCTGTTTTCATTGTTTTAGCTGACACACCTGGGGGATCACCCAAGGATTGGACTGAATCCCAAGTAAGCTCCTGGCTAAGATCAATCAAAGTGAAAGACCACTACATAGAAAAGATCTACAAGGAAGAAGTCGATGGAGAAATTCTTCTCACACTTGACGAAGACTTTCTGAAATCAAAGATTGACATGAAATCAGGGCCTGCTCATTTAATTCTTCAAAAAAGAGATGAGCTTCTCAGGTCCCTGCAAAAATGTGAGGAGAAAAAAAAGATGCACAGTGGCAAAAAAGCTGCGGTGGAGCAAAAGAGCAGTCACAAATCTGTTCAGGATCTTTCCAGAACCAGTGAAAATCATTCAGAGCAGGTTCATCTGAGTCATCAAGGCTTATTGGAGGAAAGACAAGTTGCTCAGCCAAAAAGCTTGCGAACTTCAAAAGAAGACTGCAAGCCAAGGCCATTTGATCAAGATGACACTGATTTCATTTATGAGAAGCACAGAGTCCTGCGACCCGAATCAGGTGCTTTTAATCTGATATCTCCATGCCATGAGTTCAAATCTTTTGCTGTGGCTGCAGGACTGGACCGCACAAGACTGCAAGCTAAGTTTGCCAAAGAGGTTTTGAAATTCGCGACTGGCTGCATGAACATCAGAACAAATGGCACAATACACTTTGGTGTGATGGACAGCAAGGAGGATGCAGGATATGTTCACGGTGAGATCATTGGTATCCCTGTACAAGAGAAGGACATTTATGTTGATGCCTTGGATTACATTGAAAGGTGTTTCTCCTCTGACAAGGAGCATCTACGTCAGTGTGTGCGACCGCCAAGGTTCATTGAAGTAATGGATTTGGTCAACACAGAAAAGAGTTACGTAGTGGAGGTTGACATAGTGCCCTCACTGAAGATTGTCAAGAACAAAGTTTACGCAGTACGCCTGCCAAACTTCAAAGAGTCAACTAACAAAATAGAATATGAGAAAGAAGCCATTTTGCGAAGGGTAGGCTCAAAAACCGAGCCAGTGAGTGATGTAGGTGACTTTTACCAGAGAATCAGAGATCGAGATGCACAAAGAGATGAGGCCGAGAAAAATCAGTTCCTTCGTGCTCCTGGGACATGCCAAGACCTCGGAAGGAAACTCACAATGCTGATGACAAGTGGAAAGAAGTTCATTGAAAAGGAAAAATGGTTCATACTTGTCACAAACAAATTCTCACCTGAGGATCTCTGCCACATTGAGTGGCTACTTAACATGAAGATTTTCTGCGTGTTTGACTTTGACCCAGACTCAAAGAAATCAGGACTTTGTAGTAAATACCTTCAGCATCACACTGCAAACATGCATTTTCTGCAGAGCTACAGGATGCCCAGTGGCATGGACATCAAAGAATTCTCAGACTTCTTGCATCTTTTTGAGCAAACAAGTTGGATCTTCTGCAATGGTCGCACTGACTTCAAAGGAAATGAAACTCCATGTGATGAGATGACTTGGATCAAGACAAAAATTACTCTGCTGCGGGAATCTGTGTCTTTGATCTGTAAACAAATCCTACCAAAAGGGGCATTTCAAGTCATCTTTCTTCTCACCTCTCCAGTGGACAAGCCGCTCTTGCACACTTTTTATGAGTTCTTCACAGACATGGAAGGTCATGAGGACATCATCTGCATCAGTGAGTCTGAGACCAACTTCCAGAAATGGCAAAGCTTTGCAGAGGGTTCATGTGGAACAGCGGTGGTGAACAATTCAAGTGTTGTTGGGATGAAAATGTGCCATGTCAACGCAACGCTGCAACATGTACAGCCTGTCAAAGCATGTGTCAGCAAATCCCTGCCAGTCTTTGTGAAAGGAACCTGTCTACTTGAAACACAAGTAGAGGAACAGATGTACTGTTTGGAAATTCTCACAGTTGATCACTGTGATGAAACAAGCAAAGACTTCATCGACGAAGAAAAAGCCAACATAGAAAGTCAGTTCTACCATGGGGGCAGAGTGACTTGGTTGAACTTTTGGCTTGCCGATCACAAGTATGTTGGGGAGGTGATTGAAAGAGATGCATATGAAGAAACATCAAAATTTCTAAAAAATGCTTTGAAATACAATGCAGATCAAACTCCAGTGATCGTTATTAACATCTATCACCATCCAGGCAGTGGTGGAAGCACTGTGGCCAGACAGGTACTGTGGAAGTACAGGAAAGAGCTGAGGTGTGCTGTTGTGAAGCCTTCATACTCAGCAGGTGTTGTTGCTCAGCATGCTGTTCAGTTGAGAGAACATACAGAAAAAGATCCACAGTCGTGTCTGCCCGTGCTGCTTCTGATTGAAGACTCAAACAAAGAGTATCTTGATGATCTCAGGAATGAACTGGAGGTTGCCATTAACACCAAACAAATCCAGTATGAAACTCTGTGTTTCATTTTACTGAGCTGCAGACGTTCAAATGATCCAGAAAAGAGATGCAAGGAGTCTCCCCTGCAGAATGTGTCTGTCACTCACAAACTGTCAGCTGAAGAGAAGAGAAAGTTTGCTGGAAAGCGACAGGTCCTTCAGGAGCAATACGATCCAGACTTCATCTTGACATTTGTTTTAATGAGCAATGAATTCAATGTTGATTATGTTCAACAGTTTGTGGAACATTTGCTCCAAGACATTGACCGAAGCTCTGTTGTCACGCGCCTCATTCACTATGTGGCATTGCTCAACACCTACGTTCAGAATTCTTTCATCTCTCAGTCCCATTGTGAAGCATTGCTTGCTTTACACATTCACCTGGAAAGGTTTCGCCAGCATCTCTTTGAGAAATCCCTCAGTGAACAGGCTAAATTAGTGTTTTTGCATCTCAGAGATGACAAGACACACATTGAATCAATCAGAATCATTCATCCCCTTGTTGCGAAAGAAATCCTCCAGCAACTTCTGGGACCCCAACAGACCCATTGCAGTTTGGCGTTTGATTTGCTCCATGAAAATGTGCTTTTTGAGCACAGGTTTGGAAAGGCTGACTACCTGTCTTTTTTGAGACAACTTTTCTTGACAAGATCTAAAATAAGCAAAGGAGATAAATACGATAGTTCTTTTTCTCCCCTCATTGACCATGTACGGGAAAAGGAAAAAAGCCCAGACAAAGCAATTGAGTTGCTCAAGGAAGCATTCCACCAGTTCGACGATGATCCATTCTTTGCACAACAGCTTGCTCGTCTGCATTACACTTATGAAAAGTTTGAAGAAGCCAGATATTGGGCTGAAACTGCAGCTAAACAACTGCCCAATAACTCGTACATCCTTGACACTAAAGGGCAAGTGTACAGAAAATGGTTCCAAGCAAAGTGCAAAGCCATTGAGAATAAACCAAAAACTGCGGAAAACACAGCGAATGCTGTGGAGACGGCACTGAAAGCTCTTGAGTGTTTTCAAGAATGTGAAAGAGCAGCAAACAAAGAAATGGACAAAATGAACAGTTATGGATTTTTTGCTGAAGTTGAGGTTGGCTGCAGCCTCTTGAAGCTCATCTCTTCTTTGCAAGTGTTTGCCAACAAAGGTAATGGCCATTCAGAGTGCATGAAGTACCTGGTGACGGATTACATTCCCGAGGAAGTAAAAGATGCTTGGGAACCATTTCATGATCAGATGAAAAAACTCAACAAGTCAATGCAAGATGCTTTGGAATGGATTTCCGAGGATCTGAGTTACTTTCAGACAGATGTGTCTTCAGACGAAGTTGAGATTCCAGAAAGTCCTGAAGAGAAGATAAGTTTGACTTGGTTGGCAAAAAAGTCTTCAGAGTATGGGAAGTATTTCAGTGAAGCATATTCTTCTGCGTTCCTGCAACATGGGCAGCCCATCCATCAAGCTAATCTAACTCCTTTCCAAAAACGTATGCTCATCTATTATCTTGGAGGGGGTAATATCACATCTGTCCTCTCCAAGCTTACTGATCAAAGCAATAAAGTGTGCCTACTTGAGGATATTCTTTCTCTTTACCCAAGCAATGCTTTGAAGGCCAACTTTGGTCAAAGGGATATTGTCAATTACATAACAACACAGATCTCCCTGAACTGCTTGTCACCTCAAAACAAAAAGATAGCACCACTGAAGGACTTACAGGCACTCTGTCATCAGTTTCCCACTGACAAGAGAAAATGTTTGCCAGGTGCGCTGTTTTTGCTGACCTTGCTCTTCTGGCCTGAGGACAATGATACCAACCATGAGAAAGAAAGAAAGTATGAAATTGTCCAGTCAGCTGTGGAACACTTGGAAAAAGGCTACAAGACCAAGATGAAAGACATCCCTCAGAGGCAAAGAAGGATTTACACCCACTTTTTCCTTGGAAATGGGAATGGGCTGGATAAATTTGTCCACAAGAGGAAAGTTCAAAGAGTGACCAAGTGGAGCTCAGTCTCAGAGAAGCGCATGAAGTGGCTTAGTGGTGAAGCATGGAAAATGCCTGAGATCACAAACATGATGAAACAAGTTTCTGGATGGACTGAAGATGGAAAGTTGTATCTTGAAGGCCCTCAGAAAAAGAAGTTCAGTATCCTGCCTCTTTACATCCCTTCAGTGCCTCATAGCAATGAAAACATTACCTTCTATTTGGGGTTCACCCTCAGAGGTCCCGTTGCATACAACATCAGTGTGAAAAAGTAGTGCTGAAAATGCCAGAGGGTGAAAGACTCTCATGCCAGTGTCTAGTCTCCACTTCAGCACCGGAAGCTTAAAGGGATTAATGAAATTCACACAAGCTTTGAAGCTCATGATCATTAAAACAAAATGAAAGTCATGTGAAAGTTTGCTTTGCAAGCTGTACGATAAATAGTTTAAGATTTGTCTGTTGGTGTTTTTTTTTTTTTTTTTAATGTATATGGATACAAGAGCACTTAATGCAAGCAGTGTCATGTAAAAAATTGTAAATATAATCATAGTGCCCTTGTGGTTTGTTTTCAATCATCCCTTGTATGAAAATGCAGATGCAATGAAAAAGATTGCCCAATAATTAACAACAAATGTACCGATTGCGTCATTGTTCAGTCAGCTGCCTCATTCAGTTTTAACAGTTTTAACTGATTGTGTCACATCAGTGTATTCCATTAACATGTGTGGTTGTATTTTTAAGGAGTCATGTAAAGTCTAAAATGTAATGGTATCAACTAATTAAGCATGAGCGTAAGAGTCACTGTTGAAAAAAGATTGTATGCATTTTGTGCGAAAGAGAATCTAACCATGTTGAAGTTTCAAACTCAAGATAAAACTGCAAATGCAAAATTTGGTTTTTGAATGGATGTATTTTTTTTCTTCTTATTCACTAACTGTTCTGTCATTGAAAATAAATGCAACATATTGATAAATGCAGTGGATTCTTCATTTTTTGTCGTTGTTGACTGTGTTGTTTCTCGATGACCTCAAACTGTCAACTCCACTCAGATATGCATACGTTTTTGTTTTTTTTGTTTTTAACCCATTAAGCATTAAATATTCAACTTTGAATATTGGAAGCAATTTATTCACAACAGGAGTCTAAGTCTGGGTAATAAATGAGGAATTTTCAGGGTCTCAATGTCTCTACAGTTATGAGTGAATAGCTTCATTGTCATACATGGAGGCATGACGAAAAGATAGCTTCCACATTGATATGACTGATTGACATGGGCCCTAAAATTGTCCTTATAATGGTATGGTAAATGGACTACACTTGTATAGCGCTTTTTACCCTGCATGACAGAGCCCAAAGCGCTTCACACTGCAATATCACATCACCCTTTCACACCATACTCGGTGGTGGTAAGCTAACTATTGTAGCTACAGCTGCCCTGGGGCAGACTGACGGAAGCGAGGCTGCCAATCTGCGCCATCAGCCCCTCCGACCACCACCGACCATTCACTCTCACAACTTTCATACTAGGCAAGGTGGGTGAAGTGTCTTGCCCAAGGACACAACGCCAGTTTTACGCCTGCGGGAGCGAACCGCCAACCTTCCGGTTATAAGACGACCCGCTCTACCAACTGAGCTACTGTCGCCCCTCGGTATTGTAAGGTGAAGCGTATTGCAAATATGGCATATAGACACCTCAATGGATCTGCATCACTCAGTGTAGTCGGTAGTCTGCTCCGATTGATAATCCACTCGTGCCTCATATAAACCGCACCTGACAGTGGAGCGGATTGTACGGGCCGGTTATTCATTCATTCGATGCGTTGCCTCGTATGTAATGTTGTGATGACGTGCACAGTAAAAAGGAAGCCAGAAAGTCAAACACAAGCAGAAGAACTAGACAGTGCTTGAGAAAAACTTTTTATTGAAAACCCTGAGAGATCCAACACTGGAGAGGTGAGATGACCACAAATCGTGAAACAGCGAGTTGTTCAAAGAACTATGTTTTAGACTACCATCAGGCTGCCCCCCCTGGTGTTTTGGATTAACTGGTTCCCATAGTAACGGGTGATGGATTTCTGTAAACACATGCTGGAAACAGCAGATGTTAAAATAAGACTCACAAAAGTCATCTTATAAATTTACTGTAACTGGAGACAACACTTGGGTTTCCAACATCTGTTGGTCACAAGTTAACAGGAAAACCAGTTAATCTGAAACATCAGCATGCAGAGCAGAGTGTCGCAGCCGAGTGGTGTAGTTGGCATAACACTAGGACTCCGGCCAGATAAAAACACACTGTTAGGCAATGACGACTGCTGGCTGCAACGCCAAAGGTCAGAACCTTGAAAATTCCGTGAGAGACCCCTATGCGCATGTCACAGATATGTCGTCCATTTGGGAGGACGTAACTTCCACTTCAGCCAGGCCCTTGTACACGAGGAGTAAACGTAGACTGCAAATTTGTTTTCAATCAGATTGAAAAAACACCCATGTACGCTGGGCCACTGTGTTGCTGACTGAAGTTAAGAAGTCCTATAAATCTTGGAAAAAAGCTGTTTCTCAGCCTATTTATCCTGTATTTTAAGGATCTGAGTGTCTTCCCTGATGGCAGCAGCAGGCTGAACAGCAAAACAGGGTGGGGCAGTCTACCCAGAACATTTTTGGAGCAGGCTGCGGACCAGATAGTCACTCAGTACATCAGCACAGACTCTGTTGGCCCGTTAAAAGGACACCTGTAGTCTTTCCTCCAGGTGGTTCCTCCACAGCATCCAAAGAGAGTGGAGCATCGACTGTGCCTTTTCAACCGGGGCTTCTGTCTTGGCTGTCCAGTCCAGATGAGCTCCTCAGGAACTCTCCAGGAACTTAAAGAGACCACTCCCACTCACAGATGTAACTCACTAATGCTGTGAAGCACAACTATGCAAATTAGCGAAGGTATCATCTAAAACAGTGTATAGCGCATGGACGTGGAATGTTTCATGAGATTATTTGTGGAAATCAGAAAATAGTATGAAGAGATTATGGGTTACAATGAGCCTGGTATTAGTTTCCTGCCATTGCTTATCTTGAGAACTGTGCTGTACAATTGGACCAATTTGTAAAATGTGTGATTCAATGAATGCAGCAGGTTCTGTTCTGTTAACCATTACAAAAATATATAATCATGTAATTACTTTAACAAAGGCATCTGAAGCTTGGTTGTTTTACAAATTACTTCTGCAATTACAATATGACACAATACACTTTTCTACACCTGGGTTTTTTTTTAAAGCATACAATAATATATTCAAGATATTTTTTCCTGTTATTCACAACACAGGTTCACAAAGTTAACATGTTTTCGGTCACAAAACACTTCTTTTGGTTACTCATTATACAAACATATTACACTGGGAGAGAGAGTGCAACAGGAACCACAGTGCATATCTAAACAGCCACCATCTTTCAAACGTACGCTGACGCTACAGAAAACAAATGTTATGTGAAATATTTTAATCTGTATTGATTAGGAAGGAATGCATGAGTAAAAATATAAAGCCCTGCTCTCAATAACTTACTTTTAAACTCATTATGCCAACAGGAATCATATAAAAAAATACAGGCAGAAAAGCATAAAAACAACCTGTATCACATATGAAACATTCATATTAATATTTCTAAAATTGGCAATTTCATTATTATGCCGCTCAACTTTGATCCATGGGGGCATGGGTTCGTCAAGAAGAGGATACCATTTGGTGTAGGATGGAACAAGGTAATTGTAAAGACGTATCTCTTGATACGATTCTCTTCATAAGTCCAGATGCATGGTCACAAAAGAAGAAAAAAATTACAAATGAATGGGTCAAAATTATTTTGTCAACATGGTCAAATATCAAAAAGATACTAAATCTCCCTTACTCGATTTGCAGATTAATTCAAATTCATCACAATCCTGAATTTCTTCCTTCATTTGGATTAAAAACTTGGGCTGAAAAGGGCCTTACGATGTTGGGTCAATTGGTAAATAGTGGGAATTTAATGACCTTCCAGCAACTCCAACAAAAATACAATCTTCCAGCCAATGATTTCTATAAATACTTACAATTAAGGCACTATCTACATAAACATGATTATTTGACGTCTCCACAAGCCCCACCCACTAGCATAGAACAATTTTTTATTTCTGTAATCAAAAGGACAATTAATAGCAGATATGTCTCACATGTCTACAAAATATTGCAAGGTGACAGAACAGAGGATACAAAGGACATTAAAGGAAAATGGGAACTGGAAATGAACATAATAATCTAGGATGAGGATTGGGAGCAAACAATGCAGGAGGGATATAAAATAACAAACAGCCCAACACCAAGAGAGTTTGAATGGAAAACCAAAATTTGATTTTTTTAGAACTCCTTTTGTCACATCCAAATTTGGTAAAACTTCAGATCGATGTTGGAGGGGTTGTGGTGGTGTGGGGGACCATACTCACATATTTTGGGATTGTCCCAGATTAACAAACTATTGGAAAGACATTCAGAGTGAAATTATAAACTGCTTGGGTATTAAAATTCCATTGGAACCAAATTTTATAATTCTGGGAATTTTCCCAATTAATTTTATACCACACTGTAACAGAATTCCATTAAAAATATTACTTATGATTGCAAAAAAAAAAAAGATTACTACCTCCTGGCTTAAACTTCAACCCCCCAGCATTACACAATGGAAGAACAAACTGAAGGAAGTTTATCACATGGAGCAGATAACTGCAAGACTGCAAATGAAAATTGACATATTTAAAGATAAATGGTCTTCAATTCACAATTGTATCTGTAATTCAATTCTTGTTTATTGAGAAAAAAAAATTGTTATGTTTCATTGTAATATGGGAAAAAAGTGTTTGATGGCAACAAGGAGTACTATTGTACCACATTGTATCTGTTAAATTTAGTATTTTACAGCTGTATGGTGGAATTTGTTTTGCAGATTTTGAATAAAGAATAAGTTAAAAAAAAATAAATAAATAAAATTGGCAATTTCTCTGGAGAACAGTAATGCTTGCTCCTCACAGTGAGGTCTGGGTTCAGCTGGGCCGTGTGGAGTTTGCATTTTCTCCGCATGTGTGCTTTTCCCTCCAGCTCCTCTGATTTCTTCTCCAAAAATATGCATTTAACATTAATTGATGATCATAAATTACCCCGAGATGTGAGTATGGTTGTCTCCTCTGTATTTGCCCTGTGATAGACTTGGAAACCTGTCCAGGATGTATCCTGCCTTAGCTGGGATTGGCTCCAGTACCCAGTGACCCTGCACAGGATTAAGTGATATCGAAAATGGATGGATTTTATGAATATGCAACACAATTATTAGACTACAGCCAAATGCAGACTGAGGCAAGAATATATGTTTTTGTCATTCACACTGACGTATATTTGAGAAATGTTTCACTTTTGAGATTTAACTCAGTCGTTCCGTGCATTTACATTCACAGTAATATTTTGGAAACTTTAAAACTGATCACAGTTGCACGCAATTTAAATTTTCTACCTCATCTTTGATTATGATAGATGCATCACTAGATTTCTGTAAAAGATTGCCCTGGCAACTGATATTATGTTTCAAAATGACAGTACATTGCACTTGACAGGAATAATTGCAAAAATAATAATACAGAGTTTAGCGTGAGGGTAAAGTGAGGATAGTTTTTGAGAGACGAAGATGCATTGGTTCTGTTAAAAAAAAACTTTAAAGTTTATGACGGCTCATTTACAATGGCAGGCGTGAATCATGCTTTATGCATAGAGCAAAACTTGCCTTTTTGTCCTAGTGCACCTGCCGTAGTTTTCACTTCAGCCTTCATGCTGCCATTAATATGCTTGTACTATTTTTTATTTCTGCGCCTGGCGTGTTTTTGACACTTTGGCGTATTTGAAAGTGCACATTAAGCTGAATTCCGATACGTGTTTTCAGTTGTGTTGGCTTTAATAACTTGACCGTCTTAAAAACACGCCTCCGTTGCGGCTTGACGAACCGTAACATGAGTACTCTGTCTGCCTTCGCAGCGGCCGTGCTCCTACTCTTCTTTTCGTTTGCATGGTTGTGTGCCGACCACGGACTGGTTGGGTCAATTCATGGCGATAGATTCGTTTATTTTCCACAAGAACCACAGAAAAATGCGCGGAGGTTTCTTACAGAGACCCACCAGGAAATTAAAATTCCGAGGGCCCGTGAATGCACCGCAGCTCCTGAGAGTCGGTTTGCCTGCGGCAGGGATCGAACCCTCAGCCAGGAGGAGTGTGAGGAGAGGGGCTGCTGCTACTCTCCTCTGCCCAGCTATGCAGGACCACCTTGGTGCTTTTACCCCAGTTTGTACCCGGGTTACACGATGGGTCCCCTCACGCCCACCAGGCGGGGCCATGGTGCCACTTTGACCCGGGTCCATCCCTCCTATCTCCCCAAAGACATCCCCGTCCTCAGCCTGGAGGTCATCGAAGAAGACTCAGGCTGTCTGCACCTCACTGTAAGTACTCAAGTTGGTTTCATATGTGTCCATCCCTAATATACATTACCTATATACACACAATAATCCAAATACCAAGTTATACCACTTTATCCAACTCATGGCTGCGGGCACAGTGCTAACAAACACACACACACACACTCACATTCATACCAATTAATCTGATAAATCAAATAATCTGCATTGCATTTTGAACTGGAGTACTCAGAGAATCCTCACACGGGCAGAAGGAGAACATGCAAAGTCAACACAGAATGACTCTCCACTGGACCTGAAATGTTCTTGACAAGAAGTTAAAAAAAGTAACTTATCCGTTACAAAAAATCTTTTTCATATAAAGGAACCGATTTACCTGTTCTCTCTCTGCATGTGTGACTTTTCTCTGCATGCAATTGTCAATGTGTCAATGTGAGAGTTTGTGATGATCTGTCTCTTCATGAATAATGACCCTGCATTCACTCATAGCTGAGAAGGGTTTACCTTCCACTAAGTATGACAGAAGATGGATGATGCTGTAGAGTAGTATACTGACCTTTGGAAACAGCAGATGACATATTCAGTGGTATTTGAGGAATGATTTTGTTTTACAGTGTACATGATTTGTTTTGTGATAGAGAATATGTTTTTACCCTATATTGGGCTCGTGGCCATCTGGGTAAGCTTCTACATTCCTTGCAAATTTATGACAGTCATACAATACCTGATTAAACTGTTATACACAACCACTGTATTTCAGCTTGTTCACATTTGGTGTTTGACTTGAGAACGTAATAAATAAACCATAAAAAACTGAGCTTTTGAAAAACTTTGTATTGTTAAAACCAGAGCGTGTTGTTTACCTAGGTTACAGAAATTATGTTTAGTGTTTATGGGATTAAAATATTTACAACCTCTGAAATGAGGAGAAGGCTCCAATGTGATATCCCTAAAATTTTATAATCCACCCATCTTCCATCTAGATTATACACTGTGTCTAAGCAGCTGTTTCAGGATTTTTCATATAAACATATTTCATTGCATGCAAATAAGACCAATTAGTACACAAATGCTTGGACTTGTGTAATTGTATGGATAATTTTGTTAACTGAAAAAAATTGAATCCAGTTATTTACATTTTCAATATGCTGAAATTCCCACAAGGAGTTTCAGAAAAATGTGAATGAATGGGCAAAAATATCTAGTTTTTTGGGGGCCAAAACCTGTGAGTCAATAAGTTATTCTTCATAAATGGCAGCGATTACATTTCAATTATACAAGCTAAACGTCTCATAATTCCAGGAACTACGCTACACATTAGTTATCATCAACCTCTTAAAGACATAGATTTTCAAGGCCAGAATAAAACTTTCTGGAGATTACTGATTTACCAGAATGTATAGATTTTTTAAAGCAATATTTTTCTGGTAAATCAGTAATCTCCAGAAAGTTTTATTCTGGCCTTGAAAATCTATGGGCTCTAACTTCGTAGACTCTGCCGAATCCGCCTGCTGTCAGCGGAGCGCAAAGTGCGCCGTCGGCGGATAAAGTCAACGGGGTGTGTCCAGAAAATTGTCCTAATTTCGTGAACCAGGCGCAGTCACGCCTCCAACCCGCCCACCGGCGCAGGTGGCGCAAGAGGGAGGAGAGAAAGTGGGTTTAACCCAGCTGAGCATAATTTGACCAATCAAATGAACACCTCTCCTTTTTTTTCAAATGCACTGCAGCGAAGGACACTGCTATATTTACATGATGAAATACATTTTATTTCCTGGCCTCAATACTAAACCATAGTGGAGCAACAATGTATATGACTGTATTTTGAAATAAATAATCTCTTGAAGAGCTTGGGGAGCCAGACAAATGAAATAAAAATGCAGACACCCTGCATTTAGAGGCTACATAAAGACTTTGTAGGGAAAGGGAAAATCTGTTTTTATTTGTGTGCATCATAACTCTTAAAGATACATTTGGGAAAGCACAAAGAATTACAGGTGTCTGCGCGCCAATCACTCAGCGGAGCTGGGTGAGTCTAGGAATGCTGGTTCTGCTGTCATCCAGATCAATGTCCTCTGAAATGATTCCCTATAATTCCTATCACACACATGGCATTCCAGCCATCCCAGACGAAGGATAATCAATTATGAGAGAATGGTGGCGACATCTGCTATCTGCTCCGTCCTCCGCTCTGCTTCACGTGTTGCCAGCATTCTTACCCCCCTCCAAAGGCCGCTATGGTCAACCAGACTGTCATACATATGCAGTGTTTTTGTGCAGGACCACAACAGGCTTTTCTGTAATCTAATGTATTAGAAATTAAGATAAAGAAACAAAATATTAAGTCAAGAGGATCAGCAAAACTTTTAATGCCTCAAATCTGCTCTATTAATGCCTCAAATCAGGTCTTAAAATTTATCTGACTTTTTACAGTGCGCATTTGCGCAGCGTCACCTCTCACTCACTCTCCACGCACTTGTTTCCTTGATAAACACGCACACACACGCCAACACACACAAAATAGTTGTATTATTAACCGTCAGTAATAATCAAGAACATATTAAAATTAGTAAAATAAGTCTCCCCGGCTGCGCACCAGGATGGACACCCCCCCACACCGACCCGTCCTCACCCTGCTCATTTTATTCTGGGACTGCAGGCTCAACAGGACAAAGGTATTTATTCAGAAAATATGTTCGTTCTAAAATTAATTTTTGGAAACGAAAAATACATGGTTTGCTGTATTTGATGGAGGATATAATATTTTACCTGAATCTGTAACTGGCACCTCTGGAAACGCTGCAGTGCTCCTGCTGTCAATACCGTGTTCACTGTTGTGTTGAGATTTATTACATTAGTTTATTTTTTATTTTTTTTTACACCATTTTATGTTATTATTATTTAGTTGTAAACTGACAGTAGCCTACAGTAATTCTCTATACCTGGAGGTGACGCGTGAGCACTTCATGCGCTGCTGCAGGTTCTACGCTGGACTGGACAGCAGCTGGAGGTCGGTCCGGTATTTCTGGGGCAGGATTAAATTTGTTTAGCTGTTTGGCCCGCGGCTGTTCTGACTGTGATTCAGAACGTTCCTCCTCTTCACTCCAGTCAAGATCGCTGATGTCCGACACGTCTCCGCCATCCGATTCCCCCTCACTGACCTCCTGTATCATTGCTAAAGCTTCTTCCACCTTATATCTCTTATTTATGCCTCTTTTTATTGTCTTTCTTTTGGGATTTGGTTGGTATTTTTGGCCGTCTGTCTGATTGTCTGTCTGATTGTCTGCTGTCTCCCTGTTCAGATGCGCGCATCAACCAAAACAAATCAATCAGAAGAAAAAAAAAAAAGCCCTGTGAGGTGCGTCTTTTTTATCAGCGGTCTGTGAGACGCTGTTGGCTTTTGGAGGTATAAATGCTTTGTAATATTATGTGTGTCATTGTTAGGACCTTATTTGCTTAAGAAAAAAATACAAGACACATATTTAGGAAAATTCAAAGAATTAGAGGACAGGGGAATTATTTTAACAGATTTATTTGAATTCTAAAAACCCAAACGTCTTGGATGTTCTAGTGTTAAAGAAGATGATAAAAACAATTATGTGCTTCATGAGTGATTTTGTGTATCTTTCATGACACTGACAAGCTGAAACCCTGCCACGGAGGTTTTCTCAGACAAATTATCATCAGATCCTCCGCTCCCCAGCCTGCTCACACCTTCTGCACTAAACTCTCACTGCGCCCAGCTGATTCTGTCGAGCCCTCCCTCTGGTGCGCCGCCACGCCCATCTCGGCGCAAGTGCAGCAGACCGGTCAGAAACCCTCTTCTGCGCCTGTCGAAAATAGGAATGCGCTGCCTCCGCCGCTGATCATCGCCAAGTTGCGCCGTCAAATTAGAGCCTTATGTCTTTAAGAGGTTGATGATAACTAATGTGTAGCGTAGTTCCTGGAATTATGAGACGTTTAGCTTGTATAATTGAAATGTAATCGCTGCCATTTATGAAGAATAACTTATTGACTCACAGGTTTTGGCCCCTTAAGGAAACCTCAGTATGATAGAGAATTAAATTCTTAAGATGTTGCACACAAATTGCCAGATGCAAGTGTTTTATAAGAACATATGCATGTAAACAATGTTTTGTTATTATGTAATGCAATTAAAACAATTCTGAAGCTTGCACATTTGGTGCAGTGGAGTCTGAGGGATTGTTCAGAAGTATACATGGGGAAATGAGCTCTTCTACATTTCTGTTCTTCAGAAAGTAGCTGTAAAAATGTCACTTATTTCTGTCCTAGCTGAAAGACCCTTCCTCTCAGCGCTATGAGGTTCCCCTGCCAGCCGGCGTCCCCAAGAAGAACGCTGCTGCTGAGGACGTCCTGTATACCATCGAATACCATCCTGACCCATTTGGCTTCGTGGTGCGACGAAAATCCAACAGAAGGGTGATGTGAGTGGATCTCTGAAGTTCTATTCTATTGAGGTTGCATTATATATTTGACCTATGTGCAAAGTTAGCCAAAAAAGTTGCATCCTGAATGTAAGGTTCTGACTGTAATGTAGTGTGTGTCTTGTGTCCCGTCTCTCCAGTATGAACACCACAGTCGCTCCTCTGCTGTTTGCTGACCAGTACCTGCAGCTGTCCACCACACTGGCCTCCTCCTTGGTGTCCGGCCTCGGGGAGCATTACACCTCCCTCCGCTTGGACCTTAACTGGACTTCTCTGAGCTTGTGGAACAGAGACATGGCTCCACATGTAAGTCTTCACTGTTGGTAACCCAGCAAAAGAGCTGGGGAGCTATTTAATATCACCTGAGGGATTTTTCATTCATTTTAGATCAGGACGTGGTCCCCAAAGCAGACTAATTAGAAATTAAACTTCACTCCCCACAGTGGTTATATGTTTGCCACATGATATTGCCGACCCCTGGAATGGTAATAATCTGTTAACCTGTGGTTGAACTACTTCTTAGCTGATTGCCGTTGTCCTCATTTCTTCAAGGTTCAGCAAATGTAACTCTCTTAACACTTGTCTCAGCAGTTCGTCGGCCGATGAATCACATTCAGCTGGTCCAAAGTTCTGCTGCGAGATTACAAACACGACCCATTTAAAGAACACACATCAGTTTTATATCCTGTTGTATATTATATTCACTGGCTTTCCATCCGGGTTCAATTCAATGTGCTTCTTCCAACATATGAAGGTCTAAACAAACCATGAGTTCTATATGAGCTGTACTAATCCCAACGGTTTGCAATGCCTTGACTGTGAAGCACACTGTAACTTTGTAAAAAATGCTGCAGCAAACAACATAGAACCTCACAGTCGACTTTGTCTATCTCTATAGGCAGACGCAAACCTGTATGGCTCCCATCCATTTTACATCGTACAAGAAGAGGATGGCTTGGCACATGGAGTTTTTCTTCTCAACAGCAATGCAATGGGTATTGTGCTATAAGTTTTGTGTGATGCACATATAAAATATATAATATACAAGCTCACAGTGAGACTTTTAATGCCTTACTGTCCTCCTGAATGTCCCTGCAGAGGTGGCTTTCCAGCCCACCCCGGCTCTCACATGGGTGTCCACCGGAGGAATCCTGGATCTGTACATTTTCCTGGGTCCTGACCCTTCCAGCGTTGTGCGACAGTACCTCCAAATCATCGGTATGTCTTTTGGGTCTTTATCGGACATTCAAGAACATATCTAAGTGTAGTAACGGTAATTGTATACATGTTTGAAAGAACACAGAGGCAGTCTGGTGAATACAAGTGAATGTATCAATACACGTCTGCCCATTCCAGGCTATCCCATGATGCCTCCTTATTGGTCACTGGGCTTTCATCTGTGTCGCTGGGGTTACACCACCAGTAATACCACCCGGAGGGTGGCGCAACGCATGCACAATGCCAAATTTCCTTTGGTAAGCTGTATTCCTGAAAGCCTTTCTATTAAATACTGACTTGATTCAGAAAATGTTTTGACCTCTGTACTCTCTGAACTTAACAGTGTGGTAAATTCAGTTTTAAACAAGACTTGGAAACTTGTTTATTCATAGCATTTGGGCACCCTAGGGTTTCCATGAGAAGACTTCAGGAAAAAAATTAATGAAATTCTTTATAAAATGCATTATGGGGCGGAAAAATCAAGTTTTGTCCAGAGTGTTGCAAAAAATGCAAGAAGTTTGTGTGAGACCATTCTACTATATAAAGAATATAATTGAATATTCTTCCTTCTATTCATGTATGAATCTTTCTGCAATAATGCCCCCCAAAAAAACAACACATGTATTTGTAAGAGTTGTTTTTTTTTTTTTTAAATCAACAGGATGTGCAGTGGAATGACTTGGATTATGCACACAAGCAAAGGGTGTTCACCTTTGACCCCTGGCGATTCGGGGACCTTCCAGACATGGTGGAGGACTTTCATAGGAGAGGCATGAAGTACATCCTCATTCTGGTGTGACAAGTTTATGAGGCTTCAGAAACTTTTGCTCCTGTTTAAAAAAATAGTTATTTTTTTCAAATTTGATTGAAATGAACAGAAGAAATGAGCTGGTTTTTTTTTTTTTTTTTATTATGTCTTAGTTTTCTCAGCTTTTTCCAGTAGATGGCAGCAGAAACCTCTTGACTCGTGACTGAGGCCTTCTGTCCTGGTTTACGCTCCAGGATCCTGGCATCAGCAGCACCAGTCCTCCTGGGACTTACCCTCCCTTCGACGATGGCCTGAAACGAGACGTTTTTATCAAAAATGCAACAGGAGACATCTTGATCGGGAAGGTAGGACCTTTCTTTTTTAGTGAAAATATAGGCTATCCCCCAACTGTTTTAGTGGTTTGCACAGCATTCTTCAGTATCCTTTTATTTAAACCTGGACGTGGTTGTCATGCATGTTGTCCACTGTTCACAGGTTTGGCCCGGCCCTACGGCCTTCCCAGACTTCACCAACCCAGAGACTAGACAGTGGTGGGAGGACTGCATTAGAGATTTCCATTCCAAAGTTCCAGTGGATGGACTGTGGATTGTATGTACACTCATAAACACTGTACATCTGATTTAAGCATGTTTTCAATTTGTTGTCTTTATGATTGTGTGTTTGACTTGCATTACAGTCAGATTGAAAAAAAATATATATCTTTGTTTCTCCCTAAAATGATCCATCCAGGACATGAATGAACCCGCAAGCTTTGTGCAGGGCTCGGTAGACGGATGTCCTGACAGTGACTTTGAAAATCCACCATTTACACCCAGTGAGTGGACAGAATAACTTTTGGATTTTGCATGCAATGTATTGGAAAGCAAATACTATTGGTGTTGCGTTCAAGTCAAAGTTCTGTTGTGGAATACACATTACAGATGACTGATGCGTCTTTCTGAATGTTGTATGAACAGGCGTGGTCGGAGGCCGTTTGAACTCAGGAACTCTGTGCATGTCTGCGCAGCAGAAACTGTCCTCTCACTACAACCTGCACAATCTCTATGGGCTGACGGAAGCGTATGCAACACACAGGTGAAGTCACAAAGGGATAAGATGTACAGTACTGTCCATAGGCTTTAGGAGACTGGCTGCAATGGAAGAACGCTTTCCTGCCTTCGCCCATAGTCAGCTGGGATTGAGTCGCATCACATGTGGCAGTAAATTGAATTGGATGGATGGATGTACCTTGTCAATTTTTGACTCTTGGCTCATCCTCAGCGCTCTTGTGAAAGTGCGGATGAAGCGGCCCTTCGTGCTGTCGCGCTCCTCCTATCCAAGCATCGGACATTTCTCTGGCGTGTGGACAGGAGACGTCAGGAGCGACTGGGAGCAGCTTCGATTCTCCATTCCTGGTGAGGAGATGTCGTCCTGCTGCGTTGTTGGTTAGAGATGAAAACTCACCATAGCAGCAAAGTCCTTCTCATTATGCCTAAGATGTGTTGCTTGTTTCTCTGATGAGGTTTTCAGAGGGAATGGTGCTTGCAGATGCTGTTTGCTTGCTGCTCTGCACTTGTGTTTGGGCTCACATTCCAACATAGCAGCTTCATTCATTTATGCTAACAGATGAAGTCTGGTTCTTCTCACCCACAGCTTTCAGTTGAAGTGTTGAAATGAAGGTTTCTCATGGTGTAAAAAAATATTTTCACTCATTCGTGTAGCTGTGATCACTCCATTTCAAGTAAACGATCAATCATCCAAACTTTATTAAAGACTCACTGTTGATGCAGCTTGGTATAATTCAAAGTGCTTCACATAAAGATTGATATTGTGATGAAAGGACATTGAACCTGTAAATATAAGGAATTCAGAAGAACTTGTACATTTATGTTGTGTGTGAAGTTGTTCCAGATGTAAAGGGGAAAAAAAAATCAATGTTCAATTCGAGAAGCTGTTTGCACTTTGTCCTCACATGTCTCCACCCTGTGTTCATATCCTTATTATGCAGTGGAGGTTATAAACAAGAAATAAAAACACCAAACAAGTTTGATCCATTGGCAACAGTTACATTTGAGAGAATGTGAACTGGATTGAACACAAATGAACTAGAAGAGATATTAAAATGACAAAAAACACACTGAAACACAAGTTAAAAATCACATCAATTAAGTTGCTTAAAAAAAACATAAAATATGACATGGGTTGTGTGTTAACCATCTTTATTGGCGTGACTACATGGTGGATTGTTGTGTGCCTGTCATCTCCAGCCGTGCTGCAGTTCAGCCTGTTCGGGGTTCCTCTGGCAGGAGCAGACGTCTGTGGCTTCGAAGGAAACACCACCGAGGAGCTGTGTGTGAGATGGATGCAGCTCGGAGCCTTCTACCCGTTTATGAGGAACCACAACGACAGGGCCAATGCTGTGAGACAAATGCTTTCCATGAGTTTTTCTTGTAAACTTGTGTGTTTTTCTATGTACATTTCTGTTCATTTGCAACTTCAGCTGCGCAGTAGATCTGGCTGCATATTTCTACCTCGGTGTCCGCGGCGGCCCATCTGGTCCATGTATAATAAATAGAGGTAATACTATCTCTTCTCATTGTGTGTGTGTGTTTGTGCTCGTCTTTGTCCCACAGCCCCAGGAGCCCTATGTGTTTGGGCAGAAGGCCCAGGCAGCCATGCGGAGCGCGGTGAACCTTCGCTACTCTCTCCTCCCGTTCCTCTACACACTCTTCCACCATGCACACACTTCTGCTGACACTGTGGCCAGGCCTCTCTTTATGGAGTACGTGTCGTTTTCTTCTCCTCTGCTCCAAAAAGCTATTGTTCTCATACTCATTTGTTTTTTGAAAGTGTCTGTTGAGGAATGACTTCATCTTTGTATTGCATCATGGGATGATAAACAGTTTATGGAAAACATCAGGGAACTGCCAGACTGTGATACTACTGAATGATATTTACTATATTATTAAATTAGATGTAGATAAAGCACATTCATCTTGTTATTATAATTGTCATTTATGATCAGAATCACAGGGATGTCACCATTCTGCCCCTGTAGGTTTCCCACAGATCCCAACTGTCAGACTATAGACCGCCAGTTCCTGTGGGGGAGTTCCGTCCTCATTAGCCCGGTTTTAGAGCAGGGAGCAGTGGAGCTGGCTGCATACCTGCCCCCTGGCACTTGGTACAGTCTGCACGATGTGAGTAGCTCGACTGTTTTCATGTGTTTTCACATTCAGACTGTGCTGTGTTTCCAAACTCACCACGGAGATTAAATCAGTTGCTCATCCTGACACAGGATTCCACTGTTTAGTGGCTTATTTTTTTTAATTTGTTTTGCTCTTTCAAGGGTCAGCCGTACTACACTAACGGTCAGTACTTGCTCCTGCCCGCCCCGTTGGACACTATCAACGTCCATGTGAGGGCGGGACACATCATCCCCCGACAGGTGGGCCTCTGCTCTGGACTGCAGCATTTTTGGTTCAGTAGGATCAAAATGTGATTCATCTGAAGAATTATTCAAAAATCTGGATTGCGAGAATAATTTACTTCTTTTGTTTTCAAATATTTATTTGTAACATAACACAAAGACGTAATTGTGGCTTCACAGTTAGAATGTGTGTTGATTTCTTTTTTTTTATGTGTCCTATTTAATTAACATGTAAGGACAATTCAGAGCTTTTTTTAGGTGTATTATTTTTTTTTTTTCTTTTTTGTTATTCACTGTCAATCAGTCAATCAGGGTATAGATGAAACGGATGTAGCAAAAATAGGACTTTTTTATTTTGAGGTTACAATAAAACAAAGACCCAGCGTTTATGCCAGTTTCTGTGTGACTATTTCAACACTGCAGTTTTTTCAAGTAATTCCTGTACGTCAGTTCACACTGTGAAGATTTTTCCATAGTCCAAAATGTTGAAACACTTTCTCTTCTTCTTCTCCTTTGATCTTCCTTTACTTATGAAGGAACCTGCTTTGACGACCACATCGTCGCGACAGAACCCTTTCTTCCTGACGGTGGCGCTGTCTGCTGGCGGCTGGGCCCGAGGAGACCTGTTCTGGGATGACGGGGACAGCCTCCACACCTTCGAAATGCAAAATTACTGCTATATTATCTTCATTGCCGGACAGGTAGAGAACAGACGGCAGGGCTATTTGCGTTTGGAAACTGCTCAGCAGTGATTTGCATGTTACTGTGCTGCTGCTTGATGACTACTATTATTGATTTCAGTCTCTTCAATTTGTTGCTGTTTCCCCCTCTGCAGTCTCAGGTTGTGAGTGACCCTGTCAGGCTGAATGGGTCTCTGGATGGTCTGGTGCTGGGGGGGCTGCAGGTGTTCGGGGTCCCCTCTCCGCCCCACTATGTATTAGCAAATGGTGAAAAAGTCAGTGATTTTACGTATCACACAGACACCAAGGTGAGTTTAGAGCGACTCAGCTGGGATTTCTTTGATGCCTCCTCAGTTCTTGCTCACTTCTGTTTGAATTTAATTGCTTTTGTGTGTTCTGCCCTGCTACTCATCCTGTCCCTACATGTGTGACAGCCTCCAAAACTGTCTTTTTTTTCTCTCCACAGACTCTGACAGTGACGAACATTGCATTACCCATGTCAGAAGTGTTCACAGTCCAGTGGGCCCTCTGATGTGCTGAACTTCATTTCCCAGGAACCTCAGGGAGCCTTTGCTGTCTGTTCTGCTCCTGAAAAGATTGCCTGCATTTTTGTACAGTGACACCAACAGATTTCTTTGGGGCATTGCATTCACACTGGAGATGAACGTACAATTTAGAAGGCTCTGCTGTGCTTTCTAGCTGGCCAGCCTCTGCAAAAGGACTTTATGAAATCATAACATTTAAAATCAAGAGACTCATCATATTGATGTACTTTGTTGATTTAGTTTGTTGTTGTTGATTGATATGCTGAATTACAACAGTTTTAATACCTTTTACATAAACAGATTTGATAGCTTCAAGTTGTCATATTGTTCAATTTCTATATTTTTGTCATCTGGACTGCACTGAAGAATGTCAAATATAGATTGAAACAAACTTCATATCCTGAATTTGTACTTATTTCAATACCCATTGCAGTCACATCGCATTAATAATTAGAATATTATATTTATGTATGCCATCAGGCTACTTAGTGTCGCAAGTGAAACACTGAGCACAGCACATTTGACCTCTGAACTGCTTCTTGAGTTTATGCCCCACATGTTTGTGACCACAAATAAATTCAAGAATATCAGTTAAAATATGGTTTCTACTGTTTTACAAGTACAGTTTTTGCTGCAGATAGCTACGTTTTTAACATTAGAGCTCAAGTCCCAGCGGTGGTTTTATGTGAAGAGATGCTCTGACTCCAGCTCTGGTCCTGATGATGGACCAACTGCATTCCAGCTCTCCCCGTGACCTTACTAACGTCACGTGAGATGAAACAGCTGGTGTTTTATGATAGGCCGGGTCGGACGGAGTAAAATAAATATTTGCTTTAATTCACGCACCGTTACGCTTTCCGGGGCATTTTAGGAGAGTATTGACACACTGTAAAAAGTAAATAGATAATTAAAAAATAAAACATTTGACATCCCGGAAGCAGGGGGAATTTGGGGGGCTTGCGTGGAGCTGTGAAGTCAAGCGGAGAAAAACAAACAGGAAGTTGGAAAAACTGGACTACAAAATAAAAGCCTCGTGCCTCTTCTTCAAAGGCGTTCACTGGATTCTTGGATTTATTTTGAAATTCCAAACCGGAAGTGTACTTTCCCCGCCGTGACAGCGGTCAGTCAGATGTGTGGTGTCATACAGTCGGAGAAAACAGTCCGGGTTACAAACAGGAGCACGGCGGTGAAGAAGCGTGCTGAAACCGGGGGGGAGAGGAGGCGGGACCGCCCGGAGACCGCCGCTCGGCCCCCGCCTGCCCGCTGAGATGGCTGTCCGGTGCGGGCTGTAGGAGCCTCCTGCGGCGGGACTGAAGGTGAGGAGCTCCGCCGCTCGGCCCCCTTCCTCCCCTTTCCATTCATTCATTCCGCCTGTTCCGCTATAACAGGTGAGTGACAGCAGCCCGGAGGAGGCGTTAAACCCGCTAGTACCGCCGCAGGTCCGCCAGATAAACTTTAAAGTTGCCTTCAGATGCGCCCAGCCAGCCTCGGACAAGGCTGCTCAACTAAAATATTTATGTTGGAGGAGGGAGAGATGGAGCCCAGGCCTGTGTGTAAACAGTCCATCCTCCCCTCTGCTCCCGTCAGGAGGGCCGGGATGGCAGCTGTTGGAGCTCCTCCATCCTCTGCTCCACCGGCTGCTGGTGCTGAGCAGAGTCTCTCACTGCCTCCTGCTTTCACTCAGAAATGCTTTACCCACACTGCAAGACTGACACAGACGTGCTGAGGCATGTATCATCTGCATTCACTGACTCAGCTCCTTATGGACGCAACTGACAAAGTTTTGCTATAGAAGCTACTTGTGCAAAACTCACACACACACACACACACACACACACACACACACACACACACACACACACACACACACACACACACACACACACACACTTATAGTTTATTTAAATCAGCCAAAAGCTGGAGTAAGTCCTGCATGCACTGGGAAATCATGCAAGCTTCTCCTGGATCCACACCAGGACATTCAGATGTGAGATAGGAGTGCTAAGCCACTGCACAGCCCAGTAGAAAAACATATTAAAGCCACTGAAATCCATCATACGGGACATCTAAGAAGATTCAACTTCCTTGTGTATCTTTCTTTGTTTAATCATCAAATGCAACTGTAATGTTATCTCTTATTTGTTTTGACTCCTCCTCTTTTGCAGCTAAATGTGGCATCCTAACTTGCACTCTGAAACATTTTAACCAATATTATCATAAACGCTTGCTTTATTACTCTGCGTTCAGTGCTGCAAAGGTTTAGACTGTCGACACACTTTCTCCGCAAAGCAAGGCATAAAGTTTCCTCATGAACGAGGCCTCATGAGCTTTGTGTTCCAGGCCTCTCTGTGGCTGGGGTCTTTTGACCCGCCCCGGGCGTCAGTATGCAGTTTGTATGAGAAAGGAGAGTTCAGTACCGTCGGCTCCATTCAAATGTCAGACTGATAACTTCATCGAGACGGAGCCCAGAGGCGCGAAGCCGAAACCAGGGGAGTTTGAGTGAGACCAGCCCGGGTTCAAGACGCCGTCTCAGGATATATGTGTGATTTGATAAAACACAGAAAGGCCAGACGGGAGAGCGGCGGTGTGCCGGCACACCGAGGTGTTGACAGCATAAAAGATGACGAGAGAAGAACGGTGTGAGAGGACGCTGTCCTTTTAACAGCCGGGCCTGAATGGGAAGCTGACCCGACTCACCCCGTAATCACATACAGACCAAAATAACCCCCGCATGGCATCACAGCGGTGGAGATCTTATCGCTCTCCAGAAGCCACTATAAACCAGGTTTAAGACACAGGTCTGTAATTATGTGTGTGATGATTTCTGGAGGTGGACTCTGCAGAAATGCAGAGTCAGATTTTCATAGACACTGCATCAGTCTAGTATTTCTTATTTGCCAGTGGGGTGTTGTGCTGCTATTTGAGGCAGAAGCTGACAGCATGTAGTAGAACAAGTCAAGGCCTGGCTGGAGGGGCGGTCTCTCCCCCACACACACTAGAATACTTATGATTTTTTACTAAATTTGCATGTTGTAGGTTCTGTACATCTCTGTACATCAATAACTCAACTTATTAGTTATTACCAATAGCAACAATGCCTGACAGAACATATACTAGCTTAATCCGAGCTGGTTCCAGCATCTTGTTTCTTCATTTAACACATAACTGAGAGCTTGTTCCCCTTAAATCTCAGTTCCTGATGTACAGTAAATAACTCATGAGACTGGCGCTCATATTCAGGAGCAGTCATGAGTCACAGGACAGGGAACTGCAGGCCAAAATACACTACTATGTCCTGTGGGTAATAAGATATTTTTAGATGATTAGTGGCTTGAAAACATACTTCTCTTGCTTATGAATTAATAAAACTAAGGATGTTTTAATGATTGCTTACTTCACCGTATCTAATAGATTTATTCTGTCTTCCTTAACCATGCTCTGATCAGCTCCTCCCTAAACTAATTTTTCTTCTCATCTATGGTTTAAAGTTTGAACTGAGCTGCGGATTAGTTAAGTAAACATTTACGGACATGAAAATGATCAAACAGTGACTTCAACAATCATTCTAATGAGATGCCGAACGTGCTTTTACGTGATTATTAAGTACAATCATTACCTGGTTAATCTTACTTATAATCTTTAGCTGGAATTCACTGGTGTGACCAGAGCAGCTTTATATAAGATGATCAAAAACTATAAGCGAAGCGACAGCCCACCGTTTGTTTGTGCCAGCAGGCTTCCTGTCTGCGGCCTGGCATTAGGAAGTGGGGTGCCTGCCTAATCAAGCAGAGGTAAACATGCCCTGTGAGGAAAAAGGAGGGAACATTCCTCAGATAAAGCTGTGAGTGTGTCCGCGGCAGAGCACAGAAAACGAGGCCACACTCATGAAGTGGATCCATAAAACCCCACCGCAAACACCACATCCAAGAAAAACAGAAAATAAGTTGATGATGTCTATTTTATGTGAGCTGATAAAGACAAAACTTAATTCACTTTCAGTTTGATTTAATCCTGAGAAGCAGGATTCTTTTCAAGCATTTTCAGAGAAGAAAGCCTGGGACAATGTGGTGCAGCATCAAGCGGATTCCTTTGGCTTTTATCTCGACATGAAGGCATGAAGCTGTTGTTGTCACGCGGGGCTTCCCCCTCTGAAGCGCACAAGTTAAACAGCGATGGTGTGACATGCTGCGTCCCGTTCACCACCGCCGTTGATGACATCTGTTGGCTGCTGATAGCAGCTCGGAATTTCACAGGGATGGAGCGGAGTCTGTTTGCACACACTGTATATATGTGTGTGTGTGTGTGTGTTGTTTGCAGAGGGTGGGACACGTTTGGTTACACACTGGTACAGTAGACACAGAAGCTGCGGATGTGTGAGCAGGTGCAGGTGAGTGTCAAGGAAAATGTGGCCCAGAGAGATGCTGAACCAGTAGAGAGGGGAGAGGCGGACGGTGAGCGCTGCGGTAAGGACACTGCAGTGAGCAGGCCACACGTGTGACGGAGGGAGCGAGGATCTCAGCAGCCATGTTGTTGCGCAGCATCTCTCTGTATGTTGTTGTTGGTTTTCTCTCTCGTTTTGTCTTTTAATATCTGTCCAGCGGCGGCTGAAGCTTCCCTCTGTGGTCTGTGTGTTCAGAGGATGGGCCCAGCCTCCCCGTACCTGAGGAGATGTCTCTGGGTCGGCTCCTGCGACGCGCCTCCTCCAAGGCCTCCGACCTCCTGACCTTTAACCCCGGGGCCGGGGGCTCGTCGATACGCTCCGGCCTGGATGGCGAGATCATCTTCTCCAAGAACAATGTTTGCGTGCACCCAGCCGAGCCCCTCCCCGGCCTGCCTGAGCACCACCCAGGTGAGGCTGATGATGTCTGTCAGCCGATGAACCCGTTGCTATAAATCCGCTTTTCCGTTAATAGTGACGAATGTCAACCAGCAAATATTATCTTACTTGATAAGATAAGACAAGTCCCAAATGTAATATTATATAATATCACCTCCCTCAGGTTTCTCTTGTCGATGTCAAATCTTGATGTACTCCTGAGATTATATGATTAAATGTCTTAAAAATCTTAAAAGGTTATGATCATTAGATGAAGGCGTGGTTTTGTTTCCCCCCTGCAGGTTACCTGTGTGTGCACGTGGAGAAGGACGAGAGCCTGGGCACCACTCTGATCCTGACCTGGGTGCCCAATTCCCGGATCCAGAGGCAGGACGAGGAGGCGCTGCGGTACATCACCCCAGAGAGTTCCCCCGTGCGCAGGAACGCCCGCCGCAGAGGCCGCCGGTACGCACACACTGTAAAAATGTTGTTACATTAAGTTTAAAATCTTATTTTGCTGTGGTCTTAAATATTTGTGTATTTTGCCTCAAATTTTATCAAGGAGCAAATTAATTAGTGCTTCAGATTCTTGTTTTAAAATTGAGTAACATTTTTTCATTGTTTATGGTGATGAGATTCAACATTTTAAAGGGATACTTCAACATTTTGGCAAATTGGCCCATTTAGCGCAATTCCTCAGTCATTTCGAACAGCATACTTTTTTTGTGAGGGCGAACTATTGTTTATTCAGAGGTGAGTCGGGGAAGGTTTTCGGGACGGACACAATGGAAGTGGATGGTATTTTTGTTCCCCCTCGTCAAACTCATCAAATACAAAATCCAACAACCCCAAAACACTTTGGTGGACACGTTATAATCCGCACATTCACTACGCTGTGAAATATTAACGTGAAATTGCGAGATTAAGTTGTTTATGCGAAGATTGCTAAGACAGAACTACTTACTAAAGATGGCGTCTGGGCGTAGTGATTTCAAAAGAAAAAGTAGTTCCCAGTATTTGCTTCAGTGTCGTAACGCTACAATATTATTTGTTGGTGTTACACAGCGTAAGTAAGTAAGTAAAGTTTAAGTAAGTAAAGTTTAAAGCATAGTGAATGTGCAGATTATAACGTGTCCACCAAAGTGTTCTGGGGTTGTTGGATTTTGTATTTGATGAGTTTGACGAGGGGGAACAAAAATACCATCCACTTCCATTGTGTCCGTCCCGAAAACCTTCCCCGACTCACCTCTGGATAAACAACAGCTCGCCCTCACAAAAAAGTAAGTATGCTGCTCGAAATAACTAAGGAATTGCGCTAAATGGGCCAATTTGCCAAAATGTTGAAGTATCGCTTTAAGATGCATTCTAATGTGATGTATTTTAATGTGTCTGGTGAAACCACAGATAAATTTCCACCTTGGTGGACAATAAAGTATTCGTATTCGTATTCGTATTCAGTCTTATTTTTAGGGAAAAAATGTAACATACTTTATAAGAATGCTTATGGTGTAGTTATCTTTCTCTGGAGTTTGCATGTTCGTGGTTGGATTAATGGTGTAAGTATAAAGTGTTCAGACGTTTGGACAGCGAACCTGAACTAGATAATGTGTTTTAGAAGATCTATGAATAACATAAATATATTATTTCATGTAAATATGCATTTGCACCATTATTCCTCTTGATTTTCTGAATTTGCCATCTGGTGTTCTCAGAGGTAATGTAGGATACACCCCATCGCAGGGCAAACACAGAGACACACACACACACACACACACACACACACACACACACATTTGTGTGTTTTATTCAGACTATAGAGGAGGATTTATTGTGTACACAACTCCCCATGCTGAAAATAATTGTACAGAAGGTAAGGTATACATGGAGCAGAGGAAGAGGAATCCCTCCTGGCAAATCGCCTTTATACTTATTAGTCACGGAGCCTTGTAGAGCAGCGATGAGCTCTATATTAGACATACTCAAATATAAAGTTATTTTAAATAAGGTATGTTAATGGAAAATGTTTAGTAATAAAGCGGTCACAATTTGTTTCTTGGATTAATACAATATCATAAATATCATAAATAATTCTGTAGATCTGAAGATCATTAATTCCTAAAGATGGACAGATACAGACTATAGACCATCTGAACAGACAGTTTAAAAGACAAACTCACGTTTTCCATGCTGTGTTTGTTGATATCGACCGTTTTGCCCAGACCCCACTCCCGCCCCCCAGCAGCCCAGGAGGAAGACGAGGACGAGGAGCGGCTCATTGCCAGCAGCAGCTCTGCAGAAGGCCACAGCCTGGTGGTGGAGGCTGCTGGGGATCCCTCCACCCACCCTGCACCGCCGCCGCCGCCGCCCTCAGCCGAGGAAGGCGACGAGGGCTCCTGTGAGCTGTCGGACGAAGTGAGCCGGGACAGCACCATGGGCTCCGACTCCGACACCTTCTCCTCCCCGTTCTGCCTGTCCCCCGTCAGCGAGGCGCTTTGTGAGAGCAGCAGCTCCGTCTTCCTGGACAACGAGAGCAGGTGAGGCGGGCTGTGGGTTTCTTTGTTATATGACACACAGCAGCCATCTAGAGGTTTGTTATGTTGGTTTCTTTCCTCTTCATACATGAAGCCACTCGGATACACTGTATTGAGAAACTGACTGATGCCGAAGTGGAACAGTAGGCTGTCAGAACCACTGAGCGTTCTGCTCTTTATTCAGAGATATAGTATATTCCTTCTTTGTAGAACTGAGTTCAGTTGTACCCCCCACACAGCACACAGCACTCCCAGCCTGAGGAAAAACCCATGGTGCACCACTGCGAAAGGCTCCCAAAGTGTAACTTATCAAACTGTATTTTAAGTAAATTCTCCACATTCTGTTAGAAATAAGTTATTTAAGTCCTAATACTTATAAATGAGATTCAGTTCACTTTGCGTTTATTTTTGCAGCCACATATTACATATAAGGGAACAGTCTGCTAACTAGTTATTTCAAAGTTGTTCAATCCTATTTTAACAGTCTTAAAGGAGTAATGCTTGGTGTGCCTGCAGCATAAAGACATCTCACCCACTCTTTGTTTGCACAATTTAATCCTCCCAATAAAAAAAAAATAATCTTGTTGCCACTTTATCAAGAGTGACCATAAAAGCACAGCTGTATTTGTAAAAGAAATAAAAATCAGTCATTATCAAACGGCACATCCTGGAAATTGGTGTTGAATGTACATGTATGTAATGTAATGTATTGAACTTTCAGCTGCAGCTGATCACCGCAGGACGCCAGCCTCAAGCATCCGCTCACAAAGTAAACTTACAGTGTGTCCTGTTTGAACAAGAGGTGGAGGGATTTCATCAAACCTATATCCACACTGGTCCTAATGTTCAAAATGAACACTTTATTAACGTTTATACTTTATTTTCTCTGTCGTGGTGGTGCATACAAGATACAAGACATTCATCCTTTTTAGTATTTCCAACTCTTTTTTCAATTTTGTGCACTGTTCTGAGTCAGCTCGGTTCTTGGTGAAGCTGTCACTCACGCTGCTTTGTTCAGTTACCATCAGTCGCCGCAAGGTGGAGCCAAAAAGAAAAGAATTGGCTTCACGCGAGCTGGCCTACAGTCTGCGGCCACACGGTGGCTTCCTGCTCCACATCTGAAGGTCCCCTGGGAGTGGAAGCAGGTAGATGACTTCAGCAGGGCCATGAAATGCTAGAAGACCTCATAGTTTGTTCATTTATTTAAGGCAGCTCTCGATCTAAATGTTTTATAGTTTCACAGATGGCCTGAAATAAGTCCCCAGATCCTCCCGGCCCAAACCCGCAGACTGTTCTCTAATCAGGGAAGCCATCTGGACAGTGATTGTGTTGCTGCTCGGACCTCGCAGCAGCCGTCTCGCTTCATGCTTCTCCTCGTGGCCGTTTCCTCACGCAGCTATTTGGGCTGACATGTTGCCCAGAATGTGTGAGCCCCGTGTCAATGTATGTCAAAGAGAATGAGACAGTGAATCAGTGTGTGTTTAAGCCTTTTTTTTATAACCACTTTTCAGACCCCAGCTTGCTGTAAGTGCAGTCAGTGTGTGACTTGGCAGCAGTCTCTGCTTCACAGCTTCTAACCTTTACTCTGTCTCGCTCTTCCTCCACTCCTCTGTGCTTTTCTCACTGTTAGTGTCTCTCCTTCGGCTCCCTGGCACCGGGATCCCTCTTTTTCCTTTCCCTGTTTTCCCCCCCCCTTCTTCTTTTCTCTTCCTCCCTCAACCCATATCTGCTCTTCTCTCTCACTTCCTACCTTTCCTCGTGCATATCTTTCCTGATTTTCTCAATTTTTGTATCTCTCAGTGGAGCCCACCTCTCGCATATCTCACCCCCACCCCCCCCCTTCCCCTCTCCCTTCCTAAAGTCTGTGTGAAGCCCTTTGATTCCCAGTGCTCCCAGGGTTGTTGTGCTGGGCTGAATGTCAGCTCTCCGGATTAGAGCACTGAAGAGAGCGGAGCAGCAGCCAAAACCCTGGAACCCACTCAATCTCTCTTTCTCTCTCCCTTGCTTTAATTGACACTGTTAAGGGGCCAGGAACTGGAAACATGTCACTTGGAATCATTCAAAGAGAAAAAAAAAAAAAAAAACGCGTATGGGAGAGTGAGAGCGGATGAAAAGGGGGCAGAGAGAGGAGAGCGGTGGGAGAGAGCAGGAGGAAAGACAAATCCTCAGCAATCTCTGTCAGGCGTTGTAACAAGTTTCTTTAAAGTTTAACTGAAGTTTATGAAACTGTCACTGCGTTCCGCCTTCTTAGAGCCCCACTTGTTGAATTTTAACGTGTGTATTCGTCTTGAGCGCAGTGGTTTCCAGTGTTTTTGGCTCACACTGCCTTGAAATTGAAGCAACATTTGATTGCAACCGCCACCGTCATTGGTTACATATTTGGTCTGCCAGATGCATATTTGGTTACTGTTGCATTGGTTACATGTGTTTAAAGATGGTTCAAAATCCCGAAGAAGTTAATAAGAATAAATCGACGAGCTGAGCTTTTTCTGCAGTAGGAATACTGTCAAGTATTTTTCCATTCCTTCTATCATCTTATACTGATTTATCAGCTGACTAACGGTAAACACAGGGTGCCTTTTGACAGGTCATGAGTCCATTAGTGAACACACACAGAGAAACACACACACGAACTCGCTCGTAGCTTTGAGTCATCAGCTTCCACAGAAAAGCCTCTAAACCGACCCTGGACTCGATCTGGGGACATTCTTGCCATGAGATGGGAAGGAATTACTATTTATTCAAATGTTTTTTGTTTTTTTTTCTGACAACCAACAGCTTTCTTCCTTTTTTTTTTTTTTTTTTAATTAAATAGCTTTTATAACTTAAATAAATTAGATTTATTATAGGTTGTTTGTTTGTCACAAACCCAAAACATTCCATTTGCAGGGATTTTAATAGGTACAGATGCTAGGATCTTTATTTCAGCATTAAAACAGTGAATATACACCATGTGTTTTTTTCCACATGAAGGAAACTCTAATCTGTGTTGACCAGTCTCCAGTCTGTGCCCACAACACTCAGTTGTTTTGAGTCCTTCCTCTTCCCCCCCGGGGACTGTGTGAAGGACCCGGGAGTCCCTGGAGGCCTATACCACTCGGTCCTGGTTCTCAGGGTGACCTGGCAGTACTCTCCCCCGGGGTAAAGCCCCGTGTATGTGGAGGGGAGTGTGCCGAAGGGCCTCGGGGCAGTTTGATCTCACCCCGGCCTGGTGGGACACACCAGCTACAGCCCGACTCCGTCAAAACAGCTTGTTTATATAATGTTCCCTGTGTACGGCCTGTGGTGTGACTGCTGCCTACATTCACTGCCTCCAGTGAGAGAATAGTATCATTCTGTGGACGCTGACGGATGTTATAAATCACTCGCTGGGTTCGTGCGTGAGTGCGGCGTGGCGAACGCTCCATGTTCAGATGACAAAGATCCAGCATGTTTCCACTCTCATTATCGTAGCATTTTTACATGTTTGTGCAGAAAAATATGTAAAGAGATTGTTTATAATTTCACAGAGGGAAAAAAAAGGAAGTTTAGATGACAATGAACCTAGAATACACAAAAGAGTAAATGATTTTGACAGGATGAGGCTGATAAAGCAAGCAGGGTAGTCTGTTAAATGGCCTCGTCCACATTTCAAACGGCTTAACTTCCTCGCCAGAGCGCTGCGCGCCTCGCTGCAGTCCTCCACCGTCTGGTCTGTGGCCTGACACACGAGACGCCGAGCAGTAAATCACCAGATAGCATAAGGAAACCGCGCGGCTTGGATTGATCAGCCTTGTTATTTTCCCATCTGCTAACGGGGGGAATGATTAGCTCGACATGATTGATCCAGGGTGTGAGAGATTAGCCCTTGCCCACCTCCCCGGTCATCAAAGCACCAGCCTGCCGCTCCTGTTTGCCTCTGGAAAGTGTCTGTCTGCGTTACGAACAGCGCTTTTAAAACGCATTCGGATCAGAAGAAAAATTTGTATGATTATTCATACCTGTCAGATTGAATGGCTGCTGGTCCAGGTGTGTGTTTTTCACGGCCAGTTGTGGACAAGTACATTTTCACTTACTAGTCTTTTAGTAAGTACTCTCTGCACCTCTTTCTCAAATGTCAGCGGGTTTAACACGTTTCTCTTTCTCAGCGTTAGCGTGTCCAGAACCGTGTTTGAGGCTGCATTATGCTCATTAGTTATGGTTTGTGTGTGTGTGTGTGTGTGTGTGTGTTGTGGAAGTTGTATACAGCAGGCTCTGACTGATTCACACCAGTGAAGAATTGGCGTGGCAGCAGTTTGTGTTGACCACATCCATTTTTTTGGCTCGGTTTCCGTGTTTTCACATTTGTCTTTGAATTCGTGTAATAATGTGTGTTTCCATGCGTGTGTGTGTGTGTGTGTGTGTGTGTGTCCTCTTGCAGCGGAGAAACCCTCGGCTCAGGTTTCAGTGCCGGGAACAACATGCTTGCCATGGGGGAATGACAGGGGAAATTGGACGGCAGACAGTGTGATTTGTGTGTGTACAGCTTTTTGTGTGTGTGTGTGTGTGTGTGTGTGTGTGTGTGTGTGTGTGTGTGTGTGTGTGTGTGTGTGTGTGTGTGTGTGTGTGTGTGTGTGTGTGTGTGTGTGTGTGTGTGTGTGTGTGTGTGTGTGTGTGTGTGTGTGTGTGTGTGTGTGTGTGTGTGTGTGTCCTCAGAAGCCTCCATGCATTCCTCCTATTCTCAGCCTCTTGATGGAACACACAAACAGCCGGGCGAGACGGAGCTCGGGATCAGTTTGTACATTTATCAGCGGTCTAAATCCCGCCGGCCAGTGTGTACACATTCACCTTTACTGTTTCACATTAGGGAATGTCTCTGTGTCTGAACATGTGGCTCAAAATAAATAAATAAATCAATTCATGTTCAGAGGAGATCCAGAATCCTTCACGTTTCCTTAACGCTTGCACGTTTGTGTTATTAATGAATGCATTGCCAGGGAGCTCTGTGAGGAGTCCATGAACCACTCGGCCAGCTCGGCCTCCAGCCTGGACAGCCATGCCCCCTCTGAGGGCACCGGTCAGTCGCAGGGCATGCGCTGGGAGGAGCAGCAGAAGGTGCTGGCGCTGGAGCAGCTGTGCGGGGTTTTCCGGGTGGACCTGGGTCACATGAGGTCGCTGAGACTCTTCTTCAGGTCAGCGGAGAGCCTCAGAGGTCATGGGGAGGGTGCGACTGTACGCGGCGTCTTGTAAACTGTTTAACGGTCTCACAGTTTTTTTTTTAATCGCGCCGCTGCAGCGATGAAGCGTGTACGAGCGGCCAGCTGGTGATCGCCAGCAGAGAGAGCCAATACAAGATCCTCCACTTCCATCACGCGGGGCTGGACAAGCTGGCCGAGGTCTTCCAGCAGTGGAAGTGCTGCCGAGAAACTCAGCTGAAAGACCAGGTCAGGTTTCAGTCCTAAGTCCAGTTTGGCATCCAGAGGGGAAGGAACTTCTCACATTTTTTTTCCCAGCTTGTTTTTCATTTTTCTGTGCAAACACTGCTTTTTTTTCCTTTTTCTTTTTTTTTAATGGCTTCTCCTCCTTTGGTTTCATCTTTCCTGCCATCTCCCACCATCAGGTGTCGGACGAGAAGTCCTGCATGCAGTTTTCCATCCAGAGGCCCACCCTGCCATCGGCCGAGACCCACCCAGAGGAGAGGCTCTATCGCCGGCTGGACGTCACCATCTGGCTCCGTCACCTCAACCACAACGGGCAGGTGGAGGAGGAATATAAGCTCCGTAAGGTATGCATGAAGTGAAGCAAGCCTGTTTATCAAACTACGATTCCCACCGAATGTTCTGTAGATGTTTTGAAAGATAAGAACCGAAATGACGAGGTCCAAGTTTCAGTTTGAATCGGCAGCCCCTATCTTCGAATAATGAGCGCGCCGATCTCAGGCCAGCGTCGTCCTTATGAGTCATTTCAGTTTTCTGGAATTGACTCAGCTTAAGGTTTGCCAACCTCCTGAAATGACTCAGCGGCAGTTAGAGTGTGACCGAGACGCTTCCTCATTAAGGGTTTGCAAACGCAGAAAGACGATCGCAGATTCTCTGCTGGACACGCTCATTAAAACGGCATTTGTTTGTTTTGTTTTCTTGCATTAATTTTCAGTTTCATAGCATTAAAGTGACAGTCAACTGTGCGCTCTGCGTCTCCACCCTGTTTCGTGAAGCACGGCGCCGTTTCTTGCTCTTGGCCCTCGTAAAAGCTCCCTTTGTGCTGATATCTGTCCACCTCCCGCCCCTTCGCCAGGCCATCTTTTTTGGCGGCATCGACCCATCCATACGAGGCGAGGTGTGGCCTTTCCTGCTGCACTACTACAGCTACGACTCCACTTCCCAGGAGAGGGAAGCCTGGAGGCTGCAGAAGCGCTCCCACTACCACGACGTTCAGCAGAGGAGGTTCGTAATGTTGCAATCTGGAAATTTTCAGACTGAAGTAAATAAAAAGACAAAAGTGCAATTCAGACGCTGCGGCAGCGTACCTAACTGTGCGGAGCCGCTGATAAACTCTCATGTGACCGTGGTGTCAGCTGCCAAATGCTCAGCCAGTCAAACATTAAACCATATTGTGAGTCTATTGTGGCTTCTCATCACAGGCGGCGAGCAATCAATAGGCACAATCAGGGAAGTGTTAAAGGGAGGTGCTCGGTGTGAAATAAAAGGTCTCTGGAAAAAAAAACATGTCAGCACTTATCAGATCATACTGTCCTGTCTAAAGGAAAACAAAAAAAGACAAAAAAAAAAAAACCCACATGGCCTTGGTATGCGGGGACAAGCTCCTGCGCTCCCGTCACGTCATCCGCCTCCACCCCGCCATCAGAAGGTTAAGTGTGCACATATTTTCACACGTTCCGCCGCTCTGTCTATAATGAATGTGATAATTGGACAGGTTTCATCCGTATGGCCTATTAACATTTCCAGTACATCAGAAGGTCTTATCGGAGTCAGGTAATTAGAGTCCTTGTTCTGACTCTGATGTGGATTCCTCCGAAGACCCCTTCGACTGGAGCAGCCTTCGGGGCCACGACTTGATCATTAGCAGTGGGGAGGACATGTCTGTGGTTTCGTTTCTCGTCTCCTCTCCGTGTCTTTCCCTCATTGGCAAATTGACGAGGAAAAATGAATTAAAACTCATGAAGCCGCTGTGTAAGTAAATGAACTGGGAGGAAATGAGCTAAAGGGACGGTGGGAGGCAAACATTTGAATAACTGATTGCAGTTTAATGGATTGGTTTTCTCCCTTATTATAAATATACCAAAAATAAAATGGAACAAATAACTGAAGGAATGATCTATGAATGCATTTTGATTTTGCCAGATAACACAGCTGATGCTTTATGTCTTTTATTTTCTGTTTATGATCTGTGAAACAAATAAGGTTTCCTTTAGACCATCAGTAATAATCCCTTTATTCGTAAACCCTCAGATTTTCATGCACCGTCTGTTTTCAGCAATGCATTTACATCAGTGTACTTATAACCACAGCGGATGTGCAGAGTTTTTTTTTTTTTCGCCCTTCAAAATTCTCACAAACAGTGAAGTGTTGTTACAGCAGTCGTCAAATCAGTTTCTGTGTGACTCATTTCGCAACTGAAACACTTCAGGGCTTTTCTCATTTAATTTATTTGCATTTCCAAACATCAGAATTAGTTTTGACATTAAAACAATGCCAATATTTGTTTGACATTGTGACACTTTTGAGTTTTTGTGGGGTTTTTTTGTCCTGTTTCGGTGCTTTAGTCGATCCCAGCTAACTGTATGTACGGACCTGCCCGTCCATCATCAAAATCACACATTCGCGTTTAGAGCAGCGGATGAGTTTGAGTCACCAACTAACCTCAAACACTTGTTTTCTGACTGCGAGGAAAACGCACTTTCGAAAAGGAAGCAAATGCAAACACAGGACAGAAACCGTGGCTTGACTGGTTCTCAGTATTAGGTTGAAAGCTACAGACTGACCTCTTCACAGATATTTGAGTGAACTGTACGCATGAAGGCTGCCTCTTATTTTGGTGTTGTTCAGCAAAACAAACTCTTATTTGTGTAAAGTTGTGTATAAATAAATAAATATGTCTTCTTTCTTCTTTCTTCCACATCACCTTGCAGGTCGATGCATATTCGTCTCCTTTACAGTTTCCAGCACAAACAATGTATTTTCCTTTTCCTTTTCGAACCACGAAACATAAAGCAACGAAAACATCTTCTGAAATTGTAATTTGCATCCTCCTGAGAAGGAGCGGCGCAGGAAGGTGGCCGGGGAGGGCCCGGCGACGCAAACACGCCGCTCCGAAACTAAACAGTTGCATGGCGTTGCGTCAGGTGTGCGCTCATTATTCCTGGTGGGGCTGCATGGAAAACAAACAGTGTTAATTAAATCCCCTCTGCTTGTTAAGACCCGAGTACATTAGTGCTTCACACAGAGTACACTGCTAACGTCGTCCCTAACATGGAGGGGGCTGGATGGGGGTTTTATGGCCGTGGTATTACCCTCAGTGGAGCCCTTGATGGTAAAACACCCCTTTAGTCCGCTGCTCGCCCACCCACATCTTTTTTTTTTTTTTTTCTAACTTCATTTGCAGCCAAGTGAACAACATCTGGGACGAAGATGAATCAATAACATGTTTGTTTCTTTCAATGTTGATTACCAAGCATTTCCTGAGAGACTGTGCAGTAAAAATGTCTGTAAAAGCTGAGCGCTAATATATTTTTAATCCAAGATGATGGAGACGCACATTTTTTGTTCTGTTGTTGATTTCATATTGTGTGTGTGTGTGTGTGTGTGTGTCCTCAGGTTGTCCATGAGCCCAGAGGAGCACAGTGAGTTCTGGAGAAAGGTCCAGTTCACAGTGGATAAAGACGTGGTGAGGACGGACCGCAGCAACCACTTCTTCAGAGGAGAGAACAACCCAAATGTGGAGATCATGAGGTCAGGACCAACCGACTGCCTCCCGTCGTGTTTTCCCCTCCTTTGTTTTTCCCCCAGTCTCTATCTTTCTGCTCCAGTCGGGCTTCTCTCCTGTCACCTTCTCGCCATCCGTCCTTATCGCTCCCGGTGCTCAGCCCGATGCACAGGCGTACCTATTCATTTCATATTCTGAACCCTGGGGGAGACACAAATGAGTTTCATGCTTTATTGACTCTGACTAAGCCGTCTGAGCACTTTTGATGCATACTCAGAGCTAATGGCTTTCTAAACGAGGAGCAAGAGGATTTAAATGGCATATTAGTTTAGTGACTCTCGTATTTGTCTTGGTATTACGTCCTGCTCCCAGTCTCGGGCAGGTGATGCTTGTACGTACAGAGAGGCCTTATCTCGGTCTTTCACACTTATCTCGTATTTTCTGCGTCAGTCAATCGTAAGTGTGTTGTTTTAACTGAACACACACCCTCAAATCTTTAAGGTCACTTTACTCTACCAGCCCCCCGACTCCTCCACCCTTTTATTTATTTATTTTTAGGACAATAAAATATCCTCTGGGTGTTCCCTTTGTTTATGCAATACTTACTAATGTATGAGCACTGCCAGGGAAGTGTTCTTCAAAGTCGTAGCCATGTTTAAAAAAAAAAAAAAAAAAAAGGAATAATATTAATTAGCTCCCTGGTTACCGGAGGAGTTGGCATAGCAACAACTAAAGCAGGGATTGTCATGTTTTTCTGGGCATTTCCAGCAATGCTGAGACACACTCTGGCACATCCGAAGTGTTTGGGTGGGACTGTACTTTCCTAACGGTCTGGCCGGCCTGCAGCGGAGGCTGTCAAAAGAATTGAGATGTTTATGGTTCTATACCGCCCGCTCATATGAAGCGCCGCTGTGTTTTCCGCTGGGACTTTATTTTTTTTTTTTTTTTTTACGACGGCACTAAGACATCTCTGCTTGCTCTCGCTCCAGGCGAATTCTGCTCAACTATGCAGTGTTTAATCCCGACATGGGTTACTGCCAGGGCATGTCCGACCTGGTGGCCCCGCTGCTCACCGAGGTCCAGGATGAAAGCGACACCTTCTGGTGCTTCGTGGGCCTCATGGAGAACACCATCTTCATCAGCTCCCCGCGGGACGAAGACATGGAGAAGCAGCTGGTGGGTTTCGGAAACGCGGCCCTTCCCCTCACGACCTTTTAGAGCATAACTTCCTCTATCCTAATAAATTCTGTAAATTAAGTTGGATTGCAAAGCTTGTGAGGAATGAACCCAAATAGTTTCTTCTGCATTATTTCAACAGCTCTGCTCAGTGTTTCCTTGAGGAAAACGTCTGAATATGTCTTCCCTCCCACCATATGAAGGCTCACCCTCCCCTTTTTTTCTTCAAGCGTATTTATTGCATACAGTTTCTGACAAGTTTACTTTCACACATTGTGTGGACAATTTATTTCCACAATTTTAATTGCCTTCATGAACCCTTGGTGGAAAGCAGTGTTATGGGTGACTGTGGGTCACAGCGCTGAACAAAAGACTCGACGTGCACAATTATGAAATGTAACAGCCTGTGCAGAGCTGTACATCAAGGAAGTTTGTTGGTTCTGGCATATTTTTTTAGCCAAATGATCTTTTTTTTTTTTTTTTTTTTTTTTCTAAAGCGCTATTTCCTAATCCTTTTAACTCTGATCTGCTGCTGACAGGATTTAACATACTTCTCGTAGCCACAACTCCCAGACGGTTCATGATATCTAGAAAATTCAACATAAGAGGGTTAAACTTGTTTGGCTGTCTAAAACTGTAACATTCAGTGGACGCCGTCCAACAAAATAACATTTATCCGGAGCTGCAAAACATATTGAAGCTTCACTGTGAAGCAAATAAGTTCGTCCACATTAAAATAAACAGGATTTTCCTGCAAGACTTAAATAAAAAATAAAAAAAAATAAAAAAAGAAAAATCAATGGTTAGCTTACTGAGAGCCAGAGTCGGAAACTCAACATTAATCACCTGCAGCGCGAGGCGCCAGTGAGGTGACATAATAGGATGTGATGCATATTTCAGCTGAGCCGCTGCAGAGAGGCTCTGCAGGTTGCAGACGGCTGCCCTCATCCAGCCACCGAAATCCTCCCAGAGTTCATAAAACGCCGAGACATCAGCTTTATATCGTAGGAAAGAAGAGATTCGATTATTTATAGTTAAATCTGAAGGCGGTTTAGTATAATAAACCTTTAAAGGAAGAATAAAAGACAATCAGTAATGTGAAATAAAACCTCAGACCACCAGGAGGTCGTCTCATCAGCTCTCGCTCTGCAGATGTACCTGCGGGAGCTGCTGCGCCTCATGCTGCCCCGCTTCCACCATCACCTGACCCGGCTGGGGGAGGACGGCCTCCAGCTGCTCTTCTGCCACCGCTGGATCCTGCTGTGCTTCAAGCGGGAGTTCCCCGACACCGAGGCCCTGCGCATGTGGGAGGCCTGCTGGGCGCACTACCAGGTCAGACGGCGCTTTCTAGGCCTCCTGTGCTCAAACTCAGGAGAAAAGTTTTTAGCAGCAGGTTGCATGAATGAAGTGGTGGGTTCCACATTTTTTTCTTCTTTTCAGGAGACAGAAATGAGCCACACTGTCTGCAGCAGAAAGGGGGCATGTTTTCTCTGTAAAGCCCCTCATCAGACTGCTGTAATCCTGCTAAATGCCTATAAAACATGCTCTCTGTCTTGAGGGCTTTTACTGCTTTAATGCTGATGTGATTTAAAGTCTCATATTTTTCACATTCCTGCCAATTTTTTTTAGCAGCTTTTCAAAACTTGGTAACACAAAAAAAAAAACAAAAAACACCAGGGATGACCCTGTTTTCAGATTAGGTAACCCAATCAGCACCTCCTCTTGTCTCCAGTAAACTTGTGTCCGGTTGCTGTTTCCTGCAGAGAGACGCAGCTCAGCGCCTCGTCTCTCTGAGGCAGCGGTGGATATCAGCCTCTCTGCTTCCGCTTGACGTTCAGAGCTTCACCCACAGGTGGTGATAGAGAAGATAGGAGGGTGAGGCCGTGGTTTGACAGTTCAGAGCCATGTGACAGATGGGTTTTTAACATTTTTTGCTTCCTGCATTCTTTGATATTTAGTTTCAGTCTTCTCTCCCTGTCCAGGATGTTCTCTGCCTTCGTCGCCCCCGTGACCCCGAATGTCCATTATCAAACTTTGGTTGAGGTGAATTTTGCCAGCTTTCTCTCCTGAGTCAAAGTTCAGAGGTTGACGGTATTTTCAACCTCGGATTTTAGCCCCACAGCTTCTGGTTCACCTGAGTCTGACAGCGAATAAGGTTCAGAGTCTGAAATGTCTTTATTTAGACTCCTCTTGTGAGTCACGCTGGCCTTTAGAAATAAGACTTAAATCAGCTTCTTCTGAAAGCTTAATGTCAACATTCTTTCCATTTCGCCAGTCTATTTTCTGATCCGTCCGCTCGGCGTTTTCCAGCTGAAGGTTACAGTTCACCGTGGGTAACGGGTACGTTCTCCACAGGAAGGTAGAGCTTTACGTCAGACGGTCGAGCACTGAATAGCAGAAGGGTTAAAAACAAGAAGACGAGTAGGAGGAGGAGACGTCAGTTCATTTGTGTCCCGGTATTTGTTCTTGACAGTTTAAATAATTGGACAGAGTGTATCCAACGCTCGGTTATTATTAAGTCATTGGTTATATGAGCAGGAGGTAAAGGAAAGACGACTATAATTCAGAGAGATATGAAGAAGACTGATCATTAAGCTATAAGAAAATATTAACAGCAGAAACAAATTTAGTTTTATTTACCCATGTTTTTATTTATTTTAGCTTTAATTTCAGTGTCACATTCTGGCTTTGCTTGGTTTATCTGTTGTTTTCTTATTCTGCGATAACCTTCACGTCGTTCCCTGCAGGCGGAGCACGGCTGACCACAGCAAGCCGGCGTCACGTTGTCCTTTACAGTAGCATCAGATAATGGAGAACAAGCAGTAAATTTTCCTGCGCGGCGCGCCTCCTCACAGATCTCTCTCTCTCTCTCTCTCTTTTTCTTTCCTTGCAGACGGACTACTTCCACCTGTTCCTTTGTGTGGCCATCATCGTTCTGTATGGTGAGGATGTGACAGAACAGCAGCTCGCCACTGACCAAATGCTGCTCCACTTCAGCAACCTCTCCATGCACATGAATGGAGAGCTGGTGCTCCGGAAGGTAAAACACTGAAAGCCTTTTGCAGAGTTTTCATCAGGGAAAAGAAAAGGGTGTCAATTAATCTTGACTTTAATTTTACTTGCTTATTTATATTGCCTTTTCTTGGGGCCAGGACACGCTTGCAAAATGAGTTTTTAATTTTACTGTGGCTTTTCCGGTCAAATAAGGACCGAATAAAACGCATCTGAACTGATCTGCGGTTTACGATCGCGCACATAAAAATTCCTGCGCAGACCGCCGCATAACTGCACATTTACCCCCCCGACCCAGATGTGCCTACATCAAGGGCCGCGACCCGGCGCCGCAGCAAAAACAACCGGTACGCAGTAATGCGCCCGCAGAGGCCTTGAGGTACCGAGAGCGATGCCGCCGTGCCACGGAGAGGATTTATGAGCTGAATCCCGGCTGTTGTGTCTGCGCCCGCGTCCTCATGTTTATGGATGTTGTGTTGGTGCTGCTGCTGCTGCAACCACAGGCAGTGGGTCGGTGTTAGCATGCAGCTGGCGTAGCTCCTTTTGTTGTTTGCCCGAGATTTTGCATCTGATGTTCTTGGAGCGGGCTCGCTGGCGTTTTAGCTGCAGGTGACGCCGCCCGGCGCTGACCTTGACAGGTTTTGTTATTTTTTGGGTTTTTTTGCCATCCGCAGCCACGGAGTCGACGCGTTTCGTTTATTTTAATGTTTAAGTGCTCCGCATTCATTCTCCTTTCTCTCTGTTCGTTCCAATCCTCCAGGCCCGTAGCCTTCTCTACCAGTTCCGCCTCCTACCCAGGATCCCTTGCAGCCTGCACGACCTCTGTAAACTGTGCGGCCCGGGCATGTGGGACAGTCGCTACATCCCCACCGTGGAGTGTTCGGGCGAACACCCGGACTCCCAAAGCTGCCCCTATGGAGGCACCTCCACGCCCCAGCCCTCGTCCCCCTCCCCGGCGACCACGCCCTCGCCCAACTCCACGCCGACGCCTCCGCCCGAGGGCAAGAGAGGCTCCAAAACCCGGGACATTTTCACCTTTCGGAAACACACCTGACGTGAAGCTTTCAGGGAGCGTTGAATGTTTTTTTTTTTTCGTTTTTCAGGCTGATGTTAGAATAGGAAATGTTTGGATGTATCTGCTGGGCTTGTGGGCGGTGTGTGGCCCCCCCAAACCCCCCCCCCCCCCCCCCTCCACTGTCCCCGCTCCTAGTTTCACTTCCTCAGTGAGGTCGCCCGATGGTTTCAACGTGGAACACTGCCTTACCCGGATGTTGGCGTCAACATTCAGGACGTGAAGAATCTGCGACGAGGACGGCCCGCCGTCTGACACGCCGGAGGTCAGGGAGCCGCTGTCCTCTCGGACAATCACCGGCCGCCGAGTTGGTCCGGAGCTCCTTCAGGTCGGAGTCTGCCGCCGCCGCCACTGCTGGCTTGGCATTCTTCCACGGGCTCTGTGGGCAGGGGTCACGTCAAGGTCGCAGCCAACTCTGCTGAATCCTCGCAGACTTTGACCCAGGGTCAAAAAGGAAGCAGAGATTCGTTCACAGGACTTGTTCTCACAACAGAAAATCTGTGTGAATATCAAATCCTAAGGAGCAAATCTGAACATTTACAACACAAAATCCAAACTCACCAGTGGGAACACAGATAATCATCGTCCACGGATGATTACTTGGAATGAATTACTGGTAACTTTAATTTTTGGTGTTTTTTTTTTTTTGTTTTTGTTTTTTATTTTTTTAACAAGTGAATGTTCAATTTGTATCAAATATTAAGCAATATTATATCCCTGCATGAGCAATTATTTACATTTAGAGGGCACAACGTTGTTACCGGGGCACACTTCAGCTCCAAAACAGGTGAGACACATCGTTATAGGGCTCCTCATACGTCTTCATGTCTGATGCATAATCTCCTCTGCGGGAGGAAGAAAACGGTGCTTTTTCTTCCAGCGCATGCAAACGGAGTCGTTCGCGTTAGCCGCTGAAAACGCCGGCGCGGTAAAACATCCAACGGGAGCAGCGTCACCAAAGAGAGCGCGCGGCTCCAGGTCTCATCCTGACAGCAGAACGGATGGCTTTCTGTTCCACTCGAAACTTCATCCTCTGTGTTAAACCAATGTTTAGACAAGGTTATGAAAAATTCAGAACGGTTTTATTGACTTTTTTTTTTCTCTCCCCCCCAACTCCGACATTCTTTCCACTTTCACCGTAAAAAAAACGAATGACAGCACACTCAGAGCTACCAATCAGTCCACGTGAATGTATTTGTTCTTCTCTTCACTACACAGCATTATAAGACTCTTTGATGTGTGCGTGTGCGTGTGCGTGTGCGTGTGGATGTGTGTGTTTAAACTGCAGTGACCTCTAAACACAGTCGCGGAAGGCCCCCGTGACCCTCCTCTTTAATTATAGCGGTTATGTGAGGAGAAACTGGGAGAGACACGAGACAGGCCAGTCATTTCTTCTTCATGGATAAATAGTGATCTTGGCTCGGATATTAAGAAGTTCTCCTCCTGAAGACGCTTCGGCGTTGGAGGGACGTCCCGGGGGTCGATGACATCTTTAAATTGCTGCTAAAATGTGACATTAGGACCTTCAATCAGCCCCCCCTCCCCCTCCCCCTCGCTCTCTGTTTACCTCCCCGTCTCTTCGCGGCCTCCTTCCCTCGCTCCCTCCCTCCCTCTCTCGCCCAGCGAGCGGCCGCTGCAAATGACACTCATAACTTCTCCCGCATACAAGTGATCATGTGCAGCTGTTCGCTGGAAATGCATGCAGAGTTTATAAGATGTGGAGCAAGCTAAGCCAGAAACACACTATAGGAAAAATAATCAACGTGCGTGCGTGCGTGTGTGTGTGTGGGAGTGTGTGTGCGTGCGTGTGTGTGCTCATGAATTTTATTACCATTGAAATCACATTGTTTACACAGACACTGCGAGTCACGGGCTTGATTAATGGCGGCTCCTATTTAAAGGGGGTGGTTGTGAATTGTGGTCACGAATGTACTATGTTGCTGTTAAGCTCCGTTGATGTATTGCTGTACACATCACCGAAAATAAGAGCCTGTTCTTATTATTGGTATTAATAAAAAATAAATGAAATGCAGCCACACTTTCATGAGGAACCTTCATAAAACACCAAAATAAAGCAGGACGACAGTTTATAAATCTTGGGCTTAAAATGACTCCGTTTATTAATCACTGCTTTCATCCTCTGCATCATTTCATCACTTTAAACATAAAATACACTCAGACTATTTAAGAAAGGGACAAACAGAACATTGTTTACATTTAATGCTCTTCCATACAGTTAATGATTAATTACAAATGTGATTTTAAGATTTTATTTAAAGACATTTCTTTTTTTTTTATTTAAGTTTTTAACTTACATGCAATGCTTCATTACTTTATAGGTTTCGATTTGTTTGCAACTTGTACTCGAGGTTATTTTTAGCATTCCAGTTGTCTGCTTGTGCAGTTTTGCAGCCTTCATGCGGCGTTTGATGCTGATGACACTTTATGAGGTTGTTAGATTTTCACTGCTGCTTCACTGACCTCTCAGCTCGGGTCTCAGCGCACCGCTGTGTCCAGATCTCGCACTAAATTCCCCGCAGTGACAACAAAATACTGTTTTCAGAAAGTTTTCTTGGGGGTCGTTTTGACTCCCGGATCGTTTGTTCGACACTCAGAGCTCAAAGCTTCAAATTCCTCTCAACCAAACAGAAAGTCTCGCTTGTAACTTTTCTTTAATTATGGTTCTGTCCCCATGTGACAGAAGTTTCCAGATGTCCTTTTCCAGAGCTGCTCCAGAATTATGCCAGTCGGGGTTGAAAGCATGACTTTATATGGCGAACGGTGGCCGCGAGTTAAATACCCGGCGTGGCAGGAGCACGAGTGGAGAGAAGTCATCAATGCACAATGGGACCTGTTTCAAGTGAGCTAACATGGAGAGCTGTAAAGAAAGGGGGGGTGGGAGCCTCCCCTCGCACAACTTGAACCACATGACCCCCCTCCACCTCCACCTCCACCTCCGCCTCTCAGGTCAAGTAGAAACGGTTTAGTTGGTACATTCATTTCTTTTTTCTTTTTGTAAATATATGCATAAGAAGTCTTCACTTTCTGCTGCGCGTCTCGTCCCCTCACTGACATTTCTCTCTTCTTCACTTCACAGGACGTTTCTCAACAGGATCCTTAAGCCAGCTTAAGTGTTACAAACAAGAGCAGCTTTGTTCCAGCAGTGTTTTTTTTTTTCTTTCTTTCTTTTTTATCACGTAGTGCAACATTTATGTTTGTTGCTACAGTGAAAAACGTACAGCGCTGGCGCTCAGTGTGGAATCAAGAACTTTTCTGAGCCCAGTCCTTCATGGAGTGGACCATGTAGAATACGCCAGCAGCTGTGTTTACCACCTCGATTGTTAAAAACACACAACACCTGACCTGGTTTAGCTCTTCTTCGAGCTGCTTTGACATGAAGTGTTGTTTTGCAGTTTGCATTCCTTTCTCTCTGCAGAGATAAAGAAAAGAGAGAGAGAAAAAAAAAAGACCAAGTGTGAAATTCTGCCTCACAGGGGATTTCCATCCCAGCTTTTTGACAAACAATATAAGGCCTCCCATGAGAGCAACCCAGCAGAGGCAGGCAGCGTGTTTCCCACAGTTTAACCCTAAACTGGCTTCTCGCCGTCCTATCTGGCTCCGCCTGTTTGTTGTGGTTGTTTTGACGGAGTGCCTGACGGCTGCGGCGTCTTGACAGCGATCAACCGACTGTCACGGACAGCTGCGGGGATGCGAGCAGCCGCCGCCGTCAGGTGGCTGTTTGCTCATGAGAGCGAGGGGAGAGTCGGGCTGGCGGGCGTCTCCGGGGAGCGAGGACGCGTTTGGGTGTTGCAGGTATTTTCTCTGGAAGACTCAAAAACGTACGGCTTTTTCTTGCACTCGCTCCTTCTACTGAAGAATGAAGCGGAGTCTGTTGGGAGCGGGGCCTTAATCAACTGCTCTCTACTGTACTTGTGCTTCTTCTGCCGCCCCGAGACCCCGCCGCCTCGATATGGGGCCCTGCCTGGTAGCAATTACAACCCATTAGCCCCTGATTGATAGCTCCTCTCCGGGCTAATGCATTTCTATAAGAGAAAACAAGATAAAGGGTAAATGACAATAAATGCATAAATGAATAAAATGCCACTCCTCATTAACTCAGATCTTCTGCCTTTTTATTTTAATGCAGCGTGTATCGGAAATGACAACGCGGATGACGCATAGCCCACGGAGATTCTCAAATTCCTCTGAATTCTGGCTGATATTGGAAGTGCGAGCGCGTAACGACGCACCCCACCTCGGGGCAGTCTCACGCCGCTCTCGAGCTTTGCGGGCTCTTTTGTCTTGGAGTAGCACTCCAGCGGCTCCCTGCGCACTCCGCTTACATGCCCGCCTGTGTATGTATATGCGTGTGTCACTGCAACCAAGTAAGCACTTCTCCTCCCCGCCCCGCCCCGCCACCCGTCAAACGCTGCCATTGTTGAATTACAGCCCCTTTTGCTCCCCTCCTCCTCGTCTGACTGACAGTGTGGGGCCTGGCTACTCTCCTGTCGTGAGGCCTGCATTGAACGGCGGGCTATTACCTCCTAATTATCAATTACGGGGCTCGGCTTCCACACCTGGAGCAGACCGGGCTGGGAATGAGCTCAGCCCATTAGGACGGACCTCCGGCTGGGCTGTTTATGGAGGGGGCTGGGCCGCAGCCTCAAGAGGTGTTAATGGGCCTTCCAGGGGTTACAGTCAGCCTGATCCACCAGCGTGTCTGATAACAGTGAGAGCGGGGACAGATCGGACCGCGGCGAGGGTTTTCTGTTACTGCAGCAACGCTTAGATTTTATGAGCTCTCACTTTACATGTCGCTTTTTATCCGCATATGTCCTCCGCGAGTCCAGACGTGAATGTCCTCTTAAATTTCAGGTCTGAATCACTTTCGTAAGAGAAAACGAGTCAACTGGAGTCTGAAAACGATGACGAATATATTCTGCTGTTACAATTAATATATAGTCTCTTGAAATAGAAAAAAAAATCTCAATACCATTTAAAATTCAGAAAAATTACAGCTTTTTTCTTTCAATGACAGAAGATAAAATGTCTCAGAACATCATAAATGCACAATAAAGACTGAAAATAAAGCAAATGCACACTATGCAGAAACCAACACAGATCTCACACTTTTCTGAAACTAATAATAATACAGTTGTAAGAAGGAAAACTCAAGTTTTGTTTATTGTTTTATCCTCTCGCCCATACAATCCTGAGAGTCCTCAGTTTGACTGCATCTTCGTTGCCGTCCAGCGTTCAGCACTCCTCTCACACACTGTGTGGAGAACTCATATTCAGATTAAGCAGGGCAGACTTACAGATGGGAAATGTGGGTCATCACCTTCTGAGTTTTCTCTGCAAGTATATGAGAAGCGTGATCCACAGCCAAGATTCGCAACAGCATTAAGAAAGAATGTGCTTCTTGAATTACTGCTTCATTGCTGAGCTTCAGCTCGGTCTCCGGTTAATATTCAGTGCAGCGCAGGAAGAGTGGAGGCAGAGAAATAAAACCATCATGCAAACCTTAGATCGTGGCTTCTGGAGGAAGAGAATTTATGAATTCTTGTAAATGTGACTTATTGCTGCTGCGTTCGGGACTATAGAGGTGCTCTTTATGTGTCCGTCTGGATGGAAAATTTGAAAGTTCACGTGTCAACAACAAATAGCCGACATTCCCAGGGAAATCTGCACATAACTGACAATTTCAGCATCGGCTATGAAAGTCAAAGCACAGATCAAGGTATGCTTGTTGAGTCAATGTCACTACTTTCAGTTTCACAGTGGGAGATTCCCACTTGGAAAGTTGGGAATTGCAGAGAATTCCTAGAAGCATTGGATGTCACTCGTGGTCTCCCATTCAGTGAAATATACTTTATGTTTCCAAAAGAGTCATGCTGGTAACAATTGTTGGTTTCTATAGTTTATATAGAATATATGAAACAACTTATTGTAATTTCAACACTGAACTGGGAAAAGGTATCTATTCCGCTTCCTAGCTGCATGAATGATCAACGACACTAACTCCGTGAAATTTCTGAATCTGCATATGTATTTTTTGTTCCACCGGAACTTTCAACCTGAAAATGACCTGTGAACACACCATTACACCACCGTTATGAGCAATTAGCACAATGGCGGCGGCAGTAATCGAGCTGGAAGCAGACAGATAACGCCCTGCTGAATGCGGCGGAGCTGCTGTTTGGGCCGACCTTCATGAAGCAGGATCCACATTCTCACTCAGCTGATCTACAGGTTGGGTCATCTAGAAGATTGTAACATGTATTAAATCAAAATTTCTCTTTTTAGCTGACTAATTATATTCAGATCTTGTCGCCTTTCTTCTGATCTACTGTTTCAAAGCGTGAAATTAAAAGCCTTTCCAGTAATTTATACTCAGTCCAGTCATACAGTCTCGTTTCTACACGCAAACCCGGCGCCTCATGTTGCTCGTAGCTACTGAGGTTTTCCTCTGCTAACCACTGATGAAGCATGACAGAAAACATGCAGCGATCAGTGCTCTCACATTGCCGCACGCGTCTGGATCCTCCACTCTGCTCTCTATTCACGCGCCGAAACGCAACAGAAATAGATTTCCTTTCACCCTCGGATGCAAATAGATTGACTTGCCCTCTTATCATTACAATAGACGCTGTTTCAAGCCCGTCTTGTCGGCACTCTATTCAACTGTTAGTGTCGTTTAGGTGAAGGAGTCAGCTTATGGCAGGCGTGCACGGCGTCGCACAGAAGATTGAAATGAAAATGAGGCATTTCTCAAAATAGCTGCAGGCGAACGGGGGAAAGCTGGTAGTCGGAGGATTGAGGGTGACAGGGGTGAAGATATATGTTATGACTTTCTGTGTATTTTAGAGCTCGCTGGTTGTTTTGAGTCTTTGCCGCGCCGAAAGCCTCAGAGATATGTCACAGGTGTTATGACGGATTGTGGAGCGCGGCGAGCGCCACATTCACTTCGGTTTACACTGTGTGACTGCAGCGCACTGATAGGGCGCAGGCGTGCGTGCGTGTGTGTGTGTGTGTGTGTGTGTGTGTGTGTGTGTGTGCGTTCTCGTATTTCTATCCTTGTTGGGGCCAAATGTCCCCACAAGGATAGCAAAACGTGGAACGGCGTGCCTTGTGGGGACCTTTTTCCGGTCCTAAGTAGGAGAAACAGTGTTTTCTTGACCATGTTGTTGTTACTGAAAAAAGTAAAAGTGCAAAAACATTTCTTTAGGGTTAGGCTTTGTTGTGGTGTGGGTTAGGGTTAGGGTAAGGGTCAGGGTTAGGGGCTAGACATGAATGGGAGTCAATGGACGGTCCCCACAAGGATAGAAATACAAGACTGTGCGTGTGTGTGTGTGTGTGTGTGAACGCAAACAGACATCTGTATTACTACATGCATATTTTAGATCCCCTCCCTTATGCTGTCGGTCTTCAACTGTGTGTGTGTGTTTGCATATTTCGGAAGAGGGAGAACTGGGGAGGAAATGAATGACTGAAACACCACTTTGCATTTAGTCTCTCATTGTAAAAGGTGAAGGAATCAAAGACGATTAAACACTGATTACATCGTCAAGATGTCAAGATTTGAAAACTGATTGAAGCAAGAAGAAATAGACAATTTATTACAACGAAATGTGAAGCCTTACAGTATCCACTGAAACATTTCAGAGGAACTTTCAGAGTTTGGTTCCAGAAATCTTCCTGGCATGCATTAGTTGCCACGTTGTTGTCATGAGATGTCCACCACACACACACACACACACACGCACACGCACTCGGTGTGTCAAACCTCCTCTGTGTCTTCCGTCGTGCTTCACTGGCGCCGTGGGAAATGTGTACTGACGCAAGCTCCAGTCTCTCTTGGGCAGCCATGCAGGTAAATAAAGTGGTGATTGTGTGTGTGTGTGTGTGTGTGTGTGTGTGTGTGTGTGTGTGTGTGTGTGTGTGTGTGTGTGCGTAGAGAGGACATCATACACACAAATGGAAAAAAAGCTTGTTGATCGTGGATTGGTGATCCTCCGTGGCGTCGCTTTGTGTCTGGACTCCGGGCCTCGGGACGAACGCCGAATCGATGTTTTATAAGATGATTAAAATACAGATCTCGTATTGACCTGCAGGGGAATCCTCTCGCGAGTCGCATCATTTATTTATACCTAATTGCATCCATACGTCGGCTCAGCAGCTGGTCATCGATTCAAATTAAGAATCTGATGAAAAACGCTCTTCCATATCATTACAGATGATTCTAGAGAAACTGAAGGCGTCCCAGCGTTTGACACGCTTCGCCTCGTGTCTGTGGAACAGCGAGGGTGACGGTCCTCATCCACAGACCGCGGCTCTGACTCTTCTCACCTCAGTCACACTGCCGTGACACGTCTCGCGTCCTGGATCCGTCTCTGAGTAACATGAATAATTTGTCACCGCTTATTATAGTTCTCTTAGCTTCCAGGCAGACAGACGCGGCGAGACTGAAGCGTGAGCGGTGTTCGGCTTCGTTCTCTGTGTCGTCGGTGAAATCTCTAAATCGGTGTTTGATTTGACTCCGTGTTTGAAACATGTGGGAACGGCCTGAGCTGCGATCACGTTTTACCTCCATTCAGCTTTTCATTCTCCTCTGCTGGGAAGATCAATGCGAAGGAAGGTGGAAACACACACATACACACACACACACACACACACACACACACGTCAGGGTTCTTCATGGAGACAAAAGCCACCATTTCCAACAATGTATCAATTACAGTGTATCCTGTGCTAACAAAGTGCTTCGTTGGGGGGCCCCGTTCCACCCAGTTCTGAGTCCAAATCTTTGTCACTTCAAATGAAAAGCACTTGTAACATCACAAGGCCTCTCCGCCATTATCCCTATTTACCATTATTCATCTCCCAATAAGCGCCGCAGCTCCCCTCGGGGTGACAAGGCGAGGTTTGAAGCAATTCAATTCTAATCAGACACTGTTTGCCTGTTTTTTTGGGATCGACTGCTATGTTCGCTCACAGTGTGAAAAGCGCGGCGCCTCAGGCACAGCTGACTGCGACGGGGCCCCCACAAGGGACCCCCGTGCCCCCTCCACAGGGAGGAGTTCCTAATCCAGGATTATTCACCCAGACCCGCAGCCTGCTGGATTAGGGGATAGTCGGTGGAAAAGGGCAGAGTCAGCACTCTTTCCTCGGCAGCTCAGTGGATTAGACGCCGGGCTGCCAGGGAGGCGCGGAGACCGGGAGGAGCGGCGGGTCCCCCTCGCAGCTATTCAGCAGCGCCATACATGGATATGGAAAAAAGAGGACGGTTGAGCGAGCGCTCGCACAGAATGAAGAGTTGATTTTTCCGGGATTGAATCGGGGGGTCATCAAATACGATGTCAGGAGGTGGTGGGCGGATTTGCACAGGAGCTGAAACTCGCTTTTCTCTTTTGCAGTCACTTCCACGATCAGATTCATTTGTCAGGATCCTGTGCGAGGCCCAAACACACGACAGACACATGCAGTTGCAGATTATGTGCACAGGCTGTGTATTTTTTTTTTTTTAACAACATTTTGCAGCGTGTGTTTTGAGTGTGCCGGTGGAGTTTGCAGGCGGTTTCAGTTGTATTTCTTGCACTCATTGTGGTCTAGGTGTGTGAAAGCCGAGCGCAGATACGCAGCCAGTACTTCCTCCAGCCAGTAATCAGCAGCTATTGATTGTGAAGTGGTCAATGAGAGTAAAGTCTCAATGTGCCCTCAAAGCTGCCGCTGATGGATCGATCGCGGCCTGCCGCTGAGCCTTTGTGTGACCGGCATAATGGAATGTGCACAACAGTGTGCGGCGCTCGCTCCATATGAAGAAAGGAGGACGTCTTATTCACCATTTGCGGTCATTGTTGATCATTTTTCGGCAAGATTCACAGATGCGATCCTTTTCGTATCGTCAAGGCATTTCAGTGCAATCTGCTTACCAGCGCACCAACAAATGCGTGAATCCATCCATGTGCTTGAGAAGCACACGCGACCACATCCTATCAACCTAATGCAGATAAAGGGGCCGTATTGAAATTGCCAGGTGCCTAATTTGGTCTTTGTCGCACATAATTGAAACTGCTCATCCCTCCCCCCGCTGAAGGGGAGAATAAGTGAGGGGAGGGCATGCAGAGAGAGAGAGAGAGAGAGTGAGAGAGAGAGATAATTGCCTTATAAGGCAGTAGGCTGTTATGAATGTGACGTCTCATTCCCAGCAGCGCGCTGGCAGATGATACGGTAAAGCCCACATCTCAAATCCATCCGAAGAAGGCTGGCTCTCGCAGGCTTTGGTTTGATAGCTCCAGCTGTCTCATTTAGTGCACGCGTGTGTGTGTATACATACATGTAAGTGTGCGGGCGTGCACACCAGGGGGGCGGGGATGCAAGTGTGTGTGTGTGTGTGTGTGTGTGTGTGCATTTTCAAGGGGGACATTGGGTGTGATGCCATGTTATTGACTCCTGAATTACTTCTCTGCAGGGGGATTTCAGTGGAATTTTGTGTGCGTGTGGTGGCGAGTAGGAGAACGTCTGTGACAAATGAAGGTGTGTGTGTGTGTGTGTGTGTGTGTGTGTGTGTGTAGCTGCGGATAGCATGATATTGCTGAGTCAGGTGTGTGTTTCACTGTGTTAGTACTGGGCAGCAGGTGGAAGTGCACACAGAGTCGCATAAAGCTGTCTGTCTTCCTCTTTTGTTTTTTGTATTGACAGAAAAAAAAAATCTCCTCCTCCTCACTCAGTCTTTTTTTTTTCTCTTAACATCCATCCAACTCCATCTTCCTTCCTCTTCCTCTCCAGCCCTCCCCTTCTGGTTGCATCCTCTCAATCTCTCGCCTCTCCTCAGCGATCCCCTCTTCCCCTCTCCATCACTATCCCTCTCCATCTCCCTGTATCTCTGTGTTCCCTTCCCCCAACAAGACAGCTAGGCTCCATTTGAAAGTGTGTGTGTGTGTGTGTGTGAGTGTGTGTGTTTGCGTGCATGCGCACACTCGCAGCTGGGGGCAGCAGTAGGGAGGGATGTTCTTTGGGGAAATGGAGGACGGTATGCAGTCTGCTCCTCTTGGAAAACCGACAGTGTATCGTCTCTTCTCTTTCCTTTGTTAGCCGAGAATTTCCTTCTTCTTCTTCTTTTACGACTGTTTTTAAACACACACCTGAAGATTTGCCTGTACCTGTCACCCCCTAGCCTTCTGCTCTCTATCCCCCTCCTGCTCGCCACACTGACGCGCCAGACTTGTATTATTTTTTTTTTCCCGGGCTTGCTGGTGTCCTCTCAGCGTGAGCCGCCGTCCCCCACTGTGCAGGATTCCTCTTGTCACAACACACCCCTCATAGGGTCTCCTCCGGCTACCAGCAGTCCCCTAAAAGCCCAGTCCTCCATTTATCTCAGTTCTCCTTTTTTTTTTTCTCCTCCTCACAAGTGCCGCAAGCTCCTTTCAATTATCTTCCCGTTCCTCTCGGCGGTCGCTGGGAGACAGCTTTTCTGTGCAAATATTTGCTTTTCATGAATATACCATCATTAAGCACCCTGCATAGGTGTGGACGCGCCACTGACGAAATGTTAATTGCGGCTCGGTCAGGCCCTCCCGTGCATTCCTCCCCTCGCAGGAATCTGGCAGGAGCTCAGACAGGGAACAGACGTCTGGGTCAGGGCAGGCTCGGGCGCAGAGTCAGGGAGAGCGAGGCAGAAGAAAGGGACGAGGCGGAGAGAAAGGAGGAAGAGAATAAGCCCTGTGGATCACAGCAATAATGAGAGAAACGGAGACAGAAATAAGGAAGGGGTGAAAATAACTTCCATTGCACCATCAGGTTGGACCACCTGAAGACACATTACAAACTACACACTCTCTTAAAGCAGCTAGAAAACTGTTGCGTCACACACTATTTCAATATGTTCTGGGGATTTCTCATTCATAACAAAACAAAGCATGAATAATCTTCATAAAACTCCAAGTTTTTCTTTTTCGCTGTTGTTTTACCTGCTTTTAATTACCGCAGAGCTCTGTCCTCGTTTTTCCCCTTTTGAGATTTGTACGTAATGAAACATGTGTTATTTATAAACGGCATTATCACTATTATTGCTGAGGCCACTGAAAGAGAGAGACAGCCTACGCCTCCGGGGAGTTCAGTTGTCAATTCTCGTACAACTGGATGAGGACCAAGCAGCCCGTATAAAAGAAGGATTAGAGTCCGTTTCAACATGGAGCTGGTATCTGTTGCGAGATCGCCTTAATATGGCGAACAGCTACAGCTTTGTTTTAGGCGAGGAATGTAACCGGTCCGGTTAAATTAGAGGCGGACTTTTCCGTAGCCGTCGGGGTTTGGCGAGGTTGGCGGAGCTGTTTTTTCTTTGTAGAGGTCATGTGATACGACCTGAAATATCTTCAATCGCAGCCGAAATAGAGTGGGTGGTTTAGTTAAAGGAGGAGTGAAACTGCAAGGGGCCCACTGCATGATCTTCATGTGGAGTGAAAATGGAAACATGAAGAGAATATTTCAGGTTAGATGTTTGATTTCATCACTTCAAGTTGTTCATTACAGATTTTCGAACATTCGTTGCATTTACATCCCACTGCATCGTTAGGCGAAAAGCTTTGACTGAACTGGAAGAAATAAATGTATGTTTATCATGTTCAAAAACAAAATTCAGCCATATAACATTTAACTCCAAAACTTTAAATCCAGCGTCGACGTTGCCATCATCACAATGAAACTGTAATGTGTCTGTGAATAAATTGCAGTGAAAGAAAAATCTCCAGACTTTTTAACAGCAGTTAAAAACAAAGATGGCTGCCGGATCTGCACTGGCACATGAGACTGTGGAGAGGAAAGTCATGTGAGCGCAGACAGACAGACAGGCCGCCATGTATAATGACACACCGGCCGACTAGAGAAACAGCTCGGCCTGTATCTGCTCAACAGATGACTCTGTAACATGCACACATTTATGTAGTTTCCTCCATGACCCTGCATGGATGTGAGTGTGAGTGTGTGTGTGGTTGTCTCTCTCTGTGTGAGTAAATGGTGTAGAAGATGGACGGATGTTTTTCCTGCTATATGATTTTGAAGACGTGTAAAACTGCGGCCGCAGGCGTGACGGCGTGACGACGGTGAGTCACATTCGCCTGGGTATGTTGTTGCCCATCACGGCGGCTCCGTTTTGTGCCTGTTCCCATGAAGACGTCACGTCAGTGTCAGTTTCTCTGGAAAACCCTCCAGCATCCTGTTTCCATTCTCTTCCCTCCCCACTCACTCCACTTCATTCAACCGTCTCTGTGGAAACTTCTTTTCTCTCTGTCACTGTCATCCTCAATCACGTCTGAGAGCGTCATGTGGCTGCAGAGCAGGTGCGTGTGGGCGGAAAAGATGCTGCCTCCTTTTGCCAGACGTCTCATTATCCCGTTTCATCCTTTTCGCTTTAACCCGGGAGCATCCTCTCCTCCTTTTTTTCCACAGGTGAATTTTTCCTGCGCCCTCCCTTTGTCTCTGCTCTATCACCTTCCCCCTCCCCCCTCTCCTCTGCCTGCTGCTTTTCCCAGAGAAGTGAACCTGTTATCGGCGCGGTCTATGAATAGAACGGGGCTGGTGCTGCGACCCGCTCACCTCCCCAACATTGCTCGTGTCTCTTGAATTGCTCCTGCCTGCCAGGACTACTTACGCTCCATTGCTAGTATCACCACAGTATTAGTTAGCCCTGTTAGGGCTCATAGCTTCACACAAACGCTGTGCAATGCCAGGATGAATGCCGGCAACCCTTGTGCTTCAAATGCGTCCGCTAATGCAGCGAGAGCGCAGGTTCAAAGATTTAACAATGCTCAAATATGTGAGAACGCGGCTTCTCAGTTAATTAACAGCAGACGGTGGATCTCCGTCTGAACGTGGGCGTTTCAGGTGACGCGCGGCGTCTTTTTGCTGCTCGCGCTCTGCAAAAGAAGGAAAAAAAAAATGTGTTGAACTGCTAATAATCGCACTTATCTGCATCCTGCACACATTTTCACCTATCCTCCCCATGAATACTGCGCATCCATCTGAAGACTGTTGCTGGAGAATGAGCGAGCTGCAGATGTGGCCAGATGCCACAGAGCAATAAGCATCCGCAGCAACTGGAGGCATCATTCTTCACTGAAAATTCGGGTCTGGCGTGATTCTTATTTTTTCCCGAAAACTGAAACCTGTTTACAATGCGGCGAGCAGTGGCATCATCATCATCATCATCATCCTCCCTGTGTTTCTTCTCTGTGCCACAGCTCCAATAATACACCGGGGACAAGGAGCTTAGCAGTGACAGCCCCAAATCCCTCTTTCCACAGCACTGATTTCTGGATTAAGGAGGGGAGATTTCCACACCTCTGAATTGTATTGTGCTACGGGGCTCACACATCTTTTCATGCATCTTTTCTTCTGTAGTGTGCATCGAAATGGGAGCATTTCCTTATTTACACAGATTTGGAGCGATTCTACATGGGAAGTGCAGGACGAACACGGAAGGGGTTTGAGGCAGGCACGAGGTGGGGGGAAAAAATAGAGTGATTGTTGTGGTAAGCCCCCTTTATTGGGGGATTTTTAAAGCCTCATAATAAACAGAAAACCTAAACGGAGATATTTTAAATTCTTGGAAAGCAGCTTCAGCCAGAACACAGCGGATTTTGTTGCGTAGGAGAGAAACAGACGGGCTTCTAAAACGCCAGGCAAATTGAAGTTATCCCACAATTTTCACTCAGTCAAAAAGTTGTATTAATAACATTTTACTCTATTGTGATGAAACTTCGTCCCCCTCCCTCCTCATCGCCTTCGTCATGTCTCCCTGCTTCACTCTGTTACTGTTTTGACTTTCAAGGTTCTGCATTCCTGTGTGCAGCACACTAACCTGCCCGTCGGACCGCCGGAAGAATGCCCAGCCTGTGATTATCCACTCATATTTCATTTACACACACACACACACACACACACACACACACACACACACACACACACTCTTTCAAAGCGAGAAGCAATAAATTAATGGCATGGACTTCGTTCTTCTGCTAACCCAGAAGAAAGGTTTATTGTTTCTCGTTGCAGAGAGTTGCATTGATGTGCAGATGCATTCCAAGCGGCTGAGTGCCGCTGAGGGGTTTCAGAGCGATCAATCTGAGGAGATTTGTATGTTTTTGACCAGATGCTGTATGGCAAGAGACGTGTGTTTGAACATTTGCTTGTTGCTGTAATTTTTCTTCTTTGTGAGCTAAATTAAACACAGCTTCACCGAGTGTTTATTTCACATTTATGGGGAAATTAACATCTGAAGAGCAATTAATTAAGAGCCAGATATGATGAAAATCCAAATCAATCAAGCTGGAAATTTCCCCCGCGATGCATCTGCAGACATTCATAATCGTCGGAAAACATACATTTTGTCAGGGAAATTGTAGTTTTTTTTTTCCTGAATGAATAAACAAATTAAAAACCGCCCATGTATCTGGAGCAGATACGTTAATGCGTGTACTCGGATGCACGCACACACTCAGAACAAACACTCGCACAGCCTACCAGTTGGCGGTGGGTGTTAATTGTGTTGGGCCTCAGGGCAAAAATAACATTGCACCAAAGACAGAAAGATGGAGTGTGTTCTGGCTCTCACAAGCTTTTCTATCAAGACAAAAAAAAACAACACATTTATGTTACAGAGGCAAAATGAAGTCTAGCTTTTTTTTTTATTTGATACAGACACAATTAGTCGTTACATCATTTTTACCCTCCCTCATGAATAAGACACCGATACTTGTCTTTTGTTCTTCTTTCCTTTCTTTACCTATTTGCAGCCCTCATTGAATCCCAATAGACGGTGTTTTCATGACTATATGACTGTTAATTGCTAATTAGGCTGGTGTAGCAACAGACCCCTGTGCGAGGTGATAGCACTGTGTCAGTGTACACAGAATAATTACAATGAAAGGTGTTGTAGGAACGTGTCAACATCTGCTCCCTGTGTGGCTGCGCTGAAAACAAAGCGGGTTTTTCTTTTTTTTTTTTTTTCTGAGAGGAGCTCCTGTGAAAATGTGACAGGTTGTACTTACTGCCACAGTGTGTTTCTGCAAATTCGAAAATCAGGCAAACATTTCACGGGTCATTTGCCTCAGTCTGGCTGATGCAGAGAACCATAACTGAGAGACTATTGTTTTTACCTTTTCATGCATGAAATAAAAATAAATAGGATTTTCCAATGTATACTTGTGTTATTCAAAGCAAACTGCCTTTAATTATATTTAAAGACTCCTTCACAAATGGCTGTACTTTTTTTTTTTTTCTATTCACAGGACTTGAAAGATTAAAACAGGTGAAATTCAAACAACAAAAGCCGGGACGCCACATGTACACACACGTGAACTGCATGTTTCCACAATGACAATAGGTATGAATTGCTGGAGAGTCTTTCATACCGACCTAATTACATAGACAGCTGTGCTTTGATGTGGATGCACGCCTGCCTGCGTTCTCGTATTTCTATCCTTGTTGGGGCCAAATGTCCCCACAAGGATAGCAAAACGTGGAACGACGTGCCTTGTGGGGACCTTTTTCCGGTCCTAAGTAGGAGAAACAGTGTTTTCTTGACCATGTTGTTGTTACTGAAAAAAGTAAAAGTGCAAAAACATTTCTTTAGGGTTAGGCTTTGTTTTAGTGTGGGTTAGGGTTAGGGTAAGGGTCAGGGTTAGGGGCTAGACATGAATGGGAGTCAATGGACGGTCCCCACAAGGATAGAAATACGAGACTGAGCGTGTGTGTGTGTGTGTGTGTGTGTGTGTGTGTGTGTGTGTGTGTGTGTGTGTGTGTGTGTGTGTGTGTGTGTGTGTGTGTGTGTGTGTGTGTGCACCTCATGAGGCCTGGAGTGGGAGTGAGGGCACACCTTGAAAGGACGGCTTGAGACTTCTGCCTCAGTTTGAGAATCCAGGTTAAGGTCTCGGGGAATGCGTTATATCACAGAATGTTCTCACAGAGAAAACAAAAGCAAATGTGCGACATGCAGCTTTGTGACATTTGGGCACTTTTTTTTTTATGAGAAAAAGATAAAATGTTTCAGAAGAAACCAGAAAAACTGGATTTGAATGGTAAAAGGAAAAGCACAGATCTTCCCTTCAAGTTGTTGCATTGTTTCTGCACGTTACCTTCATGTGTCACACACAAGCCCCCACGTTGTTGTTCACCCTCTGTGTGTGTTTGTGTGTGTGTGTACTTGGGGTCTGGGGCTGCAGCGTGCTGTAAAGCTTGTCTGTGGGCAGAGCGATTCTGTAACACATGTTGGTCTAATGGATTTAAGATGGCTGTAAATTAAAGTCAACACACAGAGCTGAGGCGTCGGTGCCACTCGCATGGAAATGAGAGCAAGTTGAGTGCCTTTTAACGCTGTATTCAAAGCTTTAACAGCACGGTCTGTGTGCACGTGTGTGTGCATGAATGTATGTGTATGTGTGTATATGTAACACATCTTCATTTCCATGAATCTTTTAGCAGACAATCTGAGTGTGCTTGAGGTCAGCTCTGCGTTGAGTTATTTAGCATTTTGCTTTCAATCCCGCCGTCTCCTCCCTTTCATGAAACGAATGCCGGTGTTAACAAACTGGATCTGACTGCATTCATTTACTGCTGTATGTGGCAAATTTAACGCGCCATCTCAATGGATTGTCTAATTATTCAGACAACTAATCACAAAAAATAAAAACCCTTCAGATATTCGATGCAACCTGTCTTCTGTTACTTATCTGGATGAGAAACTGTGCTTAGCACTGTATTGTCAGAGACTCACAAGTGGATCTATGTACAGCTCATGTGAAATGTTTGCGTGTGTGTCTGTGGGTGTGTTGGTATCCATTTAAACTGTTGATTGTGTGAGAGTCGCAGGCACGCAGGCCGATTTTAACCTGTGCCTCCGCCTCATTAGGCCTTCCTCGGTTGCCATGGTTGTCTATTAGAGCAGCGGAGATTAAAGACTCATTTACATGTGAAAGGCGAGAGTGGCAAGGGAGAGAGAGAGAAAGAGCGAGCGAGTACAAACTACTGCACTCTGCTCACTTGAGTTTATTTCGGAGAAAAAGGTCAGGCAAATGTTTGCGGAGGCTTTCGCCAACATTTTAGCCATTTCCATATAATGATGTGCGTCTATGACCCCAGTTTGATTCTCTCAGCTTATGCAGATGCTGTGCTTTTTTTGTTTTTTTTTTTTTTTAATGTTTAGCTTGAACCGATTCAGATTAGCATCAGTGAAAGCATTTTCAGCTGAACATTCCTGCGGCCCGTGATTTGACACACATACAGGACACGCTGTAATTTGCGGCATGTGTACTCCTCTTTTCTGTCAATCTCCGGCAATCAAACAAGGTCGGCATGTTCCAAAAATCACTTCTCAGCTTGCATCATGAGATTTCATCGCGTATCATATAGCAGCATGAGAACGCTTTCCTGGAATCAGACATTCGGCTTGTATCTTGAATCGTTTGACCTCCTGATACGAGCTCAGTTTTACACCTGTCCAGTTTATTAAGTCCAATGTAGCTCTCCCGCAATAAAACCCACGTTTATAACTTAATAGGCTGTTATTTTTCCATCCTCATAAAGATGTTCGGGTGAGATACCTCGGAGGTCACGTGGATGAGCTGATGTAGGCCAGAGAGATATCCAGAGCTGGAGAAACAAACACCTCTTACAGAAACACCTCCAGCTGTGAGCTCATTGAATACATATATGTTGTTAAATTTGCACATTTATGACAGTGTGTTCAAAACAAGCAACACAAACATCCGCAGAGACGGTATTCACAGAGGCAGTTGTAGAGAGAGTGGATTGCATGAGCTTCATCCGCAGGTCATTGATTCAGGCCTTCACAGAAGTTATGTTTGTAATGTGGGTCAAATTGAGGGTAAAGCAACCAATTTTAACGTACATGTATGGTGGGGAAAGTAAACGTAGTATGTCAATTGAAAGGTCTCTCAAAGATTGTGTGTGTGTCTTTGTGTGTGTGTGTGTGACAGAGAGAGTAAGAGAGACAGCTGGAAGTTTTGCATATTGCATGTAGGCCAACATCTGGCATCTGCCACACCTGATCCTCCAGCCGAGGGAAATAAATAGGAAGAGAAATACAGGTGGGACGTGATCGAGACGTGACTTGGAAAGGATTTTTTGATTCGAGAGCAAAGTCTGATTGAGGGGAGTAAAGTTCAAAGTAATCCTGGAGAAGAGAGGAAACGCCGCGGTGTTTTGCCCGTGAGGAGCTTGTTGTTCCCAGATCGGCAAGGTGGACCTAATGACTTTAAGCATGTAATTACTGAGGCTGCTCGGAGGAGACATGAGTCACTTTCTTCCTCCTCTCTCTCTTTCCGCTGCCTCTCTTTTCAGTGATTCACTCCACTATTGGTACCTTTAACCAAAACAAAAAGCACAATATCAGCCCATCAGTCTGTAAACTGGGATTTGCTGCGCCGGTCCTTTAATTTGTTGTTTTTCAGCAAAAAAAAAAAAAAAAGCAGCAAATTCACAACAGACCAATTAGCCAGAAGTCTCTGATCTTTCACTGACACGAAAGACGCACAAACATGAAGAGCAACAGCCCCGACAACAGTGCGGTGGCTTTGTAGGATAATTCACCGCCACGCATCGCCTTCACATAATCAGCGCACGCAGGCAGTCTATGAGGATCACAATAGCCTTTCCCCATCGGAGAGTGTCCTCGCCATATTTCAGATTCCTAATAAGGCGAGCCTGTGGGCTGCAGGCTGCAACAGACAGCAAGGAGAGAATCTTCTCTATGAATATTAATGTGCGGTACGGGGGAGGTTGAGGGGCAAGGCGGGTGGGGAACCGAAGCCTCCTCCAAATCCTTCACAGATAAACTGAGGAGGGAGGAGAGATGATTACACGCATGGTTTTTCACAGGGCTCCCCCAAATCTCATTTTCTGTAGTGCATTTTAATGGAATCCTCGCAACACACCTCAGCCTCGGCTAAGACTCCGGACGCCGCCCGCTAAAGACACCGCCGACAAATTCCCAGCGCCTGTGAATTTTTTATGCGTCGCCGCGACGGGGGCGAGCCTTAACGCGGTCCTGTCACGGTTTTTATGCGGGCGAAAACCGGGCCTTGTCGACCTTTTTGTCTTTGTAATGTGACTTATGTATCACTGTCATTTAAATGCGGCCTCAGACAATGGAGAGATGGATGAGAGGAGGCGCCGAAATAGGAATCAAAGTCGGTACGTGCAGCGGATGATGGAAGAGGTCAGCACTTATGAGCCCGGAGGGAAAAAAAGATTTGAATGTGTATATGTGACGCGGCAACACCGAGGAAAATCAGTTCATACGGAGAAGAATTGCCAAAAATCACTGTTTATGTTTTCCGCTCGTTCAGTCGCTTGTGTTCATGCCTTCATATCGCTCGCCACGATTTCCAGTTGTGAAATGTGACACCGGCACATTGATCTCCCTCCCCTCTCCGTCGCTGATAGCCATCAGGGCGACCTGAGCGCACACAGGGGACTATTTAATTACACGCTGTCTCCACGCGCCCATCAATAATTTGCCCGATGCAATCATTCATGTGGCCATTTTTATCAATACTTTCATGAAAACTGCAGTGAAAGCGCCGGCCGCGTGAGCGCCGCGCCGTCGTCTCCCAGTTTGTTTAACGATCCGGGTTTTACTGGCCATTTATTGGCAGCCTATTGTTGAAATGAGACGTTCACAATCTGTTGTGGTAATACGATCTGATGGGGGCAGCTTTAGAAACGAAACAATATCTTTGACTCAAGCTACAAAAAAAACAGAAAATTATATATAAACAGGCCAAAAAATGTGAAGAGGAAGTAGGAGCAGGATTTATTGTATAAGAAATGACTCAGGAATGCCAGTTTCGATGTTCAGGTTTTTGTCCAGCTGCCTTCACAAAGTTTATTGCAGCCTTTTTTTAAAGCCTACAATCTAAGCCTGCGCTCCCAATTTTTCTAATCTTTTTCTCAGAGGCATCCTTTGTAAAATGCTAAAGACAGGTTTTTTCCAGTTAAAAAGGTCCCATTAATTGACTTCAGAGTGTCTGTGCGAGCCGTGTGTTATCCTGAATAAGCTCTTTGAACCTTTATGAAGATAATTACATGTGTGCGTAACCATTGTGGGTCCTTATTATCTGAGCCTTTTGTCTTTTCTTTTCAGAAACAACTTAAAAAAAAAAGAAGAGACTTGTGGACGCTGCGTTAAACGGGATTGTTTCATATTGGCCATCAAACATGTGCTCAGAGTTATGTTTGTGCTGAGCTGAGCTGGTATAAACAACACGATCTGGCAGCTTTTGGGTGGAATATGAGAGAACAGATGACAAGAAGCACGAGGAAGTGGAAGTGTGTGTGTACATGCCTTTGTGTGTGTGTGTGTGTGTGTGTTGGCTCGATAGACTGTGTTCGTATGTTATCTGTGAGCCAACTCAGGGCCGAACAACTACCAAACTGAGTTCAATTTTGCGGGTTGATTAAAACTGCATCCATTCCTTAACAGGAACCCTGAACAATCTGGTCCAAAAAGTCATCCAGCACAACACACACACACACACACACACCCCATAACCCAACCTAAAGATGTCCCTGCATGCACTTTTCCCAGCGCGTATATGTGATGAATCAGATTCAGCAGGAAGATGGAAAAGTGTGAGTTCAGCGGCTGCTCACTTTCAAGCTCCAAAGCGTTAGATTAACATCACACATCCGAGCACTCCTCCCCGCTCGCTGTCATCCATCGCTCTGATAGACTCACCCCGGCATCACCGCATCTGCAGGGGTGTGTGTGTGTGTGTGTGTGTGTGTGTGTGTGTGTGTGTGTGTGTGTGTGTGTGTGTGTGTGTGTGCGCCAGTGTGTCTGCACGTGTCAGTGTGTGTGATAGAAAAGCTCATGAAACACTGATCTCTTCCATAATTCACTTTTAGCCTGCGTGTGTGTATGTGTGAGAGAGAGAGAGAGAATCACCCTTGCTGCTATATGATTACCTCCTGTGCCTGTGCCCACATGCACGCACACACACACACGTGTTCGTGTGTGGCTTTCTGCAGAGGTGTGAAGCACACCCTTCTGTGTTGGCCGAGTGACACAATGTTATCTATAAAATTGCACTTCAGGTCTCCATGAACCGCTGCTGTATCTATCTGTGCGCATGGTGTAGCTGTTTGTTTGCATGTGTGTGTGTGTGTGTGTGTTTGTGTGGGGAGGACAGAGTGGGGCTGGAGGCTTATTTTCAACCTGCAGTTCACATCCAGAAATGTTTTTCCCCCCCTTTTTTTTTCATTCGTTTGTTCGAATGAAATCATAAATGAGACGTCTGTGGGTTTGATCCGAACGTGTCCACGCTGTGAAGAAAGGGAGCCGCACTGACAGCTTGTTAGTCACCCAGCCTTCTCAGGCTACTTCCAAGACAAAAGGAGCTCTTTAAAACAAGCCCCAGCCGTGACCCGGGGAGTTCGGCGAGAGCCTCGCCATGACGAGCGCTCTTCAGCTCGGTACACGGGGAAGACAACCTTCCCTTTGTCAGTGTGGGAGTGCGGGTGAAGCTGAACAGTCACGAACTGTTACTTCAGCTGTCATCATATCTGGATACATGGTGCGACTCCCTTATTTCCCACCCACAGCCTCCATAACCGTCATTCAAAGGCTAGCAGCGGCGGCGGCGGCGGTGGCGGGAATGATTAAGCAGGATTTGCTGTCGATCCTCATCACTCCCCTCATCCTCCTCCTCTTCCTCTGAAGCCAGGTTTGCAGGCACTACAGAGTGTGGTGAGTCATGGAGGGACTGCGAGCGGCGTCAGAGATAAAGACGGCGGAGGAGGCGCTGACTGACAGAATGGAAAGTGTAAACACCGAGGACCCCCGGGCGTCTCGCCTTCCGACAGCTGTCTCTTTTCTCCCCGTGTTTTTGTCACTGCCGACAGTTCCTTCACTTCCTTGTTTTCTTTGATTCCACTCTTCATGTCATCCTCTCGCTCCCGCTGCTCTCGCCCCTCCACCCCCAACAAGGAAAGCGCTGCATTCCTCCGTCTGACCGTTCCCTTCTTCTTTGCCCAGTAGGAAACTGCTGTCCAATCCATAAGTCATGATAACAACCATCTTCCTCCTTCCACTCCCACACACACACACACACACACACACACACACACACACACACACACACACGCTACTCGTCACTGAAACTTAACCCTGAAGCAAACTTAAACACCCGCCGAACCTTTGTCTAATGTTGGCAAATGTAATATTTTTCCTCACATACATTTGATTTAGATTTTTGTCCTCACAAAGGTGGTAAGTCCACATGACTTGACGGTGTAAACAGATCCAGGTCCACACACACACACACACACACACACACACACACACACACACACACACACACACACACACACACTGTAACTCTCTGGAAAACCTACTTGCACAGAGCATGATGTCAGATGTCTTCTGGCCAACACACTTCGCTGAGGGGGAAAAACATGCGTAAGAGCGGACCCACACTACAAGATCCTCTCACACACACACACCAGTACACACTCGGCCACAACACTCACATGTAAACACACACACACTGGACACAGATCGGCACATATGCAGAAAACTTCCTAAACAATGACCAGATTTTTGTTCGCAGTCAAACCCGCAGTGTAGAAAAAAACAAGAACATTTAACATTCAGCCCCACAAATAACAGGAATGATGAAACATTTATTTTTATAATGCAGTTTTAAAATCCATCTATTTTTTTTTTTTTTTTGTTGCCAGCACTCGGGTTTAATTTGGCCTCCCATCCTTTAGGCTGCTCTATGAAATGCCCACTCTCCCCGTATGGCCTGGCGCTATTGATTTGCCATTATGTTGTGTGGGGGGAGAAAATCCATGGACCTCCCTTTAAATAACCATCACATGAAGACAAGAGAGATATATCACAGAGAAACCATATCGAATTGGAACACACGGGACACCCCGAATAAGCAAGGCAATCTTCTCTGCGCTACTTATGCTTGACAAAGAAGAAGCTGCTGAATTATCTTAAGCTTTGCTGAATCAGGCTTTCCCGGAAAGCTCCGCTGTGTGTGCCGTTGAGGAAGGACTTCTCTTCACTTGAACACTCCCCCCAGTTGATACGAACACATTTAAACCACTCGGTTAGCTCGGTGCCAGGAATATAGAAGAGCGGTCCGCACCGCATCGCAGACGGAGTCAAACTAAAAAGTGCTGAATTTCAGTTTTGGACTTGGAGGTTACCTGTTCAAGTAGACTTCATCCTGCTTCAACTGAACAATTTGTATTTAGAGGTTGAAATCCAACAAAGATAATTAATTAAACATGATGACGTAAGTAAAACTGGCTGCTCCCAAACATGAGAAACAGCTATTGGTTTGATCTGATCCATCTATCACCAGTAGCCCAAAACTTCTGCTGCTAATGCGATTTTAACAACAGATGAAGATAAATGTGCAATATCTGAACTTTACTGTAATGCAATTTGAAATTCAGTTAAATCTAATCTAAGCCTGAAGGATCTCTTACAATATTACTGTTGAACCGAAAGTTTAAAAGTTGCTTATTCACTTTGTCCAAACTCTACAGGACGTCTTTATGTAAAACAACCTTTCCATCAGTCGTAACTGCATCAGGATGAGACAAGATCTGACTGAAACAACCGATCTTGAGATGAAGACTCGACCCAATTCATCCCTCAGTGAAATACCGTTAAAAAAAAAAAAAAAAAAAAACTTCCCTTATTCAAATCCCATTCATTAACTGGCATGAGTCCACAAACAAATACTGGACGGGATCATAATGATTCAAACAAATACAGCTCTTGAATATAAATCCAGTGTGAAATGCAAAAGGATAACTTTATCTTTCCTGCTGCTGGAGTGTTTATTAGTGAATATTCTGAGCTTCTGAAAACCTGATGAAGCAAGAAGCTGCTATTTAAAACAAATGAGACGACAGGTGCTTTGAACCGGCTGTATTCTGTAGGCTCTCACCCACAGGTCATAAAGATTACTCTGATATTCAAACAGAGTGGAGTCTCAGCTTTGATTTGCTGTCTAGTTTGTGATATGGAATAAAGTTGCAGAAACTTAACATCCAATATGTAGCATGTGGGGCGATGAACCTATGTTACATGGACATTTTTTAATTCATTTGCTGGAGTTTGTTCAGAGCAAACAATCCTGTTTGGCTTCAGGCAACATCAAAATATGTTTTATATTGTTCATGCATGGCTTTGTGCTGGTAACAAACTGACTTTACTTTCAGATTTCCATTATAATGCTTCATTCGCCACTAAGCCAGTAAATAAAGAGTCTTGAAAGTACGTAGGGCACAGTGACTTGAAGTTCAACATGGTGGCTCCATTGAGCAAAAAGGTTTTTTTTTTTTTTTGAGGCACAGGAACAAAATAAAAGCTACATGTGAACAGTGGATTTTATAAGAGTGTCCTTGAACATTTTATCTTCTCAACAAAACAATAATTATTTGAAGTTTTCAGTGAAGAATACTGCTGATTGATGGAGCGCTTCACTCTAAATCTGTATTTAGTTGTCATCTGAGCATTTTGGAGACATGACATGTTTTAAAGATTTTTTTTGTCCATCTTTTGCCGTTTTACCACATTCGAAGACAAATAAATGGGTTTTAATCTACATTTGTAGCAAAACAAAAAGCCTGATAAAGGAAGTGTTATCTGACCTTCTCAACTCTCACACACATCCTGTCTTCCAGTCCTGCATGCATGCCTTTATATACTTTTTTGTTGTTTTGCTAATTCATTGTAGATTCTGATTTAAATGCAACAACCTCTCCACTTCTGCAGCCTTGTTGGACCTGATGCATTGACACACACGGTGCATGTGGAGTCTGCTTTAAGGCTTTGTCAGAGACACCGGAGTGGAGGTTGGTCGCGACCGAGGCGGACAACGCAGAGTTCACAGCAGACAAAGGCGCTGTCTGTGCTGCTGTGTTCAGGAAGAGGCCTCCGTCGCTCTGATGTGGCGAGCTGCTGTACCTGCGACGACACACCGAGTTCCTGTGCCGAGCGTATGATGTCTGGTACACACGCTCAAGAGCAGCAGGGTGGTGACTGACAGGCGCACATACCGCGAACCCTGCCTTTATGAGTCCTGACAGGCTCGCCTCGGGCCGTCAGTGTGGGAGTGAGAGGTGATTATGCAGCCGTGTGGGTATTACGGCTTATTGTCTGAAAAGTTTTTTTTTTATTCCTATAATGTAAAGTAGTTTTATGCAAATGTGGATACAGGAAAGATGGGTAAACAGAGATTGGCGGCAGAGCGAGGCAGAGAGCGTTTAATTTTTCAATGTCGAGCTGGTGAATGAAGAAAAATGACAAAGAGGGAATAATAACACGAGCTCGGAAACAGTAGATAATATTGAGCCGCCGCGTCTTTGTTTATGACGCGATTCAGAAGTGCTGCGGATGGCAGTTTGTGAGTGACGGTCACCTTTCTGCTGGAAAAGGCAAGACGCTCCACGGCGGTTTTGATTATCTCCCTAAATTTAATACAAATCTTAAATCCCTGTTGTGCTCTTTGCTCAAGTAAAGAAAGCTTGCTTTATCTCTCCGCTCCTCCTCTTTTCTTTGCTCTGCATGCAGCCAATCAAAACCAAAAGTGAATTATGAAAAAAAAAAGAGAAGAAACCGCAGCAGTGTGAACGCCTGCCGCTGAATTTCCATATAGATAGGCCGGCACATTAAACTTGTCTATCTGCGAGCTCTCTGTCCACTCCTCTTCTTATTACATTTTGATGGAGAGATGGCCGCTTCATCTACATCATCAACCCGCACCACCCCCCTTATTACCCCACCTATCTCTCTTTCTGCCTCCGTCATGTTTCCATTTGCCCTGGACACTCGATCGTCCCTGAACTGGTGTTGACCCCATAAAGAGGAGCCTATGTCTGTTTTCTTTTTCTTTTCTTTTTTTTCCTGTTATGTGTTCGTTTGTGATCTGGAGGGTGTTGCCTGCTCCATCCAGTCTGTTCCTCCTCGTGTAAAAGCTGCACTTCATGATTCCTCAGTGATGAGAGAGAGAGAGAGAGAGAGAGAGAAAATGGAAGAGGAACAAGAAAAAAAAAGAGCTCCTCATCACGGTGCTTCCAGGCTTACATGTAAATTAAAACGCAATTAAAAACAGGCAAATAAGCTGTTCCCGGGAGACGGGGCATGGAAGGGGAGGGGAGGGGAGCGAGGAAAGGGCTCTTAGGATAAGGGCCTGTGTCACTCATCATTAGCATGGCATTAGACTGAAGGGAGCTAAATCTGAACGCTGGGTCACAGCCACATTTGGAGGAGCCGCGCCTGCCACTGCGAGGTCTCCACGCCGATGAAAATAACCACACCATCCGCCGTCCACGGGGAAACGTCTCTGAAGCAGATCAGACAAAAAAATACACACACGCAATTATTCAGTGGATTATTCAGCTATTGTTCTGCCAGCCATGCCATTGTGTGCTTACTATTGTGTTTTTTTTGTACAAGCGTACTATTGTGATTTCCTGCACGGAGCCGTGGTGGAAGTTTTCTACCAACGGCGGCGGCGAACGGAATGATTCCGATTCACGGTGGTGCGCGCAGGAGGAAGACGTCACGCAGAGCGACTGGCTGTCAGCAGTGGAGAATCCGTGCTCAACTCCTCGCTGCAACTCAATACTGTATCGGCGAGTTGTGTGTTCAGCCACAATCTGTCAGAATTCCACTGCACCACCCCCCCCCCCCCCTCCTCCAGTGGCCTTGGCCCTCACCCCTACCAGCCCCCTGGAAGCCCTGGTGCTCTGCATGCCCCCCCTCCCTCTTCCCTCTCTCTCTCAGGCTCCTTGCACCCCCACCTCCCACTCAGGCTCCCGGGTAGTGGAGGGGGATCAATGGGGGGGGAAGCGTATGGTGGAGGTGGAGGTTGGGGGGTGAACCCCACACGACGGCAGGCTCGCAGGCAAGCAGGCGGTCGGGCACAGAGGAGGGGAGGAGAAGAGAGAGAGAGAGAGAGAGAGAGAGAGAGAGAGAGAGAGAGGGAGGGGGGGAAGGAGGGAGGGTGGCCGCGAGGTGGGGGCCCACCCTGGCAGAGGAGCACCCCTCTCCACGGACCTGTCGCCTTGGTGCAACAATGGCTGTGACAATGACACTGGAGGAGGAATTTCCGCTACCCCCCACCCCCAACCTCACCCCACCTCCCACCACACACACACACACACACACACACACACACACACACACACACACACACACACACACACACGCCTCCTCGAAAGATCTTCATAGCGCATTAAAATCTGGCGTGCCAAGATGAATGACTTCCTAATAGCTTTCATTTGTTACAATTATCATAATTAAACATATGTCAGGGCGAGACAAAGGAAGGGGAGATTTCTGTGTTAGCACCTGAAGCAGACGGGGATGCAGGCACTGGAGAGAAATAGCTTTCTGTTATGGCATAATTAGTCCAAATACGCTTGTATGCAGAAACCGCAGAGCATATTTACAGTTGTTAATTAAAAACCCCTTTACTTTGGTGATTCAGAGTTTGCCATAAGCTGTTTTCAGCAGCACTCTGGACTTTGATTCCTCCGTCGTTTGGTTCTTGTTTCATCTGCATGTCCTCGCTACTTCAGCCTGTTTGATAGTGGAGCTTAATGACCGCCCGCTGAGCGCTGTGAGAATGGCTGAAGGCCCTCTTAACATTTTTGTAACACCCCCTCCCCTCGTTTTCCTCCTCTCCACCCTGTCCTTGTATTCTGTCCCTTAAACCAATCAACTCCTTCCTTCCTCATCGCCGTGGTGGGATGAATCAGATGCTGGAGTAGGGCCGATGCAGAGGTCATTCATTCTCTCCATACTGTTTATTTCATTTTTTTTTTTTTTAAACCAAAATGTTTTCTAATTCATTCCCTCTGTGCCAGTCAGACTTTTCTGACTTCCTTTTTTCACCCCCTCATCTTTCCGTTCCCACAGTTGGCACAGCTGGCACCGTGGGAAGTGGGTGCCAAACATGGGGGGGCCTCCTGGCTTCTCCACAGCCACCATTTTAGCATTCGGAAGACTCCTTGAGGCAGCCAGCTGTGTACGTGCAGTCTGTGTGTGTGTGTGTGTGTGTGTGTGTGTGTGTGAGAGGGCAACATAGCAAGAATGGTGACAGAAATTTGTGTTACAATGTTGGAAAAAAAAGAGGCTTATTTCTACGTGCTTCCTGCTGAGAGTGGACCAGAGATCATGACTTAACCTGACCCCGGTCCTCCGACAGACACACATGCACACACAGATATTCTCCACAAGCGATCTCACCATGATCCAGTTTCTTCACATCGTCTGCTGTTTGCACAAACAGGTCATCCAGTGCAACTTCCTCAAGCCCAAAGGGAAAGTGACAGGTTTTAATATTAAATTAACTGCATCTGTTGCTTTTTATAAAGGACTGAAAATGCATTTCTGGAGTTCTTATTCAAACCACTGCACACACTGATATACTGCTGAAATAAAGTGACGCCATAGGTTGTTTGAAACAACTCCCTTCAAACAGGAGATAAAAAACAGACTGGCTGACCCTGAGTTTATCCCCATGTTTTAGATAACAGCTGCTTTGACCTTGACGCACGGAGGAAAGGACAAACTAATCGTGGAAAAAGTTCTGCAAACTCGCCGTTGAAAGAGGAAAAAAAAAATGCTTCACATTCAGACATTGTAAGATAAGGGAAGCTTTTCAAGTTATGAACTCCTCAAACTGACTGCATTAAGAAGACTGATGAATATTCCCGTCGCAAAAATGACAAAAAAAGTAAAGCAATATACTACAGAATAATCGATCACGCATTAACCCTTTTTTAATTAATAATTCTCAGAAAGAAGTTCAACGTTCAACCGATTATTTTAATTACTGCTTTGTTCCTGCGTGCTTTGAGAGACTTTTCTGCGGTTGAAGGTTCTCTAGAAATGTGGCTTTTAGCTGTCGGTAATTGAATCCGTGAAGAGAGAGAGAAAAAAAATAAACTGGCAGCGACTTTTATCCAGGATGTGAGAGTCACAGGTGAGTAAAGTGCACGGGAGCTCACATGGACGCATTTCTGAGCGGAGGAAGCGCAAAGTCTGCACCTCCGTGGGAGCTTTTTAATGATTTCATGTGGACAAGATAAATTCTCAGGATAATCAGTAACTATCAGGGCAATCTACTGGCCAGTGAGGACCAGAAAAACACCTTCACACAACTTCAGTTCCTGGGCGGATAAAGAATATATATTCTAAGGGTGAACGAAAGGTTTCCAAATTCTCCAGCGTTCGCTTCGTGACTTAATAAAACGCAATTATCTTGCGCAGTTTCACCCCAAATCGTTGTCACAGTCTTGCAGCCCACCTTGGCACAGTCTTTCGTTTGCAATATCAAATACATCCAGCTTATATGTGATCAAATCGAGCCGACGAGCTGAGTCACGGGATTTTCTAAATGATTATCTCCGTCCTGACGCAGACTCCGGGCGTCATTCCCGTCAGTACAAACACGAAATGATACATAATTTGTGTTTTGGGTATCGACGTGGGTAAACAGCTGTCAGTGGAAACCCACACCTCCAAAAAAAAAAAATGAAGACGCAATGCTGTCACACCTGCAGTTTTGATCATGCCTTTCAGCCGGGATCGGCCATTTGATTGACCGCGCGACGTCGGAGGAAACGACACTTTCACCGCTGCCGTTTCATCAGGAGCTTGTTTGTTTGTGACAAACTTAATTTCTGCCCCCCACCCTGTCTCTCTCTCTCTCTCTCTCTCTGTTTCTATCTGCCTTCTCTCTCCCTTCTTGCTGTTGCTAGGGAAGCAGGGCGTATTCGCTGCCTGGCCGCTGATGAAGGGCACGGGGAAAAAAACCGTCCTCGTGCGTAAAAACGACGAGTTAATCGAACGTGTTTGTGACGCACCGAGTCTTAACCCCATCCTGGACCAACATCAGCAGTCAAACTCGGGAAACTAATTGCATAAAATGCAATATTTCGGTCCTTTTAGTCCATTACCTTATATGGCAGGGCAGAGATATATCGTGCCTGTATTTAATAGGCTGGCTGCTGCCGCTCTGCTTACAGCCTTCGTTTTAACCCTTGTGGTGCTGAATTATTTTAGGAGCAAGAAAAAACCAGCAGTTTAAGCCTCCCCGTTTCTCTTTTCACACAATACCCGCGTCAAAAACTATTGTATCTCGCAGTTCTAACGACCAACACGACGGCGGCTCATAATTTACGCACAGAAGTCGCTCTCTTACGCACGGAGGAGCGTTTTCGTTCCTGTTTCTGATTAACCCCCCGTAAATCACTCGGCTTAATGTGGACGACGTTTACAGCACATGATACATGTTAACTGTTGATGTGGTTTATGTCGCTGGGTTTAAATCGTCGTCTTATTATAAAGATAGACACGCTACAGCCAATATTTCAACCAATAACAGACTGGAGAGATGGATTTAGGGGGAAACGGGCTGTGCACTCTGGCAGTTTACCACAGAAAACTTGCCACAGGTAGGCTGAAGGCTGCAGCAGCAACCTTCTGCTGTGTGTCAAATTAACAGCAGTTGAGCCCAGAGGACATAGCACTTGTTTGACTGTCAGTGTGTGTGACCTATATTTGCGAGGCGCCTTCAGAAGAGAGAGCTGTAAAGTCACATATGCAGCCGTGCTGCTTTAAGGGGATCGGAAATAAAAAGGGAACTGTTTCATGAGTGTCAGTTTAGGTTGAGCGTGATAACAGAAACTTTAATGGCTGCTTTCACGGCTAAATCAACATTATTGTCATCATATTACACAAGTCTCCAGAAGAAAACCCATTTTAGATCGAGAGAGAGGGGAACTCAAGTCTGAACTGCTTCAAATGCAGCTTTAAAATCGACTGAAACCTCTGAAAACACATTGCCTGATTTATGTGTCTGGCTGTGTAAAACATTAGCTACATTGCAGGAAATGTGCGCGTGCATATACCAGGATATACACGTGTGAATGACATGCACTGGACTTAAAATGCCACTGATCCAAGTAGGTTGCATCAACTGTTATACAAGGGCATCCCAGAGCTTCGTTGCAACCGCGTGACTGCAAGAGTGGGTTTATGTGCAGCACGAGTCCCGTGACAGTTAATGCAAACACCGATTTGAATTTCCAAATATCCTCCTTGCAGTTTTTTTTTTCTTTTTTTGCACGGTCGGGATAAAACTCCAACCTTTCTGCAAGGTCTCCACCCCCCCCCCCCCCCCCCCCCCCCCCCCCTCCTGACGTCAGGCACCGAGCGAGGAGAGCTGCTCGCAGCCGCACCACTGTGGATCTCTCAGCTCACTGCCAGCACTGTGGAGTGTGCAAAGAGAGAGAGAGGGAGGGAGAGAGAGCGAGCGAGCGAGCGAGAGAGCGAGCAAAAGGACAGAGGTGGAGGGAATACGCTTGGATTTGGATACAACTGGAAAACTACCAAGCGCGCACAGCACGCACCGAAAGGGTTCAGGCAACATTTCACAACACACACTCTCCCCAGTCCTCCCGCGATCGGATTCGGCCGAGAATGGAGCTGCCTGCCGCCGGAGAGCACGTCTTTGCGGTGGAGGGCATCGAGAAGAAGCGCATTCGGAAGGTAACAGACGGGAAGCGCGTTTTTTTTTTTTTTTGCAAAACGCGCCTTGGGCGTGGAGATGTTGCATTTTTAAAATATGAGCTTCACAAAATAATAATAATGCTTCTCATTCTCCACCATCACAGGGCAAGATAGAGTACCTGGTCAAGTGGCGAGGCTGGTCTCCAAAGTAAGTCATATGCGGTCTTTTTTTTAAATTTATTTCACGGAAAATCAACCGATGCAATGACGCTCGTGAGCGATATGCTGCAAAAGCAAGTGTTGTTACTTTAAATTAGAATCCATCAAGGGCGTGCGCGCACAATCCGTGGCTGTGCGTGTGTGTATGTGTGTGTGTGTGTGTGAGAGAGAGAGAGCTGGGAGAGCGCGGTCGGTATGTGTTTCAGTGTATCCGCGGATGCCTTCACTAATTTATGCGAGGGAAGGGGGTAGGCACAGCCATGTAATCCCGTTTTAATTATTTCTGCTCTGCCAGCGAATTTACGAGACAGTGGTGCTAAAATGGCCGACTGTACGGTGCTGAAGGACCGTTTGAAGGGCACATACACACACTTTTTTGGTCAGATTATTCCCCTCTGCATTGCTCGTCCTCACGGTTGTTGCGCTGCAGCGGGAATGTTGCTCAGTTGCTGTTTTTTTTTTTTTTCACGGTCTTTTGCAGAATCACTCTCCTGCAAGTTGAAGACAATTGCATCGAATTAGACATATATTTATAGGGGGGGAGGGTTAAAATTGGAGATGTGCCTGTTTTGTCCCGCCCGGCTGCAGGCTGAGCAGAGGATCTGGGTGAATGTTGTGTGGCAGTGTTTGTGAGAGGCTGCGGCCTGTGTGGGTCAGTTGGAAAAGGGAAGTTTTTGCACGTGACGGGCTGTCTGACAGTTTGTTTTTTGTTTTTTTTCCCCCCCTACCCCTCCCTCTGTGCAGATACAACACATGGGAACCGGAGGAAAACATCCTTGACCCGCGGCTCCTGGTCGCGTTTCAACACAGGTGAGAGAGAGAGAGAGAGAGACAGAGAGAGAGAGAGAGAGAGAGAGAGAGAGAGATGTGGACTTCGGACGAGGCCGCGCAGCCTCCACTTCAACCATGACCATATAAGGGCATGGGAGGAGGGGCGCTCCAGTAACTCGAGCGCTGACCCCCCCCCCCCCCCCTCCTCCTCCCCTCCCCCCTCCTCCCCTGTCGCCCCTCAGGACCCTCTCCTGGGGAAACACTGGGGATATGGTGGCAACATTACCTGAAGCACAATAGTAGAAGGACTGGAAATATGCATGACAGAAAAATGATTTCAACATTTGCATTTTCCCCATTTTTAAGTGGAGGGATACATATATTTATCTTGGAATCTCTACAGGATGGCATGCGCTAGTATGCCACTATCGTCATCATTTGTTTTTCCGTGGTATTTTGTGAGTTAAGAATCGCTTTCGTGAGGAAGAGCAGATGGTGAAATGTGGAAGGAGCTCCACTCGGGGAGCCCGATGACTGTGCAGGACTGCTGGATTGTTGTGGCTTTCACACGAGGAGGCCGAGCAGCTGTCCAGTGGGATCTTTGTCACTACCAGCGTGAGGTGTACTTTTACATTTGCAGGTGTTTTGCACTGAAGGGAATAAAGCTAGTATTACCACTTCACATGCAATTACCCTAATTTGGCTTCTCAGTGTGTCAGAACAGAACGTCTGTCTACCTGTTTATGATTGTGGGTCAACGGCTCCTGGTAGAACAATCGGAAAAGGGTCCAAACGCCCATCTTGGGGGGGGTTGAAGTGTATAAATCCAATTCCAGTGCTGCTATCGCTTTAGCTTTGCGTGTGCACGGTGGCAGCCAGACCAGGCGTCCCTGCAGGCCGGCCGGCCGTTCATGGGACCTGGTGAAGACATGATGGCTGGGGGAAGGAATTTGCTTTTTCTGAAAAGGCTAATTGACGCGCAGTGCTCTTCGACGTTTCCAGTGTACCGCTCTCATATTCCCCTCCAGCCTGCCTGCCTGCCCGGCTGTGTGTGTGTGTGTGTGTGTGTGTGTCTGGCTATGTGCTGATGGTCATGGAGTGCTGCCTCTGCGCTGTGTGTGTGGATTCCTCTCTGCTCCCAGTGGATGGGGGAGGGGATTCGACTGGGGAGTCTGTAATTGCCAAATCTTCTGTGAATAGGGGTCACCCCGTTAGACGCTGCGCGAAATTGTACACATTACGGCGACGGCGAGTGTTTGTTGTGACAATTTTCCGGCATCTATGATGGTCTGAACATCTGTAGGAAGGCGGCCAACAATGGGCCGTGTTTACGCATGCCTGGCGAGGGCTGTGTACAGCTGGCCTTCACCCACCGCTGTTTATTTATGAGCCAATGATGAGTCAAGGTTTATATCGGGGAGCAATATTTCACAGACGGCCCGGTGCTCCGTCTCGTTGCCACAACTACAATAACATGTTTCCCTCTTCCCCCCTCGGTAAAAAGAAAAAAAACAGCTCCAAGACACGTTTATTATTAGTCTATTTATCACCCTGCGCTTGCAGAAATGCAGGTGATGTGGAAGTTTTAAATACTGCTGTGTGGCACTCCACAATGCAGTATTCATTCAGTTTCAGTTCTGCCTCATGACCCTAATTGGAGCTCGAATGTAAGAAGAGGAAGGGTGTGTTGCAGGAGGGAGGATGTTTGAAAGACAAGTAGGGATTCTTCCTGCTTGTAGCCTTAATTGAATTTGTCTTGGATAATGAGAATATGGAAAGGGTCGATTACCATGGAGAGCTATGCAAATAAGGACCATAATGCTTTGCAGCAGATCACATGTGCGCATTCATTAGTCCTCTGAATCAAAATACTACTTTTGACCTTGAATAGGTAAAGGAAATTGAATGAATAATCCAAATGTCAAAACCTATAATTTTCAATGTGATATAATTAGACTCGCATTGTGGAAAGGTGTCTGGAAAAGGAAGCATTGTGTGCCGAAGGTGGATGTATTGTCAGAGATTTAATGGACTGAACTGTAATTATCTTTTGTTTTCACAGAGAGAGGCAGGAACAGATGATGGGATACCGTAAACGGGGGCCGAAACCAAAACATCTCCTCCTCCAGGTAACCTGTCTATGAATTCTTTGTAGGAATGTCCTGCCTTTCACAGACGACTCTTTGTAGTTTCACTCTGTCAGGTGTGGTCCGCGTTCCCTGATTGTATTCAAGGTTATTTATAGATTTCTTTGAGAGAACGATGGAGGTAAATCAGACAGAGGACTCAATTCTAAAGGTGGATTTCAGTGCACATTCATCAGGAACCCTGGTCATGTGGTGACACATTGAAGGCTCTTTTTCTTGTGAAATTGTATTACCAATGCTCTTCTTTTTGCTGCATCAGGAGAGTCTTTCATTTTAGTTTTCTATTGCTAATTCATTCCCACAAGAGAGAATACGTGGTTGGAAATAGCGCTCTGCCGTGCTTTATCTCGGCTCAGGCATTCGCAGGGCTGTTTCCTGAGCCAAATGTGATTATATATTTCAGGAGACTCTGAGCTGATTGCTATGCAGTGTCACATCTTAAGAAGCATACCACTCTGCCAGAGTCACACGTGGCCAGCAATCAGGGATAAAGCGTGACATGTCTGGTGGCACTTCTCTGACCTTAGGTCATAGCCACAGCGTCTTGAGCGTTCCGCTGCAGCGCTCCTCTGACGGCCGCGAGGGTCGGCACGTACAGGAGGAGGGGGGAAGGGACCTGCGGGTGGGAGAGGGGAGCCACGGCCCCAGGCTTGATTGGATTGGTCTGTTTTGATTTGTATACGGCTTCAGTCTTCTGTACTCTTTGTTTTCAAGTGATGCTGCTAAATGCGCGGAAATTGTTGCATAATTGCATAATTGTTGCATAATTTCTTCTTTTGAGCATTGGTATAGCTTCATTGTTCATCCAGCTTTATCCAACGTCACCAATAACCCCTCAGGATATCATCAGTGATTTTTTTTGACTTGGACTAAAATATAGAAAACATGGACTTGTATTCATGGACTTGAGACTTTACGTTCCTCACCTGACCTGACTGTGTGGGAGTGAAAGGCTGAATCACTGGTTTTGGGCTATTTTGGCCTCGTGTTTATGTCACTGGATTACTCAAAACAAGTGATTTTGTAGAACGATAACAAACATGAAGTATGACTTTCCATATTACGCACTCTGGGAAAATAATGGTCAAGCAGTTAGGAAAGCAGTCTTGTCGCCAGAATTTCTGTAGTTTGAATCCTCACGGCTGACGGGTCACAGAGCAAGGCCCTTAACCCAATTGCTCAGGTTTCATCGGGGCATCCGAGGTAAAACTGGAGCAGAACCAAACGCGCTGATCACATTATCCACTGCAGTGACCCCAGAAAGAAGCAACTGAAATGCATTCAAATCACATTGATTTTTATAAATGTGGCGGACGAGGATCACACAGCTTATTGCATGGCCAAAATGCTAAACTTGTCTCTTGTCTTTTTGTTTAAGGTGCCCTCATTTGCCCGAAGATCCAGTATTCCTGCCAGTTTGGAGGAAGCTTCACAGGATACAGACAGCAGCGTCAAGTCCGACCCCATCCAGGTCCCACGCTCACAACCTCAGCAGTACCAGCTGAACAGCAAGAAGCACCATCAGTACCAGCCCAGCAGCCAGGAGGTCCCTGCCGATCAGCTCACGAACAGCAAAAAGAAGTTCATATACCAGTTGAACAGCAAGAAGCACCACCACTATGAGCCTGACCCAAATATGTACGACGCACAGGCCTCAAGACTGAAAGAGGTGGTCAAGGTCCAGGAACCTGCCAGCAAGCTGTCAAATCCTGGCTGGAACTTACCGCTGGCCCTGCAGCAAAAATGGGTCCGGGACAAAGACACCGGCTGCTTGAGCAAAGTCAAAGAGCTGGCGGTGGAGGTGAGGAAGCCAGCTGTCAAAGAGGCAGAGAGCGAACATGCCCTTAAACCCAACCCGAAAGATGCAACCCTTCCAAGTGCTATTAGCAGCAAAATGAAGATAATCAAGAATAAAAACAAAAATGGACGTATTGTTATTGTCATGAGCAAATATATGGACAGTAACAAGGTCCACGGAGCAAAGGGTAAACATGGGGAATCATCCAGGGAAGAGAAACCCCAGAACGCCAAACCGTCTGAAAACAATCCAGCACAAAGAACCAAAATGGCAGAGCACCCGGAGAACGGTATCCCCAAAGAAATATGTAGCGGCAGTACCCTCACCGCCGCGGAGCACCCTATCAAGTGTTCCCCGAAGGACAGGCATTTCTCCAAGCCTTCGCCGAGCACGGCAGAGGAATACAACACAGAGGTGGCTCGGGGTCAGGCCGATCTTCCAGACGATCTGCCCCTGCAGCTCACGGCGAGCTCCCCCTCTTGGACTACTGACACCAACATCCCAACCCCTACAGCCGTTGACCAGATAAGGATCCCATCCTTCCCTGGTGACCGCAAGAGAAAGCTATCAGAACCTGTGGAGGACAGGAGCGTGGCCAAAGTCTACCTGACTTCGAGGACTTTAAGTGCGCCTGAACCGGTGGTGACGCCACCTCAGGACAAACCCATGGACCTCCACTGCAGCGGCCCGCGCCACAGCAGTATATGTACATATGAGGCCTTGGGCAGTCAAGAGGAGCCGATGGACCTCAGCTGCCCCAGAGCTAAGAAGCAGGTTGAAGCAGAACTACAGCCAGAGCCTGAGCCAGCGCCTGCTGTCACAGAGACACCTCCTGCAACAGAGACAAACACACAAAAACCAGCAGGGGAATCTAAAAAACAGCCCGTTAAAAAAATCTCTCCGTTTATGGGAAATATCATCATTACCGACATCACGACAAACAGTCTGACTGTCACCTTCAAGGAATACGTTACCTTCTGAGAATCGCTTTATAAAACGTGACTATCAGTGACTGGTGAAATGATCCTGTTCATATGTACATATGTAAAATTGTCAGAATTTTGTATATGTGAAAATTTATAATTTATCATCCAAATTCAATATGTTTCTTATAATGTTTTATACTGTAACTCCTCTGTGATGTTGTAGCCAAGAAAGTGCCCTCGAGGATTTGAGCGAATGCATTCAGGTGGAAGCATTCCACTTAAAATAAATCTGTTTATTTGTTGTATGGAGCTAAATGCTGTGTTTCATACCAGTACCAAACTTGTAACCTGAGATGTATGAAGGTTTATACATATTTTGTATTAATAATATCTCTTATTTTGGTCCTAATAGACAGTAGAGAGGAAGTTGTCGAGTATATTGTGATCAAAGATCAAATTGAAAGCACTTAATTCCATCTTCATACGTTTGCTTGTGGACAAACAGCGACAGTCTTATGTCACTTCTTGTTTTTTTTTTTTTTTTTTTTTTTTTTTTGTCAGTGTCAGGTACCTGGAGAAGGAATCGGCCCGTTCATTTCCATGTTTTCTTTGTGGCTTGTTTAGGGAAAAATTTAGCCATGACATGCAAATTTTAAAATGCAGGTGTGTCTGGATACACAGTGATAAATGTGGGACACACTCCACTGCTTCAGCCACCTCGAAGCAACGTCCCGGCCCTGCAGCTTGTCAGGTTTCATGCTTGAGGTGCGGCGAAGCCGCCAGCGGGTCTGCAGTTGCAATCTGATCGATTAATATATTGCACATTTTACACTTAGGATTAATTTTAGAAAAAAAAAAACATGATGCATACAGATCAGTTAATAATAAGAGAATCGTGTCATTTGTCAAACATGTGACCTCTGTTATAACGTATTGATTCATCCAGTCATGAGGTTGTGATGTATTATGATCCTGCTGACCCCGCGTTAGCCTGGTGTTGCTTTAAACCTGCCATTCCTGTTGGTTTGCTTACAGTCACATGGATTTACAGCGTTCATCTCATCTCATCTCGCTATTGAAGCTAATGATATGATCTGAAGAAGAAATGTGAGCACTGTTAGTTTTAGAGCGCTTCAACTACCAGGGTGTTTGACGAGTATGTTATAGAGATTAAATGTGGGTTGCGAGGCTGACTTTGTATACTGTTACATGCAATCCAGAAAGTGCACGCTGTTGTGATTATGCTGCTGGAAATCGAAATATCGGAGGTGTTGGATGTAACCCGCATTTGAGTCTAAATGGCCTTCTACGCACATTTAATGCAGAACCAGTAAGAATGCTAATAATAACGATGAAGAGTGCTTATTTATTGACATTTAATGTTTCTCAAAAACAGTTACAAAATGTTTGTTGCATCAGAAGCTGCAATGAATCAGTTGAATAGTTTCACCTTTTTGAATGATGTTGAGTCTGCTACTTTTTTTTTTTTTTTTTTTGCACTCTGTTGAAAAATGATTGTCATAAAGTATGTTATACCAGAAGCTGTCTGACTTATTGTTGTCGCAGCCTGTTGGATGGTATGTTTCCCAATAAAGAAAGAGATTTGACCTCCGATGTCTTGTTGCTGGGGGGGGGGGGGGGGGGGGGGGCATTGTATGTTTAAACTTTGCTTTGTCTCTCTATTTTATGGAGTAACGTTTCACGTTGTTCTTTAGAGTTTCCAGCAAAAACATTTAAGGATCATTGTTCTCAACCCTGGAGTTCCTCTGAAGCCTCTTTGCACATGGAACATTAAACACTAGAAACACTAACATGGTTGTGAGCCATGAATAGGAAAACAGATCACGTTGCATAATCACAAACGATCCTGCACAAAGGCTCCTCTGTATCGCGTAACTGCACCAGCCACTTGTATTATTAAAAACTCACATAAGCATTATTTTTATACTGCAGCTCAACCCCGAGCAGGAATGTAAACATGCAACATAAGAGGAGCAGGAGAGGATTATTACGTAATTCTCAGATTCAAATCGAGAAGAAAAGCTTCGGGGAGACAAAGTATTTGGCCTCCGTGGGGATTATAAGTGTGTTTGTGCAGTCCAGAACAATGTAGCAAGAATAGTGTGACACTTAAATAAGAGGTTTCTGCTGGGACATGGTGAACACTGTTGTATAAGACTGTTTCAAGGGCCTGTGTCACAGTGACACAGCAAATCTCCCTCTTACTGTCATTCAATCTCAAACACACGTATGTATATATATATAATCACACTGGCTCACGTGAGTTTTTATGGAAGAACCTCAAACAGTGACCTTTCCCGACACTGCCAAATGTCAAAGGCCTCCCCTTGTCTGATTGGACGTCTCAGCGTCTGTTCCAGCATGTGGAAAAAAATACACCCAGTTCCAACAAACTCTAAGAATAACTCATGAATGTTTGGGGAAAAAAATGTGAGAGGAGTCCTTTTTGCAATTCAATCACTGGACTTGGATTTGAGTAGGGTAATAAAAATCAGATAAGCTTTTAAAGGGACAAGGAACAAAGTGTGTGTTCAGAATGAGAGCTTGATTTGGTGTTAATCCACTCTACTCCATAACTGGAGTCTTTCTTGGATCTAGTTCATCTTAATTAAAGAAATCCCACTATTTGATCTGGATGATCTCTGCCAAGGTCGATTTTACTTCAAGCTATATTTGTCTTATTGGTTCTGAGCTCGAAGGAGCATGGAATCCACTTAGAAAGAAACTAGAAGGAAACTTAGGAAATTAATAGGAGTAATTTTTGGATCCTTGAAGACTCCAGAGATTAAACTCAGATTTCAGCTCTAAAGCAGGTATCTCGGCCCAGCTGTTAGTCGGGACTGAACTGTAGTTTCTCAGAAATTATCTCTACAGGATACCGGTTCCATCGAGACCTCTATCGGATTTATTCTTTACATACCAGGCATTTTTCTTTCTCCTTATCTCAGTCTTGTGTTGGACTCGGTCGCCTTTAACCCGCAGGAATAAAGAAACCAGGAGATAATGACCATGTAATTCATTTAAATGTAATTCGTGTGCTTTTCACGTGGCTCTTTAAAATGACGCATTTAGAGGCGCTTTGTTTTTTTAAGCTGAATGAGAAACTGAATCAGGACGGAAAATACGACATGCAATCTGCAAACAAGGCCCTCGGGGGCCGACTGAATCTGCCAACCAAAGACACACAACATCTGTACTGTACATGAATCCGAGCTGGTTTCCAAACCCAGGGGCGCGCGTGAGGTTACCTCTCCGGGCCCTGCGTGGCTTTGAACCCACTCAGCCGTGCATCAGCAGCTATAGGAAACCGAAATAACGTCGTGGTGGGGAGGCGTATTTATAGACCAAGTGTGATGTTTCACATTCTCCTTTTATCATCGTGCCCAGCAGCAGCAGCAGCGGCAGCTGCAGCAGCAACCTGCACGGTGTTGGTTTGATTCCCGCGGCAGGTTCACATCACTGTGACCCGCCGGAGGCCTGACGCGCCCCGCCACAAATTACTGGAGCATTTACTGATGAACATGAAACATCTTTTAATAAATGTGAATTCTCAAGAATTTCTTTGCAAATGCACAAAAAAATTTTAAATGATCTTGATCACCCCGACGTAAACTTTTCTGTGAGATTATAAATCTATTAGCAGATCTGATCTGGAAACTCTGAAGAGTGGTGAAAAAGGTGCCTTGTAACTCAGAACATGAGTTAAAAAAACAGGAAGGCTGCAGATCACAGCCACGCAGGCTTCGCTTTGTTGTTTAATTTTATTTTGGCTTGTAGTTTTCTTCTTCTTCTTCATTTTTCTGTGTGCGCCACCTCCAGCAGAACGTGTCGCCAGGTAAAGTAGGACAGCGAGCGGCGGGCTGTGTGCAGTAGTTGCCCAGAAACCAGAGAGCCAATAATGTTCTCACAGAGCCAGCTCTGTTTATTCATGTACGGCTGTCGCCATTGCGGCTCGTGCACACTCACTTCTCATCGACTCACAGCCAAATATGGAGAGAGAGCCACACACACACACAGCAGCAGCAGCAGCAGCAGCAGCAGCAGCGGCGCGGCGGCGGCTGCCGCGCGCGGCGTGCGGCAGCGTGCGCTCTGTGCGAGCCGCCTCTTCCCCCTCTCTCTCTCTCTCTCTGTCTCTGCACGAACCGTGCAGGCTCGAGCCATTCTAGTACCGACAGGAAATGTCGGTCTGCAGCCTATGAGTATCAAAATGGTGGTTCATATTTCGAGTGCAGCCACAACGCATCTTTTGTCCGCGGCGCTCGCGCCTTTGTCTGCTCCACTGCGGGCAACATTTCGACAGAACAGCGGATGGGCGCAAATGTTGCGAACCTGCACGGTTTATCTTCTTATCAGGGGTAAAAGGATGAGAGATCGGGGCTGCACCTCCTCACTGCGTATTTCCCCTTCATATTTATTCATCTGCGACTTGCTGCCTCTTTTAATAACCTCACCAGCCCAATTACAAATAAATAATAAAATATGCCCCCTTACTTCCAAAGGTGTAACTTCAGGTAAATCCAAGTCTGTTATGTGAACTGCACAGATCACTACAAACCACAGCATTTACAAGTCTACTTAATCAATACTTAATATCTGAAGTTAAATGGCGTCAAATGACTGTAAAAAAATTCAGAAATAAAGTCACTTTTTAACCCGGTTCCTTCTGGAAAACATACAACCTCTTGTGAAAACAGCACAATGCCCATGAAATTGTTTTCGGTCACCTTCTCGCGTCACAGTGCCGATTAAAATGTTTGATGATTCAGGATTACGCTCCAGTCTTCTTTAATTTATTTACAGGATAAAACAACACAAGCATGATCAGACTGCGCTGTCTGCACATTGGTCCCCACCTAAACATAAACTGTTATTATATTATAGAGGAAAGAACGTAGAGGACGTGTGAAATGTACAGCTCTTGCGTATATTGGATGGTAAATCCGGAAACACTTCAGTTCTTGGTTTCTTCATTTTAGTGACTTGTATTTTTTTGTCAATATATTGCGCAATATATGTGATCAAAATTCATTTCCTCTTTCATTGCATTATTTTAATAGAGAAGCAGATAAACGCAGAACCCAGTATAATGGACAACCTCGGGAAAAAAAGACAAATCAATGCAAAACTGTTTATTACATTACATATGAAGTAAATGAATGAGACTCCACAGATAAGCGGTGGCATAACAACAAGAACAAAGACACTAAATGTAATAATAATAATAATAATGATGATGATAATAATAATAATAATAATAATAATAATAATAATAATAATAATAATAATAATAATAATGATCTTGAATGTAAATTGGCAACAAAAATCATGTTCAAATGTTAAGCTGTGAATTGAAATAATACATGAAAAATTACCACATCAACATACTAATAATAATAATAATAATAATAATAATAATAATAATAATAATAATAATAATAATAATATACATTTTTAAATAAAGTTTTAATTTGATAAACACGCCAAAGGAAAAATCAAAATATAAAGCCACGACAAATCCAACATTTTTCTCAATCTCACAGTGCTTTAAATCGCTCGTTGTCTGTTGGTTAGTTTTTCAGTGATTTTTTTCCGGTTAACTTGCCCACGTTCCTCTCAAAAATGGAATATTTGGCGTTTAATGAGAGTTTCTTGGTTTAAAAAGGCGGATGTTTCTTTAAAAAAAAAAGAAAAAAAACAAAAAAGGAAGACTTGGAGTTACGCTGTTCTGTGCGTCTAAATCCACTGTTGTATTAAGATTTTAATGTGTAATTTCATAGCAGATCCAATTAAACAGTGTTTCCAAAACATTCCAAATTAGGCTGATTTAATATATTGTCCCAGTTTGTACTCAAAATCAAGAGCCCATCTGGTTCTCTCTTCACTGTCTCCATTTAAGGCCTTTTTTCATCTTTTTAAAAAACAAATAAGATTCGGGTTGTAAAATCATTTTGTTTGTATGGAATGACTGAGAGAGTAGATGACTATAAGACTGTGCTTTTCACATAATATGCGCGTCTGAACCTAATATTCTACCTAATTTATCGGGGATGCATTGAGTTTCTTCACTGGAGGGGGACAGGGCGCGTGCGTCACGAAATAAGTTGCGGATCAATAAGAAATGGGCACATTTACATATCTTATTATTTCCTCCCTCTCGGTGAAGTGGTCTTCACGGGGAGATGCTGTGAGGGGCAGTCAGTTGTTTGTGGATCACGATAAAAAAAAATCACAGTTCAGCCAGAAACACGCACAAGATATGCATGGCGGGAATTTACATGGAGGCTCGTGGAGATTCAGTTAACTTAAACCTGCTGGAGATATATATTAATTATTATTATATTCTTTATATGTAGTGCTGTAAATAAATATATTTCTTTCTGAAAAATCAATCAAGGCGATATGTTCTAATGAAATGTTATCCAGGCCAGTCTGGAACTGGATTCCCTACAAACTGGGATTTAATTTATCCAATTTGTCGGCAAGGATTTGAATTTATGCCCATTGGATCGATAACAAATGTTCATTGTTTATTGTTACTTACATGAACAGATTGAATTGGGCTTTTTGCATATTGGTGAAGTTTTTTTTTTTTAGTTTCAAACAAATTCCTTCCTTATTTAAACGCATTTATTTTGCGTGTTTCGGTGACGAAAGGTGCGCGTTTCTCATCGCGTGTGGGCCGCGCGGACCCCCTGGGGGGACCTCGGGGGTCAGCGGACCCGCTCCGGGAGCCTCTGACTCGATCCGCTGTGCCAGACATTCCTGTACAGCAGCCAGAGCAGCGGGACTCCTCCCCCTCACTCACAGACCCGGAGCACGTAGCAACAACCGAGCCAATGCGCTCCGCCGCGATCCGTCCTGCAGACCGCGGTGCCTGGCAACAGAAAGAGACGTGATGACGTCCACCCCAGATTGCGTATTATGGGATGTGCGGAATTAAACAACCCGAAGGAAGACAAGGGGAAGCCAAAAATATTAAAAAAGAGACAGAAATAAAGGCGGTGCATGGTGAGCCATGGAGCTGTCGGCTGTCGGTGAAAGCGTCTTTGCAGCCGAGTCCATCATTAAACGGAGGATCAGACGGGTATTCGCTGCTTTTCCTCCCGCAGACTGTTTCTCTATACACCCATTACGCAAACATGTGATTTTTTTTTTCCTCTCGGGGGGGCCGACAGACGCTTCTCCGGTAACCTCAATCTGTCGTGGTTGTGTGTTTTTTTCTGCAGGGTCGCTGGGAATATCTCGTAAAATGGAAGGGCTGGTCTCAGAAGTGAGTATATTAACCGAGGCTGAGGACAGCGCTCCATCCTGGCCGCCCGAACAACTGCAGCACTCCGGGCTGTCGCCACTCCGCTCGCGGACGCTTCTTCTTTCTAAATTTCCCCAGCCGCGTGCCGCTGTGGCGCAGTCCGCAGTGAATCTAGTGCTTTCTGTGCGCGGATCGCGCGCTTCGGTCCGCCTCGGCGTGTATTTACTCGGCGCGAGCCGTGGCTTTCAGTCATGCGTCACTGTCCGCTACGTAGCCTGCAATCGAGGCGCACGCGGCGAGATCGCGGCGATAAAAGTATTAAAATCCACGTGTGCGCGCGCGGTGACAGCCGATGTGCTCGATGTATGGCGCCCAAAGCCCTCTGCTGTGGTTGTTGTGACACAGGTACAGCACCTGGGAGCCGGAGGAAAACATTCTGGACGCACGCCTCTTCGCTGCCTTCGAGGAGAGGTGAGGGTTTGACAGCGCGGCACAGGCCGCTGAGCACACGAGAGATGGCACAAAGTCTGCAAAGCAGCGGCTTCTAACTGAAAAACAAGTTAGTCTCCAACATCTAATCACAGTTTCCTGGAAAGAAGTGAAGCACAGATGCACTTTAACCACTTAATATCAAGGTGACATTTAGTTTGATCACTTCGCTTTTCTTTTTCACCCCAATGCCCGATTTTCTTTTTGAAAATCGACAAAAAAAAAAAATACTTATATTTCGTCCCCTTGTGAATAAATGTTTTCGAAAAAACTTTCAAGTGGAAAAGTGCGATAGTTAAAATAATTCGTTTCTGCATTGTGGTGATTTTTTTTTTCTTTATCAGGGAACGTGAACGAGAGATGTTCGGCCCCAAAAAGAGGGGACCCAAACCTGAGACATTTCTCTTGAAGGTGGGTCAGACTCTCTATTCTCCAATTTCCATTATATCTTCTTATCTTTATAATTTTCTCCAATGAATTGTAGGGATGATGCATCTTTTCAGTTTTTTTTTGCATAATTGTTTAGTTAACATAAAAGACTAGTGAGGAGGTAGATGTGATCCCAAACAAATGTTCTTCAAGACATGGTGCTTATGTGTATGCATAGATTGAAAACAAAAAATAGAAATTGTTATGTTTCATTATATCTTCTTTTAAAGCCATCTTAAAAAAAAGAAAGTTCTAGCATAAGGCCTTAAATACAGACTTTAAGAGAATAGATGTCCACTTTATCTTTTAAATCTTGACTTATAAAACAAACGAACAGTGAAGCTTGTATTTTATCCGTCCCCAGGCCAAAGCCAAAGCCAAAGAGAAGACGTATGACTTTAGAAGAGAGGCGGCCAGAGGCATGCAGGTTTCCTATCCCATCCCGGAGCCCGTGGTGACCCCGAGGGCCCGGGAGGGTTTACGCACCGTGGTTCCCACAATCTTCCCTCCGAGCGCGGTGAACCGAGGAGAGAGTATCCCCGTCCGACCGCCGGAGCCGGAGAGGAGGCCCCGGCTGCCTCCACCGGCTGACCTGATGGTCCACGACACCGTGCATTACCCCAAAAAGAGAGGACGCAAGCCCAAGATGCAGCTGCACTATGACCACGACAAGGGGGGCGGCTCGGCCGAGCCGGAGGCCAAACGGAGCAGGCTGCTGGAGGGTCAGGGGTCACACGGCCTGTCCAAACCGTCCCGCCCAGTGCACTACCACGGAGAGCCGTCGGATCGCAGCCTCCTGCAGCTGACCAGGAGGTTTCAGGAGGAGACCACAATAACGCCCAAGTCCAGGCACATGGGGGGCTACGCCTGCGCTTACAGGCCAGACGTGCACAAAGGCGTGCAGGGAGGACACAGGACTTACAGTGTGAGCAGGATGTCTATTCCCCACAGCAGCCATCAGGCGAAAATGTACTGTCCTCCTCGGGATCAACCATCGGCGTCCTTGCAGTCCGTCCACGAAGCATCCACGCAGAGGGTCTCGTCCTGGAGGCCGAGCTTCGCCAACATGGACACGGTGACGGTGACGGACGTCACCTCGAACTTTCTGACAGTCACCATCAGAGAGAGCAGCACAGACAAAGGCTTCTTCAGAGAGAAGAGATGAGGACTCCATGGACTTCAGAGGAGGATATTATAATAGACACAAGCGCAGATAATTGTTTAACACTCTACTAACAAGTCTACTATAATGCTATATTTTTTGTATGTAACTTTCAAATGTACACATTCAGATATTTAATATGCTGAAAAGAAAATTAAAAAATGAACGTGTTTATGTCAGTTCCATAAAGTGTTGTTGCTCTTATTTCGTTTCGTGTCATTGCTCTGACTGAACTCCAGGTTTCCACAGTTTAAGTTTTCTCTAATTCTTTACAGATAATTTTTCACTTATACCCAAACTAATGCAACCATATCTTTATGAAAGCATAAACAGATTAAAAACCTGATTAAAAGTGGATCCACTACAGAAAATGTATATGAACAGACTTTAAATAACAGAATAGAGCTTTAGTGTTAAGTATATTTGCTTTAAACTTACCAGGCTGTTGGAGCCTGAAACATTATGGTAGTTTAGTCAAAACTATTAAGATATTTTAGAAAGCAAGATTAAAAAAGTCTCAGAAGAAAATTCCTGATTTGGTTGTTATATCTGAAGTAACTCTAAATTCATATTTGCATCTTTCTATATAAATTGTGGACTATCTCAACTTCAAACAATTAATCATACCTCTTCAATAATTGCATTTTCTGAGCATTTAATTTCTGCAGAAGTCACGTTAAAATGATCAAGTGTCCTTTCTGGAAGTCTTCTTCTGCATGAACTATTTCGACTTCAATTAACGGCACTTAAAGACAGTAAACTATGTGTTTTGATCACCTTTAGTTACCGGATCACCCGCGTGACAGCAATAAAAAGCTTCCGTGACCTCTAAACGACAAAGGCCTCAACGCGAGTCAAATGAATTATATCCGTGTCATTTCAACTGTGGCTTTATTTGAAAGAATTCTAAGAAGATGACAAAAAAAATTCTGTCAGAATTAAAACCGAATGTTCCTCTTTTATGGAAGCAATCGCATAAATAAATCGGCGCGTCACGTGCGCCTCCCGCCTCTTTGTCACAACTGTAAATCAAAAGGTCGATCAGGCTGAGATACGTGTTCCGGTTTCTCTCTTGCAGCCCCTGAAACGGTTTATCTGTCACAGGATTACCTAATGTCACCTGAAGCTGCACAGGCCTGCAGGTACTGAAACCTTCACCCCGCGTCCTGCGGGAAGAGCGCGCGGCGCTCGGGATAAACGCACCAAACTGTTGGGTTAAAATCACTAAGATCACAAGTTTTTCAAGAGAAAACATTCATATTTTAGGCCCGCGGAGTGTAGAAGTCGAGGTGAGCGGAGGCGTAGTGGAAGCGGCAGTTTCCCTAAAGCACAGGGACGCATCTGAACATCCGCGGAAATAAAAACAGTTTTCAACTCTTGACAGTCATTTCAGGTAAAGCTGAAGTTGCATGCAATCCAATGTGCAACTGATTTGAACCACATGTTTTGGTACAAGACTAAAATCATGAAGAACAATAAAGATGAATATTATTTAGGGTACAGTGGAATTAAATTGCGAGATCACTGTTTTTGAACCTTAAATTGTGCATAATTCCTTAAATTACGCACGCACTGATCTCAATAGCCTAAGATTATTTGCCCATGCCTTTAAAATCTATTGACACAAGCATCCACAGTTGTCTGAGAAAACATCTGGCATTTCTCCTCACTCAGAAACACAAACTCGTCCAAGCCTCAGCCTTCTGATCTGCCCTCGGGCCTGCGCGGAGTAACCTTGACAGAGAAAACACCCAGCGGCCCTGAGAGTGGTTTTGCACTCTTCAGAGTTCCCCTCCACAAGATGTCGCCACCAGGAAAAAAAAAAAAAAAACAAAAAGCTTATAAGGGAGCTCGATGATTCCTGCACAGAGAGTTTTGTGGGTTAAAATGCAGCGAACTCGCTCATCCCGAGCGGATTAATCATTGACGAGAGATTGCAGCGAGTGCGTTCACCTTTGTGTTGGAGTCACGGAGGTCGCTGAGCTGCCGCCTGCTGGCGAAGTCGTGCCATGACAGCCTGCAAAAGCAGACAGGCTCGCCCTCCAGATGTGAGGACACGTGCGCTGCACCAACCCGCCGCTAGAGGGAGCTGACACACCGAAGCACTGATAGATTTATTCCCCTCTTTTCCTTTTGGTTGGCCTAAATCAGAAATGAACCTGGAATAAAAACGTCACCCATCACGGCAGAAGGGGATTTCACACCGAGCCGATGCAATTCAGGTGGATCAAGCTGTGGAGTGAAAAGTGTGGAAAAGCTTAAGGTGAGGCCAGTGAGAGCAAAATAACACACCCTGACAGTCTGCGGGAGTGAATCAATTACTGCGCTCTGATGTTAACAGATGGCTGCAGGCTTTCAGGCGGAGAGGAAAGACAAAGACTGGAGGCCAGCAGCAGCTCCCCACAACTGGATCAGGCCTAATTAGAGCCGGAGACAGAAAGAAAGTGTGTTGAGTGGTGAGTGTGTGTCTTTGTGTGCTGACAGAGAGAGAGAGAGAGAGAGAGAGAGAGAGAGAGAGAGAGAGAGAGAGAGAGAGAGAGAGAGAGAGAGAGAGAGAGAGAGAGAGAGAGAGAGAGAGAGGGAGAGGGCGGTAGCGGGATTTCTGCAGTTATTCCCAAACTCTCCAGCCATGCGCTGCCACCCGCTCCCTTGGGGATATTTATCTTTGTGCGGATGAAATGTTGGCAACTGTGCTGGTTTTCATGTGTTTTGTGGCTCTCCTCTCTGCGGCTGATCTGTGTAACTGGACTGGAAGGTAAGCCTCTCTAAAGTCAGCAGGGATAGAAAGAAAAAATAAACTTTGAAATGATGTAGAATAGAGGAACTTTTATTATCACGACGCACAGCGAAATTGGAGAGCTGCCCCTGTCTCAGTGCAAATAAACAAGATGTAGCAACCAGGAATTGTGCAGTCTAAAAGAATTGTACAATGCAAGAAAAGTGCAACATGACAATAGGTTCACAACTGTTGCAGTGGATAATTTACGTTGTTTGTAATGTGCAGAAAATGTAAATCTGTGAATGTGTGAGTTAAATGTGAACACCTGTCCTCAACTGTCTACAGAGGGGGACTTTAAGAAGACTATAATTATTTGCAGATCACTGAAAATACTTGAATTTTGATTGCAAAAAATATCTACAAGTCTGTTTTAACAAACAGACCGATCGAGACTGTCTTTTTTTATTATTTCTTATGGGAGACGGACATCACTGTCATCCATTAATCACTCCCCACTTTGCTCTTTGGCTCATAAATGTTCCCGAGTCCTCATTTAACCCATCGCTGCGCTGATCCAGCGGTTTTGCAGCTGGCGCGGACTCCAGGCTGGTTCTCCAGGTGCGCCTGCGCTGCACGGAGGGCTCGGTGAGGTGGCTCTACCCGGGTCACGCTCTCAGGGTGGTCCTCGAGCCAAACCTGTCCTCCGCCCGGCGCGCGGCCGTCTGCATCAAGCCGTCCCCGACCCTCGGCGGGGCCAGCGCCTTCATCGAGCGCGCCGGGGAGCTGGAGCTGCTCGTGACGGACGGCGACCAGCACGTGCTCTGCTTCTGGGCGGACGGGCCGCGCAGGCCCGCGATCTACCTCCAGGCCGGCCCGCGGATGGAGGGACCGTGGAGCGCGCGCACGATCGGCTTCAGATACGAGCTGCTGGGAAACAGGAGCACCGCGCCTCACCTGGCGCACGCGGGGCTGCAGGGTGAGCCTTGTGAACTTCTACTCTTGCTTTCAAATTTCCAGCAGAGCATGGAAACAGATATAGATAATGGAAATGCAACATCATATTTTTTATTGTAAAACGCCTTATGTGCTCATAAGTGTGACTGATTTTTGGTTTTGCATGAATTCTTGGATATTTTGCTCAACAAAAATCAAATTATTTCATACTCTTAAAGGTGGGTTTTTCTTTGAAGACAACGTCTGAATCCAAAACTGCATTAAGAGCAATGTTCTAATTCCAGATGTAGAGAAAGAAAAGAAATAATAAGATTCAACCTGCATGTTGCAGTTATTTTGTATGTTTTTCTGCAAATTGCATTCATATGTCAAGAGGGCAAGTTGGATAAGACAAAGTCGTCCACAACAGAGAGAAGCTCCTGATTATTCTGAAGTAGTACAGCAGTTATTGACATGGTGACTCCCGTCAGCTCATTGTGAGGCATTGATTTTGATTTTAATAGCTTATTATAAAAGTCATTGATCCATTTTATAATACTACCTCTTCTTCATTTCCCTTATTATGTATTTTTACTAATTTAGCTGAAATCAGATTCACGAGTTTTGTAATTTAATTATCATTTAATGAACATAATGATGATGAAAATGGAGCCTCATTATAATGTAGAGCTTCAAATTTCCCTGCAGTTTTAAAACCTGGTCTTACATTATTGGCAGACATTTGCAGGCATTTTAAATGTGCTGAGTCATAGATGTGTGAGAGAAGAGGCTCCTTAGGAGAAAGAAAGAGAAAAAACAAGCCTCAGTGGTTATTTAATTACAGGCCGCTGCTTAGCTGGCTGCAGCATGCAGCTGCTGGTCAGCCTTGTGTTTTCTCTGGTTGTCTGGTTTCCATCAGGGGACAAAGCTCAGAGGACGGAGCAGACCACAGGGTGGCTGGAGGGCACTGGGCCAAGGGGCCCGAATTGAGACTGCAAATACTTTGCAAATTCCACAAATGCCTCATCATTGTGCACGTCTGTTTATTAGCATTTATCCATGTGTGCGGGCGGCGCCCGGCACGGTGATGTCATTCCCAGGCCATAATAGACAAGCTGCTGGTTTATCTTTTTTGAATTGCCAGTCTGGCGGGGTGTTTGACTCCTGCGGTCTCCTGCGCTGGCACGGGGTCATTCAATTAGGCCGATACAATGGGAGTCAAACACGAGGTCGAGACGAGCGGGGCTTTCTGATCTGGAGGCCATGCAGTGGGCAGAGCACTTCAAGACGCATTCCACCATCTCACCCATGGTTCCTCCAGCCTGTGCTGTGATGAGGGAGGGGAATGAAGGTGGTGTGTGTGGGGGGGGGGGGGGGGGGGGGGGGGGTGATGGGGAGATCTGCCAGCCATGTGTTAATCACTGATAGACACGGTTCACAAAGACTAGAGGTTAATAATAAAACTGAGTAAAAACAGGACCATTTGACACGTGTTTTTATACGTAACCTTCATCAGAGACGGTTTTTTCTTTCCATCTACAGCCTCATGCCGGCCCTGCAATGACACTGAGCTCCTTATGGCCATCTGCAACAGTGACTTTGGTGGGTACATGATCCTCTCGCTGTTAATGTTGGGAACTAACCAAAGCAGAGTCGTCAGAATCTGAAAAAAACTTGTTAGATTTGAAAACTTTTCAACTGATTTTGGTATTAAAGGTGATCTCTCCTTGTTTTCTTTCCAGTGGTTCGCGGTCACATTCAAAACGTCTCCCACAACTTCCAACATAAAACGTCGTTGGTGGAGATCTCTGGGCGGAGACTTTACCGGCAGCGCAGTCGGGTCTTCAGGCAGCGGCTGGATGGATCAGCGTCGACGTGGCACGGACACATCCACACACTGCTGCAGTGCCGCGTGAAGCCCGGCGACGGAGAGTTTCTCTTCACCGGAGCCCAACACTTCGGGGAAGCCTGGCTCGGGTGTGCCCCGCGCTACAGAGACTTCCTGTCTGTCTACCGCGCCGCCAGGACGGCACGCAGGAACTCATGTGACTTCCCTCTAGATTAAAGACGCGCCCTGATGAAGCAGTCGGCCGGCCTCGTCCCTGTGGGACTCCTCTAACACTGTCATGTGCCAGCGAGGCGGCGTCCAGCGTCACCAGCGGGGGCACGGTTACTGCAATAGTGGTCAAAGACACATTTGGAGGGGCAAACGGCAGGGCCTCCTGCACTGAGGCCCGGGGAGAGCCGGCCTTTGTCTCCCTGCCGTCACTGCCCTCGGTCCGGGGAGAATCAGGAGGGGTGGAGTTGCTGCTCTCTCTTTGTGCTTCTCCTGCATCGACTGTTGTTCACTTCGCCGGCTCTGTGTGACGACTGAGCCGAGGAAGGAGGGAAGACTGACATTTATCACTGCCAGGTCGTCTGCTGATTAAACGTGTGGTTAAGCTTGTAAAAGTTAGTCTGCATTATCGCCTTCAAATTCAAATGACTTGTTTTATTTATATGTTGTCATACTTTACATAAAACAATTTATACCTGTCAGTTGTGTTTATAATGGAAAGAAAAGAGAAACCTCCAATAAATTTAAAATTAAGTTTTTGAGAAAAATGGTGCAATAGATGAATAAAAAAAGTTTTAATGGTTGCCAGAAACTATGAGGAATTAATTAAAACAGATATTTTTATCACTCTTGTGCACTTTCATCAGCTAAGTTCAATATTTTAACCTGTTTACCTCTTTCACCCAAACCAGATAAAGTTCTTTCTTCATCTGTTTCACTGTTTTGTTTGTCTTTATCTATTTCAATAAAATATACAAACAGAATCATGTGACCATATGTGTTATTGATACTTGGAATTACATTGAAATTGTATTGGACTTCTAATAAAGTCCCCTGAACTCATCAATAATGAATCAAAATAAAAAGTCCTCCAGACATACGGATAAAGTTGTGAACTGTCAAAGCTGTTTCCAACAGGTCACTTTGTGAGATCTCAAGACAAGTTGCTCCTTATTTTCACATTATAGCAGAATAATCTCAGTCTAAAGGGACAAAGGGATTTAGTGTTGAAATCATCTACAAATGGATTTTGTTCCATTATCTTCCTTTTCACATCTTTCTTCAAGTAATCAGATTCTTATGATAATAGGATAACTTTCTCACTAAATGGAATACAGCGTCTCCTGACATAGACACGACTCTGAACACTCTGAATCAGGGTTTTCCTTTGAGCTGAACGTTGCTCCTGCACCACAGTCCAGGAAGACAAATGGACAGATGTGGGGCCCCAGAAGCCTCGGGGATCCTCCCTCTCAGCCCCTCCCAGGAGGAGAAGGGAACAATTAATTGACTTTTAAAGCAACTGCTTTCTGAGCCTGTTCCCCACTTCTACTCCACTGAGCAGGGCTCACAAATTGGTGTGTTGAACTTTTTATGAGGACTAAATAGCTGCCAATGAAAGTGTAAATGACTGTGTGGTGAAAGGGGCCCAAACAAAGACCCTGCGGTGACAAGGCCCCCGGCAGACATAATGACCATTGTCACGGGGTGCCGTCATCTGAACGCCCCCCCCCCACCCCACATCAGCGCTTATGAATTCAAGAAGCCAGAGGACGAGTGAGTCGTGTCTTTTAGTGTAACTTGTGCACATTTTCTTTGAGTATACTTGTTCTCTGTATCAGCTACTTCCGTGGAGATAACATGTTTAACTTCTGCTCAGTCTAAAAGGGAATCTGTGGAAATAAAAGAATATTTGGGTGCCTCTGAATATTCGGCATTTGTGAATATTGGGAAAGAAAAGAAAAAAATAATCCTGCTCTGACTGATGTTTATCCAGAAATCAAGCCGTCCACAAGTGGTTTTCATTCTGCAGCAGCCCAGTTTGAAGTCTCCTCCCTCAGTATTGTTCCAAGAGGCCCCCATGTCAAATTTCTAAGCAAAATATAGTCTCTCTGCAGGCTTTTGAGACCACACAATTCTCATCTCTGGGAATTCCTGCAGGCTCTCATGGGGCTCGGACCCAGGAGGGCTCGGCCCGGAGCTGCTGCCTGACGCACCGGCGGGAGTCCGCCCAGACTGGGGGGTAATTGGTTTATCCCGCCGCCTGGTCCGCTTTCCCATGTGGGCCACTGCTGAGGAGAGGCCCAGGGGTACAATATAGAAACAGCATGAGCCCCTCCAGTGCCGAGCGGGCATTCACCGCCTCGGCAATAGAGACCTGGAGCCGGACAGCAGCCGCACAATACTGGAGAAGCCATGTCTCTTGGCTTTCAAAGGCTTGTCGTTCGGTCTCCTTTTAAAAGTGGGCACCATTTGTGGTCGAAAATGTAAAGTAATTGAATTTTGACTAAAGCTTTTGTTCATGTTTTTAATAAATTATCCACCTCTATTGTAAAGTTAAGTGAAGTTCCAGAGCTTTTTTTCTTAGGCCGGCGCGCAGCGATCCTCATCCCTGCACCTGGCAGAGCTTTGGATTTTTAAAACGTCCTCATGGTCTTAAATTAAACACACATCAAGGCAATACTGTGAAGCACTTTGTGAACTTCATATTTGAAACTAATTTATGGCTTTCTTCACTCAGCGTTTTCTTTCTCAAAATAACCTTTTGATGCACAGATGAAGAAGTGATCTCCAACAGCTGACAAATCACCTTTTCCCCCGATCTCTGAGTTACCAAGACATTACAGTGAAGCCAAACACTGGCAAAACAAGCAAAAGCAAGAGCCTTTCAAATAAAAGAAATGTTACTCAGATCTGCCGTATTATCGCTTTCTTTGACATGCACACGTTTCATTTTGAAAATGGAGACGCAGGACAACCTCCTAATCAATTTCACAATATCTGTGTAATAAAAACGGCAAAATTACCCATAATTGTGGTATGAAGTGAAAAAAGGAGTCTTAATTATTGCATCTAAATCAGTCGGGTACTCAGTGATTTATATATTTAAAGATCTAATTTTAACCCTTCCTGTCTCCACGTCAGATATATACAGTACAACACAAAAGGATTGCAATTATGAACAGTACACTACAGTACAGCTACAGTACAATAGTATTTGTGTTTATTTTCCCTGCCAAGCCAGAATGACTGCATTTACTGTTCTGAACTATTACTGAAGAAAACTGACGCAAACTGAAAAAGTAACTTCTATATTTGACAAATTCTCTCGTCTGAGTCAACATCCTGTCACAGACAACAGGTTCAGACACCGTCCTCTTTACTGTGAAACAACAATCCAAACCACTGCAGCACATCAGGTGTTGACTGACCTAATTATTCAGTGCTGATTATGTAACGCTCTCTCTTCTGTTCAGTTGCCAACAGCGACACACTGCTGGACACATGGAGGACAAACAGGTGTCTGTTACCTGTTTACTGTAAACTAGCGGCTCATGTAATCAGGAGTGAGTCTTATAGACTCAGAGACGGGGCTGGAGCCAGCAGGTAGTGTGTGACAAGCCGGGAACAATATGTTATGTAAGGTGGACAAGATGTTGACAGAGATGAGGGCTCTCAGAAGGTAACAGTAACGCTGTTTCAAGACTGTGTTTTTATTTATTTGTGGCACTGACGGTGTATGTGGATCTGTTTAATTTTTTTTCAAACCTCACTTTTACTCCGCCGGTAACCATGGAAACCAAGTTTGGAGATAGACCAAATGCAGATCCCTCCATCTTCCAGCCCTCGGAGTGAAGCTGGAGCCAATGAGCTGCGAGAGTTGTCTCTGCAAACCCGCCCACGGTATGCTGTCAATCAAAGAGAGGAAAAAAGGTGAGTACCAGTCATACCTCAACATCAGCTTCATTTAGGAATGATCAGGTTTACCTGCTGAAGTTCAAACTGAGCTACAAAAGGAGACAAATTTGAATTTGAGAAAGAGAAAACATCCAGTAAGGAGGAAGATGATGGTACAATAAGCCAGAGTGCTTTGACATAATAACTGAACAACCATCTGTAAAAATACAACAAATGCTGCACCGATCAGACGCCTCAGCAGAGGACTGTGTCTCAAATGTCAGCTCACGACACAAAACTGACGCGATGCATCAAGATGAACATGTTTGAATTCATTTCGAAGACAGAGACTGGCGAGTGAATGTGTTCTTATTGGCTTTGACGGCTGTTAGTTTGGTCTCAACATCTCACCAGATCAGTCATGTATCCTGATTTTCCCTCTCTCTGCAGGACAATAACAAAATACTTTCTTCAAAAACACAAATACTATTTGGTTTCATTTTTACTGATGTCAATGGTGAACATGTATTCCTGTATATTTTAAAAGAACAACAATTTTCATTGCTCAATAAGAATAATATTAAACCTAAAGTATTTTTTTTCTTCATCCTAAACTAATACACTGACTTAGTTGTTGATGGAGAACATTTTCTCTGCAGTAATTTTTTTTTAAATAATATCTTAACAATTGAAATGTGGCGTAGTGGTTAAGTACCCTCACCTCATCACAATGGTACTTTGGGGCCTTTCTGGATAGATAGTTTTCATGTTCTCTCTGTGTGTTGTGCAGGTTTTGTATTTGTATTTAATTTTCCTCCTACATTAATGTTCCATCTACATCTTTCCTCAGATAAACTCAGCAGATTATTCGTTGCAGCTTCAGTTTCAGACTCTGGTATCAGTGAACATTCAGCTGTTAGCGCACATCTCCCACTGCAAACAGACCTATTCTGGAAATTAAACAAGAAAATACAGTGTATATGTATTTAATCTTTCACAGATCAAGATCACAAAGAGTTAAGAACAATAAAAGCAAAAAGTATAGCTGCTGTGAAGCCTTTTTGAAAATAGCATATAGCTCCACCATGTGGTGACATGATGAGAATGCCTTTGAATCACAGTGTCTGGTTGAAATGAGGGAATAACGTCTGATGGGCTTTAATCAAATTATGATCCACTTCAGATCTCATAAATCATCCCTGAATAACCTGTCTGTGTGTGGCAGCATGCATGTGCAACCTAAGCCCTGGTGTGCACAGATAAAGAAGCTCTGGATATAGCGGCCAGCTGGTCCTGCTATTTAAACCTGCGGCCGAGAGGAGAGAAGTTAAGAGGAAACAGAGATGTGATATCAGAGGAAAGGTTGGGCGGGGGAGAAAATGGTGGTGGTGAGAAGGCACTGACTGAAGAAAGGGACTAAACTTAAAATTAATAAAATACAATAAAATAACAGAGAAATTTGTATTGTTTGGAAATTAGGTTTTAGAAGCTAAGTAAAGTAAAAAAAAGTTTTCTCCCAGGCTCAGTAAACCATGCACACAGCGAAAATGTGCTCACAAACAAGCTGGTGTTAACATTAAAAAATGGGGCACAATCCAGCATGTTTTGAATGTCTGCTGCAGGAATCTCAGCTGCGTGACTACAAAATTGAATGCATCTGCTCAAGCTGTCAAAAAAAGCTCCTCTTTTTTTATCCGATATTCTGCAGGAATTCTGAGATGGGCCTACCTCATTCTGTCTGCTGGTGTTCATACAGCCTCCACTCTGACTGACATGCGGATCAATAGGTAATAACTATGTTTTTATTGTGGCCTGAATTATTCATTAGTGGCCCGAAGGGAGAGAAATTTAGACAGAAGTGAAGCCAAAAATGGATATGAGAGAGTCAGCGCCAATCAAGAATAAAAAATAAAAATTTGTTCAATCACAAAGACAGATGTGAGTACAGTGAACTGTAATACTACAGAAAGACCACCAGAGGGCGCCAAAGCAGGTTCTGGTGTCAGTTTGGCACTTGTTTACAGCTTTGCCTTCAGAAAAAGTATAAGATGATAAAAAGTGGATGTAAAAAGTTCAGTTCAGTTTTTTTGAAAAGACACGAGCCTATTTTTAATTGTCACCCACAGCGTGTTGAATTTAAAGATCAACTCTTGTTGGAAAAAAAAATTAGACTGGTTCATTAGTTTAAAAAAATACAGATATTAAAAAAAGTATTAGTCCATTAATTTAATGCCACATAGAACTATCAGCAGCACAGGAAATATTCCTCTGTTGCTTGTGAGCCGTGCTCTAATTGAGAAGGAGGTCGGCGAGGCTTTCTCTGAATTACAGAGTCTGGCTTTAATGAACGCGTACAGTGACGCACTGGTTTACAGCAGCTGCTCTCTGAGGTGCCCTCTGACCCCACGTCTTGTAATTTCTCTTCGGTGACGCAACTGAGAGTCCTCTAAATAGATCTGCGGTCGACCCTCTGAGGGACGACGGCAAGACATGAATCAACACGAACTCTGAATTAATTTTCCATGTTTATTCTGATAATTACTGAATAAAATAACTGTGATTAAAAAAAACCATACAGAGTATTACTTCCTTACAGTATAGATTCTTGATAAGGGTTATTTTAAGTTTCACCTCATTATTTGAATGTTGTTGTGGTTCACACTCACTGCCTCTGGTGTTGTTTTCGGCTCTAGGAGGCAGATGTTTTCAAATAAAAATGCTCCTTAAACCCTGTTTACCTGCTCCGCGCAGAATTGTCAGGCAGACACAATTAGCTGTTAAAAATAGCAAAGCATCCAGCAGCTAAAGACACATTTATTTGCCCCAGTAGCTGGGAGGAGTAAGAAAGAGAGGAGTTCTTCTGTGAGTGTGTGTTTCCCTGGTCTCTAAACCAATGGAAAATATATATTTGGATGGGGGTGCTGTTTACCTGCTCGACGCAGTATTTCCACATTCTAACCTTAACGGTGAAATATTTAAAAGTTTCACACACAGAAAAGCAACATCAGTCCAAATAATCAGCAAAGGTTTGACATAAAATGTCATCTTAAAGACAATTTGGAGCTGTGTTCCTGGTAGACCAACTATAATGGACAGGTTTTCCTGTTTGCCCGTCAGTTTTGTGTTGCAATATAAGTTCAGCCACAGGGTGGTGTATAGAGTGACTCGAAGGTGCATAAAAAGAAATACTTACAAACATAAGCTGAAGTTCCAGGCTGCAACACACTGGTGTAGTTTATGTGATAACCAGAAATAGATCTCATAGAAAATCACTACACCCAATGTAGAAAACCGTAAAGTGACTCAACACCGCCATCTAATGTGCAATAATGGTATGGCTCATATTTCATGCACTTCCTCTTTAATGTCCACTTCTTCTTGTTTCCATCAGTACCACAGATCTACCATTACAGCCTGGATACGTGCAGATGGACACCAAGGGAATTTGTTAGAAGCTTGTTATGTGGGTTAGCAGAGATTTCTGTTTATATTTAGCCGTATTAAAGTTGCTGTGATCATCCAGATGATGGAGGTCTTGGTTTAAAACATTGACCTTGAGTGACCCATAGTTTATATTTGTTTAGAAATGCCACCCATGTGAGATCTGTGTTTGTTTATTAATACGCAGATTAACATCAGCCTCCACGGAAACAGCAAGACTGAACTGTGTGTGTGTGTGTGTGTGTGTGTGTGTGTGTGTGTGTGTGTGTGTGTGTGTGTGTGTGTGTGTGTGTGTGTGTGTGTGTGTGGGAGAGAAACAGATTCACAGTTCACTCTGATGGATTTTATCCCAGTGTTTATGGCTCATGAGGACACACACACACACACACACACACACACACACACACACACACACACACACACACACACACACACACACACACACACACACACACACACACACACACACACGCGCACGTTATCAGCAGCGTTCCTGGACTCAGATTAACAGAAACAAACACGTGTAGATACATTTTCAGATATGATTTCACTCCTGCTTTTGGATAAATTGTGCAGATATGGCAAAGGCACACAGACGCGAAGCGTATGTGAACACACCGCCAGCGAGAGGAAACAACGGCACACACACCTGTGCAAAAAAGAACACGTGCAGCGAAGCAGGATCATCCCGTCGGTGATTTCTGGGGGTTTATCTGAAGGAATAGAGGATCAGAGACCTGATTCGTTTTCCTCTCCACTGCCAGACTGAGGAGTTTTTAGCCCGGGGACAACACCTCCTGCATATTAAAACCTCCTCTAACAAGAACCTGCACAGAGATATTTCATCTGTTGTATGTCACACAGATTCCTGGCTGTTTTCTGCAATAGAGGTACAGTTTACTGAGATGATTTGCAACAGCATGTTTTAGTACACGCTCTTCGTTTCTGCTCTTTGATCAGTGCAGCACCGCTGCTGACGCGTCAGGTTTTTGTCATCAGCATAAAGCGAACATGACAAGCACCACTGGTTCCTCGTAATGCTGACTGACGGATGAGTAAAAGGGCCACGCTTCATTTTTTTTTTTTTTTTCTTTTTGTCACCTTGAAACGGTCCTCTCCCAACTTTTAGTGTCACGTCACATTATGCGATGCCACTATGGACAGAGCCTTAATAATGGAGATGAATGAAACTGTCAATGGAGGGGAACAGGTGTTTGAAACCACCATGCAGACAAGGGGAGGAGAGTGACGGGGAAAAAGACGAATGCAGCAGAAAGCTTGCATGCAGGCAGATATGCCGCACAGGAATTTCATTACATTTGCAGGTACATGTTGAGGTTGATAGCATTATAATAGAATTTAATAGCATTTAAAAAGTATTTGTATAGGTGCTCAGTATCGGCAATTAGCTAAAGGTTAGAACTCATACTTGTACTGGTCTTTCAAAATAAGTGGTATCAATGCATCCCAAGTTTGCAGTGTTAATTGTTGTCCTTACTGAATAGAGTGTACTGTTAAAACCTGTAAATATTTTTTTCTCTGACTGAATAATTCAGACAAAAGTGGCGATTCTAATTACGCTTGACTTAGAAAGAGGTCAGGAAACTGCAAGAAATACATAAATATAATAATGGATATTATAATTAGCAAATAACAACACAACAGGTTGCTGTTGAACATGAGACCCTGGATCTCAGTGAGACTCAAATGTAGAAATAAAGGTTAAATAAAAATCATTCAAAGTCATTTTTTTTAAAATCCTTGGTCAATAATTTCTGTCTCCCCCTTTTCAAACAGCAACTGTGTAACAAATGTTAACAAATAAGTTAAATGTTATTTTCTTCAGTGAAGCACTGATAAGGTTTTTTTTTTGCAATCCTGTTACTATTAGTATTTTTTGTAGGGTTTTGTGTTACCTTGGCACAGCTAAAGGTCACCCTGAAATCATTTTAATTGAGTCATTCCAAAGTGACTCACTTGAAAAGTGAGAGAACAGACAGACAGAGGTGCAGAGTGGAAGCAGGCCTGCATTTCGTTGTACATGTGTGATTATTTCAGGCCTGGGCGGTATGACTGGACGAAGGTGATCACGCAGGTGCGTCTCACTGAGCCCAGATCAGCAGTGCTAAGTGAGAGGAATTTGGTCAGCAGAATGTGTGTGTGTGTGCGTGCGTGCGTGTGTGCGCCTGTTTGTGTCTGTCAGCGGCGGAACGACCCGGGACAGCAACAGCTGTGACAGACGACTCAGTCACCGATTCAGCAACACACACACCTCCTCCTCCGTCCTGCAGCCAGTCGTACAGGAGAAGCTCCAGTGAAGCTGTGCAGTTTGTTTTCCTCTAGACAATGTTTAGATGAGGACTATTGATCGTCTTCCTGAAATCTTGTAGATGGCTTCCTTTTACTTTCTTTTTTAATTAAAAGGATTGTCCTTTATTTTCATTATAAAAACTTTTTTTTTTTTTATTTTCTACTTGGAAAGTTGGCGTCCTCTTTTCTGGATGTACAGTTTTGTGACGACGACGCAATCCGGGGACGACTGTGTGAAGAGTCTTCTTCGATCTTCAATGTGCGGTCATTCTGTCCTGGTTGACTCAGAGTAAATTTCTAGTTTGATTGGACTCGCCATGCTGGAGCACCTGCCATGTGTCCGCATTAACCCCGCCCACTTCAGGCCTCAGCCAATCGGCAGCAACATGGACGAGCGAGCCATACGGTTTGAATTGGAGCGTCAGGCGTGCCAGAGTCTCAGACAAGGTGGGCTGCCTGCGGTGTGCCATGCTTCCACTGCACATATGCATGTGATGGTTTTAAAATATACGTCGCTAATTCATTTAATGCTTTGATTGCAAGAGTCTTTTTGAAGCTGGTAACTTGCTGAGGAGCATTAATGAAGTATATGCAGATTGAAAACTGTCTCCGTCAGCTGTTTTAAATGTGCAGCTCTTCCTCAAACTGTCATCCTGGTTTATTTTCTGGGCTTGAAGTGTTAAGTGGATCAAATAGTCTACAAGTGGCCGGATTACAGTTGGGCCTCGGCCAGCCTGGGCACGGCGTGCTCTGCTGCGAGTCCATGAACTCAGCAACCTGTTGACCGTAGCGGCATGGGCCTTAAACTCAAGTAGCTGGATGCAAGAGGAGCCAGACTGATTTAGGAGAGTACAAACTCTAGAGGCTTTTAGAAAAAAAACACTGTGTGTTCACATGTAGCTTAGTTTCTTTACTGGTGAAGGTATACTCTCACACAACACATTATTATGCCTACTTTGTGGGGAACATAAACTGTGTAGTTACAGTATTCCAACATGGTGAGAAAAAAAAGTGTTTATATACACCGATCTGCTTCTTTCTTGATCTCAGATCTCATTTAAACTGTGTTTTGTGTGTCTGTGCATGCGTGTGTGCGTCTCTGTGTGTGTGTTGTTGGCACTTTACAGTAATGTTCCTTTTAATTCATGGGCTTGTCCAGGGGGGATTGGGTTTCAAGCGGTTACAGCATGGACACAAATAGAAAAGTGAGAGGGGGAGAGAGGGGGAGAGAGGAGAATCATGCCTTCATGGAAGAAAGGGAGAGCTCAGAGTACAGTAAACAACATTACAGTGTGAAAAGGACTCTGGCAAGAAGCGCCTGGCGAATCCTGAGGAATGGCGACAGTTTTATATTGCTTATTTTGTATTTAGAAAGATTAGCTTTTTATGTTCATGTTGATACACATTTTCCCTCACAGACAAAGAAAACTGAAGCCTTGTAAATAAACGCCATGGCTGATTTTGCATGTCTGCTTCAGAAGAGTCTTGAGTTTTCATTGAGAGGTTCGGTGTGCAGCTTCGGGCCAAACGAAGCCTCGGGCTCCCTGACTGGGTCCTGAACCCTGAGTGGGGGAATCACTGGATTCAGATCTGAGAACTGTGGAGCCCATTTGAGTCCAGCGAACTCATGGTGAAAATTCCAGCAACAAGCTGTAACTTTGTGACTGCTGTGAAGAGTGATCACAAAGAGAAGGAAACGTTCATCAGCATTCGGCTTAAAGCCCGTGTCGCTTAAATGACTGTCCGTTACTGAGTCTGCCAAGAAAATATCTTTACAATGGAGGCGACTTACGTGGGATTTTTACAATTTTTTTAATCCTATCCACTATGTTACAGCTGAATTTCTGTGCAGGAGAATACCGGCAGAGTCCTTCACCCGTCGGCTCACAGTCTCACACACCCTCACCTTTAGTAATGGCTGCCATGCAAGGTGCTCACACACTGCTGAAAGCAACCTGAGGTCTGGTGACTGGACAGTTTGACACATAAACAAGGTGACAAGACTTCAACTACCGTCCTCTGGATTGAAAGCTGGAATGCTCGACCAGCTGAATCACAGCCACACTTGATTGTTGCGGCAAAAATGGTCCATGTTTCCGAGATCTTTATAAACCTCCAATTTCAAACCATTTACCTGTAGACAAAAAGCTACAACCCAAGTGCGTCAATACGTGTCGTTTTTGGACTTTAGGAACGTCATAATTGCTCTTATTTTGGATAAAATGTTGAAAAAAAAAATCACTTGCTGTTACGCGGCGGCATTTCAGCAGTGAACACACTCTCCTAGAATAGATTCTGTATCAGCACATCGCCTCATTTTCCTGTCATCTGTGGGCACAAATCATCTGCCTCGAAAGCAAGTGTGTGTGAGTGTGTGTGTGAGTGTGCATAACTTCGTGTTGAAAACATTATTCACTATTGTAATTAGTATCTGTGTTAGTGTTTGTTTTCTTAGTCTGCCAGCAGGAGCCAGTTAAATCTTTTCTGCTGCCGGCAGGAGAAGCTGCACCATCCCGCATCATCCACGTCCTCGCCACAGAAATCAAAGGAATAGGGATGTTTTTATCTCAGGCGACTGCAGGACACACACACACACACACACACACACACACACACACACACACACACACACACACACACACACACACACTGTCTGCAATAGGCTGCAGTGGTAGAGACTGCTCTCATTATTTTTCAATGCAAAAAATAGAAAGTGAAGGAAATGTTCACACACCTGAACGCAATTCTCTACGACACAGAAAGCAAAACCTCGAAAGTATGATAAGAGAGTATAGCCTCCACATTCGCCTCAGATAATAGTAAAGGAAGAGAAAAGGGGGCACACAGATGAAAATATAGACACGATTCCTTTGGTTGGTTTATAATAGCAGAGAAAAAAAGAGGAATAAATAAATGATAATGCTGACATGAGGGAGGCCATGGAGGAGAAGGTGAATGTGTTTTGGTTGATGGAGATCATGCAGCCTACTTTAACTGAGATCCTGTACAGGGCACGAGGAGCTGCAGGTTGACACAAGTAGCTCGTCCTTTCATAAAGTTCGACTGAGAATAATACCTTGAGGGACACGATGTGTGTCTGCTTGTGTTCACTCTGGAGTAACGGGAGCAGCTTCCACAGCTACTGCATGTGTGTGTACAGAATTCAACATTTTTATGCCCATTTTTATCAGTTTTGAGATGATGGAGTTGAGTGAGTTGTTTACACATTTGACATTGATCCTGAGCTCAGAGTTTGCACAGTCTCCCTGTCTGTGACTGGGTTTATCTTCACTTTTACTGCCACAATCCCAAAAAATAAACTTGAGGTTGACTCTGAATTTCTCTCTGTCTTTGTCCGATGATGGACTTGGAAACCTGTTCAGAATGTATTCCACGGTTTCACTCATAATCAGCCAGGATTGATTCCAATTTCCTTAAGGATCAATAAAGTATCTGTCTATCTATTGATGACAGCCTTCTGAGCTGCTTATGATGCAGAGGTAGTTTTCCATCACCTCAAATCAACGAATTAACGATAGTAATACAAACTGACATTAGAAATTCAACCAAACTGCTCCAATTATTATTTTATTTTTCTAAAGCACCTAATTACAGTTTGAATTACATGAAATCCATGTTCCTAACAGCAACTTTAAAACGTCCACAGGCTGTATCTGCAGTCTGTAGTAACTGATTTATTGTCAGAACCTTAATTTGCGTGCAGTTTGATTGGCTCATTCCTTCAGAGTTCATTACTTGGCTGCTGATCAGGTGACACCGGCCCACCCCCCACCCCCCACCCTCCTCATGGGAGCTCAGCTTGTGGTAAAGAAACACTCTGAGGAAAGAGGAGCTGCAGTTTGAATGTCACCGAGGCGATCGACTACATCCCAGAGGGTACAGCAGTAAATTATGACTTTATGGATTTGTCCTCTCACATCACTGATCAGACATAATGACCCAGCAATGTGTTTTGGGGCTTCTTCTCCTTCTTCTTTAGCATTGCCAGCAAAAACGCAGATTGACACTCTAAATGGTGCATCTTGAGAAAATTGGGAAGTGAGTGCTACCAGAGAAAACATAAATCTTTTCCTGCACAGCGAGGTCGTCAGGTTAGTTTTCATGTTGCTCCTGCTGGACAGACCGTGTCGTCCACTGTGCACCGCAGACTCAATCCCACACAGCTGAGCTGTGAGTTACTGTCGTGAGTGCAGACGGTCAGGGCGTGTGGAAACGACCTCGCTCGTCCCAGTGTTTCCAGATGCTGCTTTTGATTACACCTCAGTGCGATGCAGATTAAGATACTGTTGTGCACATAATCTCCAAGGTTTCAGTCAAACAGATTTCATTGACAGGTTTTAAAAAAAAGCTTTTCAGTTGTTGAATTATTAAATCCTTTATGAAATACTTGAAAAAATAACAATTAAAATTTTGTTTGGGTGGCTTGAAAAGTTCTTCTGACACTCTGTGATGGGAAAACGAGGTTCATGTGTTCTGTTTCTGTGAAAAAGAAAAAAAACCCTTGACACAGGAAACTGCGAGTTCGTGCCTTTGTGTGCATGTGCCTGACTTCTCTATGCAGTGTGTCACATCGCTTTGCTGTCTTTTCACAGAAACCCACACATTTCAATCTACAGATAGCCGTAACAAGACAAGATTATGATTAGTCAAAAATGCTTATTTCGTATTTTATCCTTCTTAGAAATTTTAGAACATGAGCCTAAAGCTGGATGCTCTGTGGTTTTGTTCTGCTGAAAACTGAGGTAGCGGTAACGCAAAGTCTGCCTGGCGAGGAGCACCACTCAGTCTGCACCCACTGACTCTCCTGACCCTGTTTTCTTGCGTGTGTCGTTCAGTTCTCCAGCTGAAGCTGCAGCAGAGGAGAACCAGAGAAGAGCTGGTGAACCAGGGGATCATGCCACGTAAGTACACCATATGCTCAGTAACATGCCACTAATGCGGACTATTCAAACCACGTGCTCGCACTGATACAATCATAAATACTGACTGGAGCGTGCTGCGTGAGCCTTACAGTAATTACCGTGACTCTTACACAGAAGGGAACTCATATTAACTGGGTTAGATCTGATCGGCACAATGTTTTCGGATGACACAACCTCAAGAAAAAGTGCTTCCAGCTTTTCTCTACATCACAGGGAACAGTTGCCAGCAGTAATTACTGAACAGTTCTGTCTTTTGAACGGTGCCCCTCCTGTCCCACAGCCTTGGGCGGTGCAGTTAGATGATTTGAAAACATGCAGACTTCTACATCCTGTACAAGAAAATATTGTGTGTTCTACATCAAAATTAATAAATAGAACAATACGTCAGTTTTATTTGTATAACAAATTTCAATAACGAGGGAATTCAATGTGTTTTACATCTTTCTGCATGTTTGTAGAGACACAAAAGAGAGAGAACAACAGGACTAATAACCTAAACCTCAAAACAACATAAGAATCCACAAAGTAAAAAAAAAAAAAAAAAAATCTGAAAGAATTTAAAAGAGAACAAATATAATGACATTTCCTGTGCAAATGACTGGAAATGAAACAAAGTCTCCAAAATAACAAGAAGAGACGAGTAGCCGTCTATTCATGCTCCAATAACTAACTCCATTAACAACATCCGCGCAGTCGGTTGTGGAATAAAAAGCTGCAGTTGAGTGTCGTGCGTCCGTTTCATCAGTTGGAGGGTTTTCATTCAGCTGGCGCTGTGAGAATCTGCTGCGTTATTTGAAATGAAACCTTGACAAACCACAGCGCCTTCTGAAGTGATTTGGCTTACGGTGTTACGCTGGCAGCGTCTCCAGCGAGAGAGAGACGGAAGTTTCAGTCTACAGAGTGACGTTGAATCAAGGTCACGCTTCAACTGCCATCGCCAGCAACCGGTAATGAGTTCACTCTGGATTGGGAGATTTCTGTCTAAAATCAGACTCAGTGATTTGATGTTGTCACTAATTGATGGGTAAGAGAAGCTTTTTATGCTTGCGGCTTTATTCCTCTTTTAATACATGTCTCGACTAAATTGTTTCATTCAAAACATGTGGATTAAATGTGCATTACACGTGTAATCATGCATTAACTTCTCCATCTGATGATAACGATATGAGCTGCAAATCTGAGGTCAAAAGGGCATTTTTTTATATATCAGGTGACTCACTTTAACAAAGTTTATAATGACAAAGTTTTAGTTCCATACTTTGCTTCTGACTGTTGGTTTCATAATTCACTATCAGAGCTCACTCACTGTCACATTTTCTCACTTAGTCACACAGGAAGTGTGCTTCTCTGCAAGTATTTGGTATTGCTATCTATTCATGTGGTCAATGCTTGATTCAGCAGGCTGAAAACCGATAATGTGGGATTCTTTCTAATGCCTTCAATTCACTGTTGCAAGAATACACTCTGCATAAGTAAATCCATAAACATTATATTCCTTCATGGTTTTCATATTCCACACCACAATAGCCGGGCCTTATCTTTGTGTAGCAGACAGCGTTGATAATAAGCACCTCGGCCTATAAAAACCTACAGAACTACCCTGAAAAGAAATGATGCTAAATAAATGTTACCTGTGTCAACAATAAGGAGGAAAATGGTTTATTGGCGTGCTGAATGTGCTGCACACATGTGTGAGAAGGGCCGTAGGCAGAGGAGTCCAGCATTCCCGCTCTTCAAATCTGCCTTGACTTGAATTTTTTCTGCCCTGTCTCCTTGCGGAAACCGATGAAAATCAGACTATTTTGTTCACATGATTTCATCCAATTAGCCCATTAAACCAAAAGCTTGCCGCTTCATTAGATTCTTGTGTTGACCTTGTGCTGAATTGCAGTGTATTATTGCTTTCTGGCTCCAGCGCAGAGATATGAATCCTGCTTACAGGAAATAATGTCTTCACTCTAAAACCTGCTGCTATTCGATAACGTGGAGTTGGTGGTGTTGGTGAAGGAAGGAAATAAACAACAGGATATCAAAAAAATCAAAAGTCTGTGCTGCTGTAAAAACGCAAACATGAATAATACAGTTGCTTGTTGACATGTTTGATGAGATTGTGTGTGATAAATGAATCTATTGGTAGACATTCAGCCCATAGAAGACGGGGTTTTACATATTCATAAAAGCAAAAGTGTTAAATAGAGCATCTCTTTTCAGATGCTACATTCAGTAAAAAAGCTTCCATGTGTGTTTGCACGAGATATCAAGGTTTTACACACACACATGCACAAAAAAAGTGGATAATTTTTTTTTGTTAAAATCCCAGCAGCAGAGCAAATTCAACATGTTAGATCATATTTTCAGCCCCTAAACAGATAATCATGCATTTGTTAAGCGCTGACTCAGACAACTCAGATGAAGCATGTATAGAAGAGGAACAATTACATGAGCAACAACTGGAGCTGCTTGAGGCTCAGAGTTGTGTTAAATAGTAAAATTATCCAGCTCAGTCAGGCCAAGATGCATGACTGTCAGTGAACAAAGTGTCAAGAATAATCATCATCTGATGCCGTGTAGTTATTGTTGTGAACTAGTTATATTGATAAGAACTGATCTATAATGAAATTCAGTTCTGCAGTGCTGAAACCCATAACCTCTAAAATGAACACAAAGTTAAATCAAAGCCATACCGGTGATCTGAAGCAGAACGGAACATTATCATCATTGTAAAGGTCAGATTTGCCACAGACTTAGTAGCAGTGGATTATTCAACCTATTAAAGAGCCTGGTGAGTAGGTGGAGCAGGCGGATCTTATGGTATGATGGTTTTTATTATTTGAAACGGTTTGGATAGCTACTTGATATTTTAGGTTAGTTAATGCTGCAGACCACGGCCTCATTAATGAAGGACAGGCAATGATGGAGTCAGGAACAACGCAGCTCTTCCATTTTTATCTCTACATTTATGATAATTCATTTCCTTCGCTGTCTCTGTACCCCCTCTTCCTCTTTCTTAAACCCAATCTACGTGTCCTCTTTCTAAATATCACATTAGTGCTTTCATTCTCTGTTCTCCTTCCACTGATGCAGTCATTTCCATCTACTTAGCTGTCAAAGAAGTGAGCAAAACACGTCTTTCTCTTATTATCTTTTGCCAAATCATCAGATTGGACTGCACAGAGGGTCTTCAACTGTATAATCAGGAGAAATGGTCTCAGAAGAAAGCATTTGTTTAACATTAACCAGCAGTTCTGTACAGCGGCGGTTCGTCATCAGAACATGGCAGCGTCCTCAGTGGTTTCTGCTGGCACACTGCTGAAGGCCACGGTGTGCACAGGGGTCTTCAGACAGTGTATAATAAGCACAATGCGTGATATCGCGCCTCGTTTGTTATTTTTACACTTCTCAGAAAAACATGTACATTATTAATAGGCGGGGAAAAAATAAATGGGTCGGTTTACACTCTCCCACACGTGGATATCAGGTTAGTTCTTAAAGGAACAGGGACTCGTTTTCATTTTTATTCACCTGTTTGACAAAACTCAGCTGATATCTAAATTTATTCAGACAGGTAAAATCAAACCTTTTGTTTTCTACATATGCATCTTATGGACATAATATGGTGCTAGTTTTGTTATGTTAATAGTATATTCCCATAAAATGCCAACATTCAGTTATACTGATCCATCGAAGATCATTTAGAGGATAAATAAGTTTCACAGCTCAGAGCATAAGAAATGATTGACTGCATAATTTGGTTGCAGCATAGGCGTAAAAAACACTGATTGCGAAAACACAATCAGAAGAATCTCTAAAATACAAAGAACCAAGGAAAACGTCTGCAGCAGAGTGAAATAAAAAGACAGTCACGGCCAGAGGAAGTGATGCTGCTCGTTGTTTCCTAACTTTACAGATAGAGGATGTTGGTTAGCTTGAACACGGTGGCCAGAAGCCACTCATGCACATAACAGGGTCTTTTCTCTCTGACCTCTTCCTACCACTCTCTATTTCCTCCTCTTTATTTGCCCCTCGGTCTGTTGTTCCATTTTTCTCCCAGCTGCCTCTCCTCATTTATCTTCTCTCCACTTCTTCCCTCCATCTGTTTTACGATTCTACATCTCCTTCCTCTCTATTTCCATCCTTCCACTTTCACCCCCCCCCCCCCCCCCCTCTGCTTCGTAAACCCCGCAGCCTGTACCCATCCACCCCTCCCTCCCCGTCCCTCTCTCCGTCTTACATCCGTTTCCAATGCAGTTGACTGACAGGCAGGTTCACACACCCTCGGGGAGGCCACATAACCCCCTCGTGGAGGGGTGAGAGGTCTGAGAGGGCCCGTGTCCTCGGGGTGTGCTAGATCGAGTGTGTACCAGCAGTGTGACAGTGCTCAGTGACGTGAACTGAGGCTTGTGCAGGTACCAGCAGTGCTGCCCCAGGGCTGCTAATCCAGTCAGGCCATTGTGTGTATACGTACAGTGCAGTGAGACAGCTACACACTGTCTGCTGCGTTGGACTTAGAATTACAGTCTGATAATTAAAATAATCTTACTTTGGATGTTATGCAGCTCATGCACGCTCATTCATTGCATTCAGGATTGTTGCGAGCTTGTGTGCCTGATTAGGATTAAAACAAGGCAATTCTGTTTTGTTAGATTTGAGTGTAGGATTCAAAAGAGGATCTAATTTGCTCTGTTCTCAGTCAACATGGCCACACATCATCCGCTTAGTCACCGTTTCTCACTCTCCCCTCGTGTGCTGGCAAAGATCCAACACACTGAAATTACACTGTTTGAGCAGTGAGCACATCCTGCATGTACAATAAAGAGTAAATAAAGCAAGATGTGTCCCAAGTTCCTTCAAAGCCGGGCCTTTGAAGAATAGCATTGCAATCTCCTTTCTTCTCCCGGCTTCATGAGGTCGTCCCCTGGAGCTGTACCGGCGCTCTTTAAAGAGTTCCCGCAAATACCAGGTAATTTCTGGCCGCGTTTCCTTCACTCGGGGGTCTAAGTCGTCTCAAGCTATTTCAAATGGGCTCATGTGCTTTGGGGTTAGAGTCCTGTTGAAAAACAAGGGGTGGTCTGACCGAGCGCAAACCAGATGGGACAGTGCGTCTCTGCTGAACGTCTCGGCCGCCGTCCTGCTGAAGTGTTGACCTGGATTCTCGGTAAATCGGCGCAGATGCCTTCCTCCTCACACACTCCATCGCAGCTCCTCCTCCACGATTCACAGCGAGAAACCACACATGCAGACACCATCTGCGAGTCTCACCTGTGTCTCTTAAACATGGCAATGTAATCTGAAAAGCACCAGTCTTGAAGTGCAGAAGTTTCCTTCGTCTTATCTCTCTAATACTGACTTTTCTTTAGGAACACATTCACTGGAGACGTGTGTTTTGTGAACTTTTGGTAAACATCAGATCTGGACTCTTAACACGAGCTGTCAGTATTTGGTGATTTCCAGAGCCAGTCAACTTCTCCGTGCTGCAGACTGAACTCTTGGACCTCTTTGCCGGGGGCTTTTCTCATATTTCATCATAACCTATGATGAACAACCAAATTCCTCTAATTTATACTGACACTTCATGGATTGATTTTTACCTTCATGTCTTGAAGTAAAGTGAATAAATAATAATGCAGACAGGATGTAAAATGCTAATGTGCTTGCACCATTCAACTCAGGATTTTTAAAAATGAAGGTTTTTCTTACGGCCTATAGGTTATTATATAGCACTGACAGGAAAAATCTGCTAAATGCCAAAAAATAATACAATTTTTGAATTGTTTCCTGACTGCAAACATCTCAAAATCTGTATTGAGTTCTGACAGCTCCGACTACAGTTTATACAAATCCCACCACAGTAGATAAGCTCCTTGGGATCAAGCCCTTAAACCCAATTTCTCCTTGACTTTGTGATTTCTGGTCTTTCGCAGCAGCTCTTTTCGGGACTATTGCCTCTTCTATTGTGCATTTCAGATGACCCTGCTCACAAACACGAGCCTGTTCATGAGGACTGGGGATTTACTTCACTAATATAAGACTCAGAAAAAGCAATAATTGCCACTTTCAAAAACCTTCTCACACTGAAGGAAGTGAAAGAGCAGAGTCATTCTGAGCTCTTTTGCCATCTACAGTTGCATGAATACACACACTGCAATGTTGACGTCCTGTCTTTTCTCTCCATCTCTGCTCTTCGCTCTACTTGTTCTTCAAGCACTGAAAAGCTCAGCTGCCTTCCACGAACAGAGACGGAGCTTGGAGCGAGCACGGGTGAGCATGCGGACCTCACGTCAAACCCGAGATTCAAATCGGGCCGGTTCGAGTAAATACCTCATCACATATACAGTTGTACAAAGGAGCAGAAGAAATGGCAAAGAACAAACCTCAAAGCACATCGAAACGATCGTTGTCTACTTAAGTGGTTCTATTTATCACAAATCATACAGCTATCGGACTGCTCAGCAATGTTATCACTTGTGCCTTTTTCACCTGATATCATGCAGTTTTCAGCAGACTTCTTCATTGTGCAGGGGGCGGGTGGCATCTTGAATGGCAGCTCCATTACAGACCGCTGTCAGACCATTAGGTGGTGAAAAAGAAGTCAGTGCGTCGGGTGACATGATCTTGACTGCAAAAAGTGAACGATTGTGTTTCCTTCTCTGTCTTTATCCAGACAGAAGACTACCTCAAGAGGAAAATCAAGAGCCGACCAGAGAAATCTGAGCTGATCAGGATGCACATCTTGGAGGGTAAGCACTAAACTGTGCCCCCTTTTTCTTTTGACCACAGATCCTTGAGATGGTTGCAGTCCGGGTAGTTTTCGGTGATTTTCCTGATGGGTTTGTGTGTTTCCAGAGTCCCAAACAGAGCCGTTACTTCAGGCCAAGCAGCTTCAGCTGAAGAGAGCTCGCCTTGTTGACAACTTAAATGATAAGATCGCCCATCGGCCCGGCCCCATGGAACTGATCCACAAAAACATCCTGCCTGTCCACTCCAGCATTAAACAAGCAATCACAGGTGAGCCGGCGCTCAAGTGAAAGTCCTCTCAGGAAGTGAAGTGTCACAGAAAATGTAGAATTTATTATTTAAATCAGGTTTCTCACTATCTGTCACAAATTACCTTTCAAGTGAACACTTTCTCGTTGTCTCAATCAGGTCATCTTAGAACTACCGGTACAATGAGCTCTCTGTTTGCGCTGCAGTTAAGCGTGCGTCTGGTAAACTCTCGGCTGACCCACAGGGTTGGAGGTCATTGTGAACAGCCCGGGGGGTTATTTTAAAAAGAGATTTCTCTCACTGCAGCTTAGCATAGCCTTTAACATCCATAAAAGGTTTTTAATGACATGTTTAATCACTGTTGAATTATTCATAACAATAAAATGATCACAGAACGGTTTTCCTTGAACACTAAAACTTCCCCACTGCTACCATGTGATGCCAGAGGGGCAACAAATAAAGTCCATTATTTCTGGTCACTTACTTGATCGCACGACACATTTTTAATCATTCGATTTGTTGCAGCCATCACAATAACAATGCAGCAATCATTTTTCCAGAGAACTACTTTGACTACTGTGATCTTTATTTGCTTTGTTGTTTCTACCTTCCAGTAGTCAGTAGCCATTATGAGTAATATCAATGGTACACCTAATAGCTATCATATGCAAATGGAGGAGTTGTAATATCAATTTTCATAAGCACACACCCACACTTTAAATATTTCCCCTGGTCTCCTACTCCTCCTCTAAATATGAACATATTGTGCCTGCACATAATCATAAGCATCCATGTATATATCAGGCAATCAATGCTCAAAATAACAACAAAAATATAAACCACACGATTTCATTTTCAATATATGAACACAAACTCCCCCACCAGAGGAGCATGAGTGCTTCAAACAGCCAGAAAGGCTAAAGTGGGATATAATGAATCATATATGTTCTCTCATGACTGCTTGACAGACAAGAGGTTAAGACATCGGTTCCGTTTGTTGCAATCACACCCAAATAGCTGAAACGTCAGTAAATAATAGTCGTTACCACAAATTACTCGATGTGTTTCTGTTTTAATGTGGAGGAGGTAACGACCTCAGTTTCACAATTTGTCATCAAGACAAAAAAAAAAGGTATAATCTAAATGGAAAGGGTGAAATCGGCACAAAGACACTGCATGTGTTCCTATATGTGTACGACGCTGTCAGAGCAGAAGATTGGAGGCAGTGGCTCCAGCTGTTTGACCGATGTGTGAGACCATGACTTCTGAAACTCAATAAGGACGGTGTCAGCGGATTATCCATCTCTGTCACTGCCACACAGCAAACACAGACGCATTACCGCCACGAGCTGCAGCGGCAGCGGGACCGCAAGACTTACTGAAGGTTGACATGCAAAGACATAAACATACAAAGCGCAGCACACACCCCGCGCAGTCCGGCACAGCTTGGCCCAGCGGGAGGTAAGGCATCACATTATTAGATCAGGGGCTCCTAAATCAGCCCCATGTTGTGTTTTCATCATTGCCTGCTGATTGGAAATTAATGGCCAGCAGTGTATTCTCCGTAGCTGTCCGCTGCAGACCGCAGCCGCCCCTGTAATTAAATAACACACATCTATGATCAAAAAGGAGAGAAGACTGTGCTGATCCCTACCAGGTCTCTTTATTCTTTAAATCCCCGTGAAGTCTCGTAAGCTTGCATAATAATGAAATGATTATACGATACGCCCGAGGGAATATTTAGCAGGAAGACCATGGCGTGGATTCACTGCTGTTCATGAGGGTGTCTGAACCGCTCTAATGCTGGCTAATATGGAAACCTCAGTCCTGTAGTTTAAAGGTGTCTGTGCAGCTGCTCTTTGCTTCATTTTCACTGATTTATGTAAAAGCTTTCACTGTATCCTGCAGTGTTAATTATTTGCTTCAATTCTACACGTAGAAGCACAAAGAGTTAGTGTATCCATTGCATTAATTACTGAAATGATTGTCAGCATAACTTCTTCCTCGGTGAGATGCCATCTGTCACATAATGAATGAAATGGCCGGCCGCGTTTGGCTTTGCCGAAAATCAACTCGAACAATGAAAACAATCAGTTGGCTAAAGCTCCTCTCATCAGGGCTGCACCACAGACAAAAGGGAAGATATCATCTCAAACTTGGTGTCCATGTAATCGTGGCGGCGCACACTGCTCTGCAGGAACAGTCTGTTTTGTTTGGTCAGTGATGGCCGTAAGTGTTTATTTTGTGCTTTATTCCATGTCAGACTTTAACACACACACGCCGTGATGTGTAGCTGACACCTGTCCTGGAAGCACCGGTGATAATGTGAAACGATCTGAGGGATGTACACCAGACGGACATAGAAACTAACATATCCAGGGAATTCTGAAAAGCTCGCTCATTTTGACTACATAACGTCCACTTCCTGTTTCAGAGACACGGTTTTCAAAGCCCTCAGGGGGAAACTCGTCGTGCGATGAGGACAGCAATGGCAGCCTGTCCCCTGGACAGCCGGTCAGTCAGGAGTGTCCTCTGGCCCTGGGACCCGACCCCTCTCCAGCAGAGGCTCTGGCTGGGAACAGCCTCCCGTCTCCTGCACAGGTAGAGCCGCTGCAGTGAGAGGGTGAATGTGCAGGGCCGTGCGCCGCCGTGTCATCACTGAAAGCTTTCGTCTCCCGAACCAGGAGCCTCCTCCAGCTCGCCCTCTCCCGCTGGCCTCAGGTTCACCCACTTCACTGAGGCCGACCAGTGGAAAAGCAGTAGGCTCAGCCCAGAGGACGACTGTGCACGCTCACATCAAGGTGAACACCAGAAACCTCGTGCCTTTCTCACATCATTTACAATGAAAACAGCTTAGATTTGATTAAGTTAATTAGACTTGCTGTCAAAGTGTCTCAATGTAAAGAATAATCTGACAAAATGCAGATCTAAAATTCACAGACTCAACATTTCAAAACTTGTGAAGTAGATTGTGTAACGATGACGCGAGAGCC